>NC_048298.1:340371842-340372605 GCF_013100865.1 Trachemys scripta elegans
CCGGCAGCCATTGCTCTGTGGGGATAGCCCTCTCGCCAGCTCCTGACAGCCATTGCTCTGTGGGGATAGTCCGTGTCCCGCCCCCGGCAGCCATTGCTCTGTGGGGATAGTCCATGTTCCACCCCCGGCAGCCATTGCTCTGTGGGGATAGCCCTCTCGCCAGCTCCTGACAGCCATTGCTCTGTGGGGATAGTCCATGTTCCCCCCCGGCAGCCATTGCTCTGTGGGGATAGCCCGTGTCCCGCCCCCGGCAGCCATTGCTCTGTGGGGATAGTGCCCTGTTGTAGTCCTAGCCTTCGCAACCTCCTCAGGCAAGGAGTTCCACAAGTTGACTGGGCGCTGTGTGAAGAAGAACTTTATTTGTTTTAAACCTGCTGCCCATTAATTTCATTTGATGACCCCTAGTTCTTGTATTATGGGAATAAGTAAATAACTTTTCCTTCTCCACCTTCTCCACATCACTCATGATTTTATATACCTCTATCATATCCCCCCTTAGTCTCCTCTTTTCTATTGCTCTGTGGGGATAGCCCTCTCCCTACCCCCGACAGCCATTGCTTTGTGGGGATAGCCCTCTCCCTACCCCCGGCAGCCATTGCTTTGTGGGGATAGCCCTCTCCCTACCCCCGGCAGCCATTGCTTTGTGGGGATAGCCCTCTCGCCACCCCCGACAGCCATTGCTTTGTGGGGATAGCCCTCTCGCCACCCCCGGCAGCCATTGCTTTGTGGGGATAGCCCTCTCGCCACCCCCGGCAGCCATTGC
>NC_048298.1:340382352-340449641 GCF_013100865.1 Trachemys scripta elegans
CAGCAAAGAGTCCTGTGGCACCTTATAGACTAACAGACATATTGGAGCATGAGCTTTCGTGGGTGAACATGCATCCGACGAAGTGGGTATTCACCCACGAAAGCTCATGCTCCAATATGTCTGTTAGTCTATAAGGTGCCACAGGACTCTTTGCTGCTTTTACAGATCCAGACTAACATGGCTACCCCCCTGATACTGTAAGACAGAGGACACTGGACTAGATGGACCATAGGTCTGATTCACGATGCCATTCCTATGCTGGAAAGGAGACAAGTTTCCCCCATGGAAACAGACATTATTATGCTGGACTATGACATGGCGCTCAACAGAATGGTCATGAAAGCCACAAGGGTCTTCGTATTTAGGGCTACAGGCCTGTACCTCTGTTGCTTCCCTTCTTTCTTTTGGTGAGACACTTTCTTGCGGGCACCCAGCTTTGTCTGAGACATAAGTTACAGGGGTTAACTGACACGGGTAAGCAGAGAAATGTGTCAGCATCTCCGCTGCAAACCCTTCTCATTCCTGAATATCGATGAAGTTTGCAGATGACACAAACATTGGGGGATTGTAAATAATGAAGAGGACGGGTCACTGATTCAGAGCAATCTGGACTGGTTGGTAAACTGGGGCAAAGCAAACAATAACATAGCTATGTCAATATCTACATAAGGGAACAAAGAATGTAGGTTATCCTTACATGTTGGGGAACTATTGTGGGAAGTACAATGATTCTGAAGAAGATTTGGGGATATGAACTCACTAAACATGAACTTCCAGTGTGACCATGTGGCCAAAAGAGCTATATGATCCTGGGATGATAACCAGGGGAATGTCAAGGTGAGGGAGAGAAGTTATTTTACCTTTCTATTTGGCACTGATGCGACTACTGCTGGAATCCTGTGCACAGTTCTAGTGTTCACGATCTAAAATGTATGTTAATACACTGCAGAGGGTTCAGAGAAGAATCACAAGAATTAGTAAAAGATTAGAAAATCTGCCTTATAGTGATAAACTCAAAGATCTCAATCTATTTAGTTTAACAAAGATGGTTAAGGGGTGACTTGATAACAGTCGATAAGTGCCTACTGGGGAACAAATATTTAATAATAGTCTTTTCAATCTAGCATACAGAGGTGTAGCAGGAGCCAATGGCTGGAAGTTGAAGTTAAAGAAATTCTGAGTGGAAATGAGGCATAATTTTTTTAAACGGTGACAGTAACCATTGGAACAATTTACCAAGGGTCTTGGCGGATTCTTCATCACTTTTTAAATCAAGATGGATGTTTCTCTAAAAGATCTGCTCTAAGAATAATTTTTGGGGAAATCTCAGGCTTGTGTTATACAGACTAGATGATCACAATGGTCCCTTCTGGCCTTGGAATCTACAAAAATGTCCCCAGGAGTCACCTGGAGGTATTTTGCCTGAAAACTCATGCCTGAGCTTACTGAAGGTGCCTTGAAAATGTTACACTAAGTGTGTATTTCATGAGGCTGAGGGATCCCGTGAGGCACTGAATGAATGAAAGTTTTAGGTGAGAAAAATAATGACTTTACCCCATAAAATCTCCACACTGAGGATGAATGTACCGCCCTCACCATTAATGACTAACAGCGATGGCAAGCAAATGATCCCAGAGCATCCTGGTTTTAAGTCTGTATCACAGTACCCACTCTCTGAATGACAGTGGCTCCTCCACATGGCATCTGTATTTTGCTAGGCCCTCACATGTCCCAGAGTTTCCCGCTCTCACTATATAATGTGCATATTTCTTAGCTTGCGAGCTGTTCCTTGTAGCAGTTCTTGAAGCACCATGCAGTGTGTAAGGGTGTAACGAGAGAAGCAGCACAGGTGCCTTGGCATTTGCTACTCATGTGTGAGATTTCTCACCAGTGAGACACAGTCACTGATCTCCCCTTTAGCCAAGGGAGCAGGTGTGACGGGAAGCACCTCGTCCCTTGCAGAGGAAGTGCTCTGAGGAGTGTGGGTCGGCTTGGAGCTTGTGGGAGCCATGAATGATTGGGGAGCATGGAGAACACACTGGCGACCAGCGTGCTGTTGAAATCAAGGCAGCCTGGGATGGGGAAGGAGACTACAGACAGGGATCCAGAATATGATGGGAGGTTGAAGCAGCTAAGGTGCAAAGGTCACTAGTTCTTTGTGCCACTGAAATGCCTGAAGTTATGCAAATAACATTCAACAACAATTGGAAACAAAAGTGAGAAAATGTTGTGACACCCAGGTTGCTGTTCTGAGGCTTGCCAGGGGAAAGAGACCCTGAGACCTCTCCAAATGCACTTGGGGCCAGGAAAGGACTCAGCGCTGGCCTAGGACTAAGAATCACAAAGAAAAAATACTTTCATCAGCGCTGCCTTCCTGTCCATGTACCTACCGCTTTGTGCCCCCGCAACCCCTAGTGCTGCCTGCCTGTCCCTGTACACCTCCTGCCTGCCCCCACAACCCCCAGTACTGGCCACTTCTCTATGTAGATCGCCCATACCCAGAATATCCTGCCCTGTCACAAAGTGTTACTCTTCAGCCAGGACGAAAACCTGGTGCCATACCCTACAGCGACAGCTCACACAACTATCTCCTCAGACTAAGTTAAACTCAGTGTCTGCCTGCACCGGGGAAAAAGGGGAGATCAGCCTGAACTGCCTTTCTGGGGGCAAAGGGAACCCCAGCAGCAGCTCAGCCTGTGCAGGGAAGAAGAGAGGGACAGACCCGGTGGGAGGGAGATAGGACATGGAGACTAAAAGGAGCCAGCGTGAGTAACTCTTCCTCAAAATGATACAAACCTTTAACGTATTGCTGCCCGTGGGATACCTGGACATACCTTCCTCAAGCTTCTTTTCTGTGTTGGCAATTGCTGACATTGCCACGAGGTTGTAGCGGGATTACTCATGGGACGAGGGATGGTCCAGATGGGGGATGGTATCAGAGACAGGCTGCTACAGTGTGGTCCACCTTACATTTCAGTCTGAGACACCGCCCTCATCCCAGGAGACCTTGTGATGCCTCTTTGGTCTGTGCATTAGGCAGGATGTCCATTCCCTATTTCACCTGGCTTCAGGACTCCACGCTACTGTGATTTGGATACTGCATGACTACTTCCCCCCCGCCCTCCCACACTGCATTCCTGGACCTCCCCCAGTGAGATTTCCAACATTGCCTGGTTTCCTCTAAGCCAGAAACATGTTTTTATTTTTACTGCCTTTTGGTGCTTCTCATCCTCTCCAGACCCAAAGATGCAGGGGTACAGAGAAAGCAGATCCCTCACTCCCTGAAAAAAATTATCCTGATTGTTCTGAAGCTCTTAGCCTGTGAGTTTGAGATTTCAGCAACTCTCCTCTCAGTTCTTCTTTCGTCTAAATGAGCTCACCCACCCTTAGAGGCCACGGGACGACTCCAGTTGAAGTCACTGGAGGCTCATGGAGAGTGTAAATTGGGCCATTTTTTTATGTCCCTACATGTGGACTTAGGGAGAACTTCTGGCCATCTTGGGAGCTTTGCCATTGATCTCCATGGGACCCTTAGTGTTTAAATTTCAGCTCCCGACTGTGAAAATCATGGCTTCGGGTCCTGCTACAGAAAGCACTATTCTGTTAGGGTGCTGAAAAAGTCTGAAGGAAACCGCTAATTTATGTGGCATTCTGAGACCAGGCATGGAAGATGGGGATTTCAAAACATAGTGGCCCTGATTTGGCTCTCAGTGAGGCCAGTGTCCATCTGGAGTGATCCACTGCTAGCAGAATGTGAGAGCAGAATCTGACCAGTGTGGGGCCCGTTCTGGTTGTGAACCAGCTGGTACCACAGATTCCCACTACAGAGGCTTTGGCTGTGCTACCTAACAGTGCAATGAAGTTGCTGAACTGGAAAACATGAGCGAACCAGAGGACAGGGCCGGCTCCAGGCACCAGCTTAACAAGCAGGTGCTTGGGGCGGCCAAGGGAGAGGGGCGGCACCTGCGGCAATTCGGGGGCGGCAGGTCCCTCACTCCCTCTAGGAAAAACTCACCATTTTTCCCCCCAATTTTTTCCAATTTCCCAAAGCTGATCGCGATCGCGGCTTTTTTTTTTTTTTTTCGTTTGGGGCGGTGGAAATGCTGGAGCCGGCCCTGCCAGAGGAAAAACCACACAGCCCCTCCCCGCCCCACAAAAGGAAGCTACTGAGACAAATAGGACACAGTAAAAGACAAGGAACTTTTAAAAACAAATATTTGTCTAAACTGTTTCCAGTACATTTGTAGTTCCAGTTTTACCAGGTAAATGCCTTAGAGTTTCTCACAATATTAAACAGTTCAAGTCCCCATGCTAGTGAATTCCTGTTCAAATCGTTCTTGACTTGAACATTGGATCTCGTCCTGAGCCCTTAACACTAACTTTAATGCAGAAACAGGCAACTCACCGCAATCCTGCTCAGCAGAGAGGAAATCTCGTTATGGTGACAGGAAGGGAGAGCCCTGAGAATCAGCGTATGAATCTCACATGTCTGAGTGTCAGCGTGCTGAACAGCAACTTTTATGATTCCCCTGAACAGTCCCTGTGGACTCTCAGGTTGGCCAGGACTCGCATACAATTCCCTCAGCTCCATGAGCAGCAGAAAAAGCAGAAAATAGACCCTGGAGAACTTCAGCGTGAGAGTCTCCCCTAGGAGTGAAGCAATGATTCGCTGATAACAGGGGTTCAGATTGTTAGGGCAAACTGAGTCTTCCAAACTGTTCAGCCTGTTGACAGATGTTTGGCTGTGTGTGTGTGTTCTTTCTGCCTGCTGTACTGATTCTGGCCAGATAGCCTGTACAACAGACTCTGATTGGACTGCCCAATAAATCCACAAACTCGGTTTTCAGCGAAGGACCTTGGTCAGGTTTATGACCGATGAGACAAGGTGCTAATGCCCCAGCTCAGTGGTTACAGATACACATGTATGCCCGTGACAATGGACTGCGTCAGTGAATGGCGAGACTTTCTATTCTCCCCTCGTTCAGACAAAGACATTGCCTCTGAGATAGATCTTTATACACATATACAAACAAGTTATGTATTACTCCTCATGTATCAGGGTGCCACCCTCTGATGTATTGGGGTGACACCCATTGACATATCTAGGGGCCGTCCATTACCTTGTACAGGTTGGTCCATTATGCTGTCGTCCTGACCTTATCCTTAAGATGGGTCAGTGTGTTTCTGTTATCTTTGGGGAATGTGTTTGGTATCAAGGTGTTCTGGTACCAACTTTCTGGAATGTGTTTTCATTAGGGCTGTCAAGCAATTAAAAAAAATTAATCATGATTAATCATCCTATTAAACAACCATAGAATACCATTTATTTTAAATATTTTGGATGTTTACTACATTTTCAAATATATTAATTTCAATTACAACACAATACAAAGTGTACAGTGCTCACTTTATATTAATTTTATTACAAATATTTGCACTGTAAAAATAAAAAAAGTATGTTTTCAATTCACCTCATACAAGTAGTGTAGTACAATCTCTTTATCATGAAAATTGAACTTGCAAATGTAGAATTATGTAAAAAAAACTGCATTCAAAAATAAAACAATGTAAAACTTTAGAGCCTGCAAGTCCACTCAGTCCTACTTCTTGGTCAGCCAATTGCTCAGACATACAAGGTTGGTTACAATTTCAGGAGATAATGCTGCCTGCTTCTTGTTTACAATGTCACCTGAAAGTGAAGACAGGTGTTCACACGGCACTGTTGTAGTTGGCATTGCAAGGTATTTACATGCCAGATATGCTAAACATTCGTACGCCCCTTCATGCTTCAACCAACATTCATCCATTAACCACCATGATTATTTTTGTAATTGCGATTACATTTTTTGAGTTAATCGCATAAGTTAACTGTGATTAATTGACAGCCCTAGTTTGCATATATATTCTTGTGCCTAGCACTACTTAGGAATGTGTGTTTCTGTAATATCAGCTCTGTTCTTGCCAGATTTTGTGAGCCGGGCCTGCACCTTGCTCACAACTTAACTTTGCTTTAGAGCTGCAACATTTTGACTACTTTAGCCCAGGCCTCAGGCCTTACACCAGGCCTCTGCTACAAGGGATTATGTTTCAGACCCTCTTCCTACTACACAGCCTAGCGATTGAGGATGGCTTTCTTTTCTTTGTGTAATGGACTGCTATCTGCACTATGTGTGGGAAATGATGCCATAAGGTATGGGACCAAAAACCATTTTCAATTGATCATAGCAGCATGTCGCTGCATACCGCCTGTGTAGTTGTAATATTCAGCCCATTAGCCTCTGAGAAGTCACTGCCACTCTGTGGAGGCCAAATGATGTGATCCTGAATTGAGACAGGCCAAAGGACATGGAAAAGGCTTTCTTCTCACAGAATTCTGGCATCAACAATATTTGCAAGTATTCTTTGTGAGGTCGAAAGTGGATATATATCTGGCAACTCCGAAATGTTCTAGTAGTTCATCTACTCTCTGCATCGGGTAAGCATCAAATTTCAATACTGTTTTGGTCTCTCAGAAATCGATGCAGAAATGGGTTGTGCTATCCTGCATCAGAACTAGCACATTGGGACTTCTCCACTCACTGTAGGATTCCTTCATCACTCCGAGGACCAAAATGACCTGCAGTTCATCTCACATGGTATCCCACATTTTACGAGGGATAAGCCACGGAGTTTCCCTGATCTGTTGCCCTGGGGCCATTTCAGTATGGTGATATTTTAGGTAGGTGTACCCTGCTGGGGTGAGAACACGGTGGTAAAGGAATCAAATAACTCCTATATCTGGATCATTTGTTTGGGCTACAGTCCCTCCCCCATGGCTGCATCACAGCTGCCTGGGGGCCTAATTTGGGCTCTGGAGGGCATGATTGTGATGGGCTGTCACCCCCGAGCTGCAGTCTGAGAGCTGTGGGAACTGCTGCACCCTCTAACCACCTAGCTGGGCTGGCCCTTTTTCAAACTGATTTGCTGGTGATTCAGCCTCTCCAGGCCCTGTTATCACCCACCACGAAAGCAGATGACTCCACACACCCAACTGAGCACCTGAGGGTTTACCTCACCCACCCAAGTACAAACTGGAAACACCAGCCAATTTCTCAGATCCAACTGTTGCCGGCCCAAAGGGCCCGAAGGGGCAACAGTGTTCGTTGCCCGGTGTGCGTCGCACCAATAGACACACCAGGGTGGAGAAGCAAACCAAATTTATTCAAGAGCTCTGAATAGGCACTAGGAGACCAGCATGTCTCAAATCAAGCGCAGCAAATACAAGCAAATTTCCCATTTTATATTCCAACCTGTTTGTGTGCAAGCCTTTGTTCTGTTCTCCCCCTACCCCTCCCTTCCCGACAGCAGTTACAGCAGGCATTACATTGTGGCGTGTTAGAAAAGTTCTCGTCCGCATGTTTATCTTCAACCTTGCAAGCTCTATGTAGTAGGCCTCTCCCTCCCCCTTCCCCCCTTGTTATCACTACTGCTTCTGCTAGTGTGAGCGAAACTGCAGCTGTCTGCTAAAAAAGCTGACCGTTACATATTCTGCTTCAGCATTTAGGCTGTTAGCATGGAGGCTGGTTAAAGTTCACAAGATGGAGTTACTGTGGCTCACTTAGACCCAGAGCAGGGGGGTTTCATCGGCACTTATGGCCTTCCACCCCCACCCCCCGAGTTACGTGGTAGCTATGCCTAGTGACGTCAACAATTCCCTCCTTTGAGAACACTCAACAAACCTTTGGCAGAGTTTTCTCATACTCTAAAGACAAAATGTGATTAAGCGCCATGCAATTGGGATCATCAATGAGAGGGTATAAAGGAACTCCTGGGGAATGGAAGGGACAAATCTTATGTATGAGCACTTTACAGCAAGTGAGCAAAAGAAAAAGAACAAAACATATCACAACACCTGTGAGCAAGAGGCGAACAATGCCTCCCCCTAGACCAGGTAACCAACTCCAAAGGGAATCAAAAATAGTGGGTTCTCCTTCCTGGGCCTTCCACTGGTTCAAGGCCTGTTCGGCTGACAAGATGTGCTTGTTAATATCCTGTGAAAACTCTGGGACATAGGTACAACATTATTCTCCAATAAGGGCACAGACCCTGCCCCGGGAGGCTAACACATAATTTAGGGCTTGGCGGTTTTGCAGAGCCAGCAATCGAAGCTGGTACAGCTCGGAGCTTATGGCTTTTTCTATGGCAGGGTATCATTGGCAAACTGAGTGAGAAATTTAGAAAGTCTCCTGTAGAGTTGGGCTAGCCGTCCCACCCCATAAATAGGGAGGACTATCATTCCAAACCTGTCTCCTTCTCCGATGGATTCAATGGTAGCTCTCAAGGACCGATAGTACCTGGGGCGACCTGAGGGAGCCTGGGTCAGAACACGGAGAGGAGGAGCGAGATAGCCTTTATAACAGCTACCATGCCAACCATGAGGAAGCCATTTGTAGGCACTATTACCACAGACCCAGAATGCTTCACCATAACTAGCCTTTCCATTGTTACCTTGTAGGTCCCGTAGGGTGGCTTGTGGGGAAAGGGCAAAAAATGCAGTGCCGGTTTGCCAACCGGTGGCATTTAGTACAGGTACAGTGAGACTTATACCAGGACCAATATAAAATCTATATGGACTAATGCCGGCAAACCAGGTATGATTACTTGTACTGGCTTGCTGATAACATATGAGACCAGTGGGTGGAGAGTGTAGACGAATGGGCTGGGGCTTCCGAGTGCTACTATAGTGGGAATTCCAAGAGCCATTGTGTAGGCCATAAGGAGCTTCCGCAGTACAGTTAGATCGCAAACTTAAATTGTCAGAGGTGCTGCTGCTGGTAACCATCCACCTTTGGCAAAAGTCTGACTAATTTTGGGGAACTACTCTCCAGGTCAATCCAGCCGAATGGTGGGGAGTCTGGGCACATATCCAACAGTGGGAGAGATTGAACTCACGGGCAAAGGCAATTTTCAGGGCCTCATAGGTATTGATAGCCATGTCTGCAGGGATGGCTCCCCCTTGTCGGAGAAAAACTGAGTTCTCACTATTTGTTTTGGTACAGCAAGTCAGATGTTTATTAACTCTCACATGTGCAGAGGAGAGAGCAAGCAGGTCTCTCTCTGGTAACTAATTACAGCAAGCATTTATACCTTTCATTACAAAAATAATGAGAGACAGCAGCATTTTTGTTTATACATAGGCCATCTTGATATTTCATTTCTTCAGTTGTTTTGACTCTTGCCAACATACAATTATTTTCTATACCTTATCTACCCAAGGTCTTCTACACTTTATTTATGCTGAGGTCATTATAACTTCTTACACAGCTCTTTCTCACCCGCCTCACACAATCCTCGCTTCTACAAATCTTGCGTTATCAGGGTTACAGTTAGCCTGACTCTTGCTAACAAACGTCATGCATTACAGTTCCCTTCTGTCAGTTCTTTTCTCTGCTTCCACACCCTCCTGCATGCGATGTGGGTGAAACAGTAGATAACAGAAGGATTGCTTCTATGACAAAAAGGAAAATTGTGAGAGACCCTAAACCTGAACCCATATTGTAATTACAACAACCCAAATGCCCAGAAGCTAAGAATTATTGACACCAAACAAATAAAAAAATAAAAGGACCAGGACCATAGGCTAGGTCGGCCTTCTGTGAATATATAGAACCAATGCTGAGGGTTTTCGTGGGGAGTGCGCTGTGGCTGTTCAGAGAGATCACCAGGCATTCCCAGCTATCCTTACTCTCTTTTGAATAACAGCTTAAGTCCCAAATCGTCGCTGGCAGTCTTCTCTGCAGGCTGGACAGTCCACTGTTCAGGAGTGGGTACTGCTTTCAGTCAAGAGTGATGAATCCAGTTCTTGTGTCCTTCAACCTTTGCTGCCGTGTGGGAGACCAGCAGGACGGTGTGGGGTCCCTTCCACTTCTCTTGGAGAGGCTCGTCCTTCCAGGTCCGCACGAGAACGGAGTCACCAGGCTGCAGGGAGTGGACCGGAGTATCCCGCAGAAGAGGCTGTGAATCTTTGGTGTATCTGTGAAGAGAAGAAAGAACAGCAGACAGAGAGCACATGTACTGAGACAAGAAACCACACCCCATTTCCCACTCTCCTGCCAGAACCGATGTACCGTCCAGAGGCCATGCCCTTCATATCAAACAATAGGGTGTAAATTAGCCGAAGAAAGAGATCTAGGGGTCATTATAGATAGTTTTCCGAAAACATCCGCTCAGTGTGCAGCAGCCATCAAAAAACTAACAATGTTAGGAACCATTAGGAAAGGGATAGATAAGAAGACAGAAAATATTAGAATTGGAAAACGGTACAGAGAAGGGCAACAAAACTGATTAGGGGCATAGAACAGCTTCCATCTAAGGAGAGATTAAACAGACTGGGACTTTTCAACTTGCAAAAGACACAATTGAGATGAGAGATGATAGAAGTCTATCAAATCATGACTGGTGTGGAGAAAGTGAATATGGAAGTCTTGTATACTCCTTCACATGACACAAGAACCAGGGGTCACTCAAGGAAATGAATAGGCAGCAGGTTTAAAACAAAGGAAAGGAAATACTACACACAACACACAAACCGTGGAACTCATTGCCTTTCCCAATTCCAACACATCCTTTTTGAGATGGGCTGTTCAGATCTGCACGCAGTATTCATGATGTCGGCATACCATGGATTTATATAAGAGTCAACATGATATTTTCTGTCTTATTATCTATCCCTTTCCTAATCATTCCCAACACTGTTAGCTTTTTGGACTGCTGCTGCACATTGAGTGGATGTTTTCAGAGAATTATCCACAAATACTCCAGGATCTCTTTCTTGAGTGGTAACAGCTAATTTAGACCCCATCATTTTATAGGTACAGTTGGGATTATGTTTTCCAATGTGCATTACTTTGCATTTATCAACACTGAATTTCATCTGCCATTTTGTTGCCCAGTCATCCAGTTTTGAGACATCCTTTTGTAGCTTTTCACAGTCTGCCTGGGTCTTAACTATCTTTAGTAATTTTGTATCATCTGCAAATTTTGCCACCTGTTTACCCCTTTTTCCAAATCATTTATGAATATGATGAATAGGATTGGTTCCTGCTTCGCATACAGAGAAGGTGGTTATCATAATCTATATATGACTTCTTCCCTCCAGATCTGGTCTCCTCAGCCCCCTAAGTCAGAAACATGCTTTTATTTTTACTGCCTTTTGGTGCATCTTGTCCTCTCCAGACCCAGAGATGCAGGGGCATGGACAGAGCAGACCCCTCTTTCTCCCTGAAAAAAATTGTTTTATCCAAATTGTTTTGAATCTCTAAGCCTGTGAGTTTGAGATTTGAGCAACTCTCCTGTCAGTTCTTCTTGGATCCAAATGAGCTCACCCATCCTTAGAGGTCATGGGACCATTCCAGTTGAAGTCAAAGGAGGCTTGTGGCCGGTGGAAATCCAGCCATTTAATTAAGTCCTTACATGTGGATGTAGGGTGAACTCCTGTGTTGGGAGTCTTTCCATTGATCTCAATAGGACCAGATGCACCCTTAATGTTTAACTTTTGGCTCTGAGCTGAGAAAATCATGGCTTCAGGTCATGCTACCGAAAGCGCTATTTTGTTAGGGTGCTGAAGGAGTCTGAAGGAAGACTCCCAGTTTAAGTGGCATACAGAGACTGGATACGAAAGATGGGGTTTGAAAATACAGGGCCCCTGATTTTTCTCTCAGGGAGGCCAGTGTCAATCTGGAGTGACCCAGTGAAGGCAGAATGTGAGAGCAGAATCCAGCCAGAGTGTGATCCATTCTTCTTGTGAACCCTCTGGTAACACAGATACACACTGCAGAGGCTTTGGCTGCACTTTTAACAGGGCATTGAAGCTGCTGAATTGGAAAACTTTAGCAAATCGGAGGAAAAAGCACACAACCCAAAAAAAGGAAGCTACTGAGACAGATAGAAGGACACAGTGTGACACAAGGAACTGATCTTAAAAACAAATATTTATCTAAACTACTCCCAATACATTTGTAGTTCCAATTTTACCGCATAAATCCCTTGGCGTTTCTGACAATACTAAACAGTTCAAGTCTCCCTGCTGCTGAATTCTTGCCCAGATGGTTCTTGACTTGACAGACTCTGCCTGTAAAGCTTGTCTATAGATGGACAATGGTGGTGGGACAACCTTAAGTAAATAAAGACACGGGTATTGCACAACCCTGAAGCCTCTCTGAGCTTTATGGGGGAGACCAAGCGGGCCCCAGGAAGAGGGGCAGGCGATGAACCCTGTTACTTGCCTCTGCAGCTGGTGGGACCACTGAAAGGCCTGCAATGTCTTCTGCATCTCCCCATGCTGCTCCATGTGCCACTGCGAGTGCCCTCATCTCCTGGTCGCCAAATTTTGTCTCTGGCAAAGGATCCCGGATAAGCCCCCAAATGCTTTACTGGCTTGGCAGGCCAAGCAATAACGGGCTTTGCAGGACTTGATTAAAGTACATGCAGTGGTGCAGCAGCAGTTCCTGCAGCAACTGGTGAGTCCTGTGGGGGGAGATAGTACCCGCCCCCTGGGCCTCAGCCTCTGTAAGATGGCCCCGGTGGATGGCCCCGATGCCTTTTTGTTCACCTTTGAGCAGGTGGCCCTGAGCGTGGGATGGGACAGGGCAACCAGGGCCCTGCAGCTAGCCCCATCTCTTGCTGGGGAGGCGCAAGCGGCATATATGGCCCTGTCGGATGCCCAGGCTAGAGACTATGACACTGTGAAGGCAGCCATCTTGGACCACCTGGGGCTTTCATCGGAAAAATACCGGCAAAAGTTTTGTGTAGTCTGGTGGGCAGGGGGTGTGTGGTCCCGAGCCTTTGCCCAGAAATTGATGGACTGGGCGATGCGGTGGTTGAGGCCCGACACCCAAACAGTGGGGCAGATTATGTTGCCGGCACAGAGGGCCCGAGGGGGGCAACAGCGGGGTTCATTGCCCGGTGTGCTTTGCGCCAATGAACACACTAGGGTGGAGAAGCAGACAAAGTTTATTCAAGAGCTCTGAATAGGCACTAGGAGACCAGCATGTCTCAAATCAAGCGCGCTGATACAAGCAGTTTTTCCCTTTTTATCCTTTTTTTCCCCTTCCCTACCCCCCCCCCACTTTCTCCCCCTGCAGCAGTTACATTAAACGACCTTGGCTGTGCAGCTTGTTCGCAATGTTCCCTTCTGCAAGTTATTTTGTCCTTCAGCTAGAAGCATGTAGGTTCCCCTTATCACTTCCGCTTTCCAGCTGCTGGCCTGTGAGGTTAGTAAAGTTTAACATGGAGGGGCTTTGGTTCACTTTGGCCTAGAGTGGGGGGCTTCATCGACTCTTGTGGTCTTCCACCCCCCCGAGTTACCTAGGGTGATGCCTAGTGACACCAACAAGGTGATCCTCGAATGGTTTGTGCAGTGTCTTCCCGATAGCATGCGGGTCTGGGTGCAGTGACATCAGCCTGGCACCGTAGAAGCTGCCATCAAAAGGATGGAGGAATATACAGAGGCAGACTTCCCCCCCGAGGGCGCATCGGACCCTGCGAGAGACAGAGGGAGGCAAGAAACCCCGTGAGCATCCTGCTGGGGAGCCGGTAGACAAGCGACGGGAGGAGCACAAGTGAACCCCTAGCCGCCTGGAGCAGGTTGTATACTGGCGCTGTGGACAGCCGGGGCATAAGAGCCGTAACTGCCCGGTGATGGACTGTGGGGCCACTGAATTCTGTGGTTGGACAATGTTGGGGGGCAGAAGAAGAGGTGCAGAGTAGCCACCATCTCCGTGCGGGTGGGGAGAAAGCCCCAGAGGGGGCTAGTGCATATGGCCTCAGCCCGCTCCCTCATACAGCATTTTCATTTTTAGAGTAAAGTGAGACGGCAGATGCAGTTTTCTGCTTTCCTTGCAGACAGTTTTCCAGTGGTTTGAGAGACCCTGCATTCACTGAAAATGGAGTAAGGGACTGGAGAAATGTAGGAAAAAAGCTTCAGAAACATATACAATCTGCCCTAGACAAGCAGTGTTCTGAAAGATGGCCGTTTTTTTCAAACAGTCAAAAGAAGCGGGCTCTATAGTGGCACAGTTGTCAAATTCTCACAGGATGGTATTATTTGAAAACAGACAATGCTGCAAAAATCACCAATGTACTGATTTACCTGGCTAACCAAGGAATTGCAGTGTGGGGCAGGATGAGAGAGAAGAATCAGCAAACTATGGAAATTTTCTGGAATTATTCAATTTGTTTTCACAATATGATGAAGCCTTCTCAAAAAAAACACAAACAAACAAAAAAAAAAACCACAACAAGAAAAAGAAACAAACAAAAGAAGAGTGGTTTTTGAATCTCACAAGCCACTCAACTCAAAACGAGCTTTTACAAATCGCTGCTGATATTGTGAAAAGCAAAATCATTCTGAAAGTTCAGGAGACTGGGTTTTGTACTGTTCTTGTTGACGAAGCACGCGCTTTTAAACAAGAAGAAATGACAGTCTGAGAGACACAGGAAATCTGGAAATAAGGGAATGATTTCTAGAATTTGTTCATTGCTCTGAGCGAGGGGAGGCTGGTGCTAGCTATCGCAACATTAAGTAGTTCTAACAAGCATTGGGGACTGCAAACATGCCGGTCGTAGTACAGTGTTATGATGGGGCCACTGTCATGGCAGGTCATGTAAGTGGAGTAGAGCAAAAAGTGCTGCAGAATCACCCCACTGCTCTATATACACACTGTGTAGCTCATAAATTAAATTTGGTTTTAGTTGAGGCCTGTAAAGTAAATGAGAGAACAGCAGGATTTTTTTTCACTATAGAGGGCTTGTTTACCTTCTTTTCACAGCCTGCCAAACACCATGCTTACTTAGAGGACCAGAAGATGCATGGACTGAAACTCAAGTATCAGGGGGTAGCCGTGTTAGTCTGTATCTACAAAAACAACAAGGAGTCTGGTGGCACCTTAAAGACTAACAGATTTATTTGGCTTTAAGGTGCCACTAGACTCCTTGTTGTTTTTATGGACTGAAACTGGAATTCAAACATAGAATATCAGGGTTGGAAGGGACCTCAGGAGGTCATTTAGTCCAACCCCCTGCTCAAAGCAGGACTAATCCCCAGAAAAGATCAGATTTTTGCCCTAGATCCCTAAACGGCCCCCTCAAGGATTGAACGCATAACCCTGGATTTAGCAGGTAAATGCTCAAACCACTGAGCTATCTTGTCTAGTTTAAGTGACTTGAGATGGGCATGCAGATGGGAAAATGCATCTGCTGTACAAAACTCCATGAGCGCACTTTTCAGCAGTTTGTAGGGACTGTCAGAGCCTCCCTACCAAAGATTTATTGAAGCATTTGGTTTGTTGAAGAATGGGCAGAAAATAGATTTTTGGGTGTGCTTGATGGTTTTTTACCATGTTCTTAGTATGACTCAAGTAGCACACAAAGCTCTGCAGACACAAGACATGACACTTTCTCAGGCCTGCAGTGTATGGCAGAGAACTGTCAAAGCATTAGAGAGTATGTGAACCAGCGCTAAGTGGGATGTTCTTTGGGAGAAAGCTCAAAAAGTTCTGTCAGCTGCATGATGTCCCTGTTACCCCGGCACAGAGGAAGAGTATGTTCACAAATAACCTGTGGAAAAAAAAACATCCTTCCTTGACTGTTCAGTTACTAAAAACACACTCGGACAATGAGAATATCAGCCAGATAAAAATGAGAGTTCTAAAGGAAAATGGGGCAGACAGCTGTATTTTTCTGTGTTGGATGCACTGTTAAGTGTATGTAATCGCAGGTTTTCATCCCAGTCAACGGACATAACTAAAAGTGTAGATGCAGGGCTAACATATGATCCAGAGGGCATTGATGGACTGCTCAGTGAATATTCAAGTGCCTTTGCAATGAATTCAACACTTGCTCACACAGAGATGGAGAGACTCACAGTGCATCGTCAGTGGGGTCTTGGGAGAGGGGGGATGGAGAGACTCGGCAAACAGCAGGTGGAGAGGCCATGGGAGGAGCATTTTAAAGAAGCCTTATTGAGGATGCAGGAACAAACCATCCTGATGTGCAGAAAGAACAGTAAATATGTAAGGAGACCAGCTTGGCTTAAGAGAGAAATCTTGAATGACCTTAAACACAAAAAGGAAACTTTCAAGAAGTTGAAACTTGGACAGATGACTAGGGACGAGTATAAAAATATTGCTCGAGCATGCAAGGGTGTACTCAGGAAGGCTAAAGCTCAACTGGAGTTGCAGCTAGGAAGGGATGTGAAGGGTAACAAAAAGGGGTTCTACAGGTATGTTAGCAACAAGAAGAAGGTCATGGAAAGTGTGGGACCCTTACTGAATGGGAGAGGCAACCTAGTGACAGATGATCTGGAAAAAGCTGAAGTTCTCAATGCTTTTTTTGCTTTGGTCTTCACAGACGAGGTCAGCTCCCAGACAGCTGCACTGGGCACCACAGTATGGGGAGGAGGTGAGCAGCCCTGAGTGGTGAAAGAACAGATTAAGGGCTATTTAGAAAAGGTGGACATGCACAAGTCCATGGGGCCGGATGCAATGTAAGCGAGGGTGCTGAGGGAGTCGGCTGATGTGATTGCAGAGCCATTATCTTTGAAAACTCGTGGCAATCAGGGGAGGTCCCGGCCGATCGGAAAAAGGCAAATCTAGTGCCCATCTTTTAAAAAGGGAAGAAAGAGAATCCAGGGAACTACAGATTGGTCAGCCTCACCTCAGTCTCTGGAAAAATCATGGAGCATGTCCTCAAGGAACCCATTTTGAATCACTTAGAGGAGAGGAAGGTGATCAGGAACAATCAACATGGATTCAACAAGGGCAAGTCATTTCTGACCAACCTGATTGCCTTCTTTGATGAAATAAATGGCTCTGCGGATAGGGGGAAAGTGGTGGATGTGATATATTTTGACTTTAGCAAAGCTTTTGACAGGGTCTCCCACAGTATTCTTGCCAGCAAGTTAAAAAAGTATGGATTGGATGAATGGACTATAAGGTGGATAGAAACCTGGCTAGCTCATCGGGCTCAATGGGTAGTGATCAACAGCTTGATGTCTAGTTGGCAGCCAGCATCAAGTGGAGTGCACCAGGGGTCTGCCCTGGGGCTGATTTTGTTCAACATCTTCAATAATTATCTGGATGATGGGATGGATTGTACCCTCAGCAAGTTCGTGGTTGACACTAAGCTGGGGGGAGAGGTAGATAAGCTGGAGAGTAGGGATAGGGTCCAGAGTGACCTAGACAAATTGGAGCATTGGGCCAAAAGAAATCTGATGAGGTTCAACAAGGACAAGTGCAGAGTCCTTCAGTTAGGAAGGAAGAATCCCATGCACAGCTACAGCCTGGAAACCAACAGGCTAAATGGCAGTTCTGCAGAAAAGGTCCTGGGGATTACAGTGGATGAGAAGCTGGATATGAGTTAGCAGTGTGCCCTTGGTGCCGTGAAGGCTAACAGCATATTGGGCTGCCTTAGTAGGAGCATTACCAGCAGATCAAGGGAAGTGATTATTCCCCTCTATTCGGCACTGGTGAGGACACATCTGGAGTATTGCGTCCAGTTTTGGGCCCCCAACTACAGAAAGGATGTGGACAAATTGGAGAGAGTCCAACGGAAGGCAACAAAAATTCTTAGGGCCTGGGGCACATGACTTACGAGGAGAGGCTGAGGGAACTGGGCTTATTTATTCTGCAGAAAAGAGTGAGAGGGGATTTGATAGCAGCCTTCAACTACCTGAAGTGGGGTTCCAAAGAGGATGGAGCTCGGCTGTTCTCAGTAGTGGCAGATGACAGAAAAAGAAGCAGTGGTCTCAAGTTGTAGTGGGGGAGATCTAGGTTGGATGTTAGGAAAAACTATTTCACTAGTGTTACCAGCTTTGCCCATTACTTTGGGGTATGCTCATTTATGGGGGTTACAGTTCTGGGGGGCGGAGGGTTCTGTACCTCTATCAGTGTACTGCTTGTGTCACTTGTGTTCTCATATGACACTCTACTGCTCCCTAGATTCATAGATTCATAGATTCTAGGACTGGAAGGAACCTCGAGAGGTCATCGAGTCCAGTCCCCTGCCCTCATGGCAGGACCAAATACTGTCTAGACCATCCCTGATAGACATTTATCTAACCTACTCTTAAATATCTCCAGAGATGGAGATTCCACAACCTCCCTAGGCAATTTATTCCAGTGTTTTACCACCCTGACAGTTAGGAAATTTTTCCTAATGTCCAACCTAAACCTCCCTTGCTGCAGTTTAAGCCCATTGCTTCTTGTTCTATCATTAGAGGCTAAGGTGAACAAGTTTTCTCCCTCCTCCTTATGACACCCTTTTAGATACCTGAAAACTGCTATCATGTCCCCTCTCAGTCGTTTTTTTTTCCAAACTAAACAAACCCAATTCTTTCAGCCTTCCTTCATAGGTCATGTTCTCAAGACCTTTAATCATTCTTGTTGCTCTTCTCTGGACCCTCTCCAATTTCTCCACATCGTTCTTGAAATGAGGTGCCCAGAACTGGACACAATACTCCAGTTGAGGCCTAACCAGCGCAGAGTAGAGCAGAAGAATGACTT
Source organism: Trachemys scripta elegans (assembly GCF_013100865.1). Taxonomy (NCBI): domain Eukaryota; kingdom Metazoa; phylum Chordata; order Testudines; family Emydidae; genus Trachemys; species Trachemys scripta. The sequence goes on from NC_048298.1 coordinate 340,400,892, forward strand.
CTCGTTCTTGCTCACAGCACACCTGTTAATGCATCCCAGAATCATGTTTGCTTTTTTTGCAACAGCATCACACTGTTAACTCATATTTAGCTTGTGGTCCACTATAACCCCTAGATCCCTTTCTGCTGTACTCCTTCCTACAGTCTCTACTCATTCTGTATGTGTGAAACTGATTTTTCCTTCCTAAGTGGAGCACTTTGCATTTGTCTTTATTAAACTTCATCCTGTTTACCTCAGACCATTTCTCCAATTTGTCCAGATCATTTTCAATTATGACCCTGTCCTCCAAAGCAGTTGCAATCCCTCCCAGTTTGGTATCATCTGCAAACTTAATAAGCATACTTTCTATGCCAATATCTAAATCGTTGATGAAGATATTGAACAGAGCCTGTCCCAAAACAGATCCCTGTGGAACCCCACTTGTTATACCTTTCCAGCAGGATTGGGAACCATTAATAACTACTCTCTGAGTACGGTTATCCAGCTAGTTATGCACCCACCTTATAGTAGCCCCATCTAAGTTGTGTTTGCCTAGTTTATCGATAAGAATATCATGTGAGACCATATCAAATGCCTTACTAAAGTCTAGGTATACCACATCCACCGCTTCTCCCTTATCCACAAGACTCGTTATCCTATCAAAGAAAGCTATCAGATTGGTTTGACATGATTTGTTCTTTACAAATCCATGCTGGCTATTCCCTATCACCTTACCACCTTCCGCGTGTTTTCAGATGATTTTCTTAATTGCTTGCTCCATTATCTTCCCTGGCACACTGCTGCAAGTTCTCTCCTAATGGAGCTATCCTGCAGGAGCTAGGTTCCCCAGGGCTGGGTTCTTCCAACCCCCGGAATCAGATGAACACACCCACACATATTAACAGAGTGTGTCTGAGAGGATCGTGTTAATCAGCACTCCCAAGCTGACCCCTTGTATGTCCCTGGACTCAGTAGGCTGGGTGGAGCAGGATTTCCAAGCTGTCACCCTCTAAGGCCCTTGGATTCATCAGACTGGGTCAAAGAGCACCTCCAAGCTGTCACCCTTATATGCCTTGAGAACCACACCGGAATTGAGCACGCCTGAGCAGTCTGGGTCGAGCAGCACTTTCAATATGCCCCCCTCACACACCCCTGAACTCAGCAGACTGATCCGAGCAGCACTTCCAAGCTGCCACCCTCATATGTCCCAGGTTCAGCACGTCCCTATCCCCACTTTCACGTTACAATTGTTCTGGTAGTGACCCACTTGATGAGCAAACCCCACAGGATTTTTGGGCACTGCAGGGCTCTTTTATCTTAGGTACGAGGAGCGTTGCTGCAGAGTGAAGGAGGAAACCAAAAAAACACCCCCCGAGGGATGGGGGGTGGGGTGGGAGTAGAGAGAGAGACAAAGAGAGAGAAAAGCAACCAGCTACCAGAAATATAGTTATAGTATTAAATCTAACATAAACTGGATTATAAAAGTCCGGTTTAGAAAACTATAACTGATCACACAAGTCAGGCTGAGAAGGCTATACTTAGAGAAAGAGAGTGAGAGAGAGCTGGGTTCTCACCACTCCATGAAGCATGAATCAATCAGGGTTCCCAGGTGGTGGTGGTAGCTGAGGGTCTGGAGTGCTGGAGACAGGCAGAGCCCCCAGAACAATCAGTCAGGAGAAGGTGAAGTCCCAGTAGAACTGATGCAGGTTTTGGACCCAGGCATCAGAACACTTACTTGAGCATGGGTAGGGGTTTTTGTAGAGAAACAACAATGGTTCAAGGGAGACACTAGATTTGTTTATGTGTAAACAAGGGAATATACCAAAGTTGTTTTGTTCAGGCTAGACATGGGAGCTGATCATTCCTGGCTTTGGGCAGTGTTCCTTGGAGGGAGCTCACAATGCAATTAGGGAGCTTCACTTTTTGGATTTATTATGAGAATTGATCTGATAACTCCTGAGTTGGGTGTGTGCAGATGTGGTTCGTTAACATCTGGAGCAGAGATCCCCCATCATGCAGTGCTTCCCTGCTTTTCTGGTCCCAGCGTTCCGTGCGGTTCTTGCCTTGGAATCTCTGTTTTCCATTCTATATGCTGATGGAGATGCCTCCTTGTCCCATCTTCGATGCAAATGAGGCTAGGGGAGTTTACTTAATCCTGTCATCCTTATCTCAAGGGTTTAGGTGTGTCTCCCACTGTCTTTTCATTGCTTGTTGTAAGTCTTTCTTCTGTTGCAGATTTGGTTCAAGCAATGGCTGGGGGGGGGGAGTCTTTCCGCACCCTGGTTCCCCAAGAACACAGAGCTGCGAGGTAACACTAGGAGGGTGGTGAAGCACTGCCATGGGTTACCTAGGGAGGTGGTGGAATCTACATCCTTAGAGGTTTTTAAGGTCAGGCTTGACAAAGCCCTGGCTGGGATGATTTAGTTGGGAATTGGTCCTGCTTTGAGCAGGGGGTTGGACTAGATGACCTCTTGAGGTCTCTTCCAACCCTAATCTTCTATGATTCTATGATATGTCAAACCCAAGGACAAAACAAAAGACTCTGGTAAAAAACAACAACACAAACACAGCTGCAGTTTCTCAACCGTCAATACCACACCAAGCCGTAAGAAAACAGTGAGTGAAAAAAGCTCCTGCAATGCAGGAATATCTCCTTATGAATTATCCAACAATTGTTATGAACTGTTCTCCCACTTCCATAAACTAAGCACAACTCTGGTATTCTAAAAAGATTTGGGGAAAAATATGACTCTTTGTTCAGAAAACGGATGGTTGCTGTATCATCAGGTGTTCTAAAAGAGAGGATGACTGGAAGCTACATCAAAATTGCAAAATCTCTTGTGGGTGACTTTGAAAAATACTTTAGTTTTCCAGAGGATGGCTTTGAGCAGGCAAGACTAGTTGTGGAAAGGGATATCCTAAAGGGTATACCAGCTAAGGTGTAAACAAAAGGGGGAACAGCGTTTGGAGGATGAATGGATGACTGCCAAAAAGTTATGGGTGCGGGTCAGTGTAAAATATTTTTTAAAGGCCAAAGAGGTGATGAGCAGAAAAAAACAAAAAGAGAGGCCCCCTGTTGGAGGCTCTCAATTAGGTGTGTCCTAGAATGGGGAGACAGAATCTGACCTGCGGGACGATGGAGACTCTCACACAGAGTCTGATTTATAAAATTCCCCACAAGGCTCTCTAGATCTCTTTCTTGAGTCATAACAGATAATTTAGATCCCATCATTTTGTTTGTCTAGTTGGAATCATGTTTTCTAATGTGCTTTACTGCTTCAACTATTTGAAACTCTTAAACACCTAGGAAGGGATGCCCCTCTTAACCTCATTGTGACACTATTCTTCATAGTAGTATGATTATGATATAATTATGTCATAATTAGGATACATTTTGTACAAGATATCAGGTATCATTGGAAAGTTGTCATTTGCTGAAAGGGATTATCCTATTTGTCTGCATGTATCATTTTCGTATGTGAAGTTATGAATCTTGACTATGTATCTGTATGTCAAATGTAGTTACACCTGGGTGACACACAAAATGTTTCCAGGCTAGACAGCTGGTTGCAAAGGGTCTACTCAGGGTCATGGGACATTAGGGGAAACAATAGGCTTTAGAACAAGGTTATCCCTGACCTGGTGAGCCTTCCATAGAATGCTCCAGACAGCCTATAGATAATCGCTGCTATAATTCAGGAGGACATGCAAGGGCATGTGACCTGACCACATGACTCTGTATTCCATTTTGGGTTCCTGTCTTTTTCCACAAACTGGACTGGGAACAGTGTTTGGAACAAAGGATTCCTGCCATATGTTAAAGCAATATAAAGTGGGGTGTGACAGCATCTAGTGGCCTCACTCCCCATACAAGAGAACTCCTAGAAGGACCTGAGGAACAAAGACTGAACTGGGAGAAGTGCTGGTCCCAGGCTAAAAGGATGTCTATCCTGTATATGGAAACCCGGTGGACTGCTTATATCACCAGTCAGGGTGAGAAATTGGAAATTAATATCCAATCTATCTAGTATCTTAGGCTTAGTTTGTGGTTTTGTTTATTTGCTAAGAAATCTGCTTTGATCTGTTTGCTATCACTTATAATCACTTAAAATCTTTTTTGTAGTGAAACTTGTTTTTTTTGTTTTATCTAAACCTGCTTGCCTTTGAATGAAGTGTCTGGGGGAAATCTCAGCTTGGTTAAGAGTGGTTTGTTGCATGTCCTTCTCACATCGAGGGGAGGGTGATCTCTTTTAAAGAACATATATTGTATAAATCCCTGTGCAGTGCAAGACAGTATAATTTTGGGTTTATACTCCAGTGGGCTGTGTGAGCCTGGAGAGAGGGGAAATTGCCTCATGTCTGCTTATTGTACTTTGCCCCCTTATGTAAGGCCTCGGGTAGCTCATTTTGGAGATAATGGCAAATAACTTTGAGGCCAGAATACTGGTAGAAGAAAGCCTTTTCCACACCCTTTGGCCTGCATTAATTCAGGATCATGTCATTTGGCCTCCACAGGGTGGCAGTGACTTTTCAGAGGATAATGGACTGGATATTATAACTGCATGGGTGGTATGCAGCACTATGCTGCTACAATCAATTGAAAATTGTTTTTGAATCCATATATTGTGGCAGCATTCCCACATGTAGTGCATGTGACAGAATATTACACGCACAAAATAAAGAAATTGCCAACTGCTAGGGTGAACAGATCGCAAGACTCAGTTTGCCCTGAAAATTGGAGCCCCTGGTATTGATTGGTGAATCACTTCTACGCTCCCCGGGGAGGCTCTGAAGCTGAAGTTCTCCAGAATCTATTTTCTGCTATTCTTGCTGCTCACAGAGCTGAGGGAATTGTCTGGGAGTCCTGGCCAATCTGAGAGCCCACAGGGATTGTACAGGGGAATCATAAAGGTCGCTGTCTAGTGCGCCGAGTCTCAGATATGTGAGATTCATACACTGATTCTCATGGCTTTGCATTCCTGTCACAGTAAGGAGTTTTCCTTGCTCTGCTGAGTGGGATTTTGGTGAGTTGCCTCTTTCTGTATTAAAGTTAGTGCTAAGGGCTCAGGAAGGGATCTTGGGTTCAAGTCAAGAACCATCTGGGCAGGAATTCACTTGTACAGCGACTTGAACTGTTTAGTATTGTCAGAAACAACAAGGGGTTTACCTGGTAAAATTGGAACTAAAAATTTACTGTAAATAGTTTAGACAAATATTTGTTTTTAAGATCAGTTCTTTGCATCACACTTTGTTCTTTTATCTGTCTCAGTAGCTTCTTTTTTGGGTGGTGTGGTTTTTCCTCTGGTTTGTTCAAGTTTTCCAGTTCAGCAACTTCACTGCCCTGTTAAGGAGTAAAGTGAAAGCCTCTTCAGTGCGTATCTGTGTGACCAGAGGTTCCCAACAAGAATGGGTCACACAGTGGCCAGATTCTGCTCTCACATTCTGCCTACCGTGGGTCACTCCAGAATGAAACTGGCCTCCTTGAGAGCAAAATCAGAGCCCACATGTTTTGGAATCCCCATCTTTCATACCCGGTCTCAGAGCACCACATAAACTGGGGTTTTCCTTCAGACACTTTCAGCACCCTAAGAGAAGAGCAGGACCCAAAGCCATAATTTTCACAGTTTGGAGCCAAAAGTTAAACACGAAGGGTGAATGGGTCCCATTGAGATCAATGGGAAAGCTCCAAAAATGGCCAGGAGTTCACACGAAATCCACATGTAGGGATTTAAATAAATGGCCTGATTTATACCGGCCATGAGGCTCCAGCGACTTCAACTGGAGTCGCCCCATGGCCTCTAAGGACGGGTGAGCTCATTTGGACCAAAGAAGAACTGACAGGAGAGATGCTGAAATCTCAAGCTCACAGGCTTAGAGGTTCAGAACAATAAGGATAACAATTTTTTTCAGGGGAGAGAGGGGTCTGCTCTCTCCATGCCTAGGGTCTGGAGAAGACGAGAAGCTCCAAAGGCAAGCAGTGTTCGAAATCTCACCAGGAGAGGTTCAGGAACACACAGTGTGTGGGGGAGTGAGGGTGGGAAAGAGGGATGTGCAGTATCCAGATCCCAGTGGCATGAAGCCCTGAAACTGGATGAAATAGGAAATGAACATCCTGCCTAATGCACAGACCAAAGAGGCATAACAAGGCTTTCTGCGGCAGGGGGTGTCTCAGACTTTAAAAGAGATGTGGACCACACTGTTGCAGATTATCTATGACACTGTCCCCCATTCAGACAATCCCTCCTTCCATGAGCAACCCCACTAGAACGTCTTTGTAACGTCAGCAATTGCCAACGCAGAAAAGCAGCCTCAGAAATGGGTGTCCGGGTTTCTAATGTGCTGCAATACATAAAAACTTTGTGTTGTTTTGAGGAAGAGTCACTGACACTGGCTCCTTTTAGTCTCCACATCCCCTTTCCCTCACCCTGAGTCTGTCTCTCTCTCCTTCCTGCACCCCCAGAAAGGCAGTTCAGGCTGATCTCCCCCTTTCCCCAAGTGCAGGCAGACACTGACTTTAACCTAGTCTGTGGAGGTATTTCTGTGAGCTGTCGCTGTGGGGTCTGGCACCTTGTTTTGATCCTGGGTGTGGGGTATCACTATATGGTAGCACTGGAAATTGTGGGGGTAGGGGACCTACATGGATAAGTGGCCAGCACTAGGGGTTGTGGGCAGGCAGGGGTGTTTAAGAGAGGCGGGCAATGGTGGGGATTGTGGGTGGTGGGAATGGGATGTAAAGGGACAGGGGATATCGCTAAGGGTTGTGAGGCATGCAGGCTGTGTACAGGGACATGCAAGCAGCACTGGGGGTTGTGGGGACCGGGACTGCCACGTACAGGGACAGACGGGCAGGGTTGAGGGTTGTGGGGCAGATAGGGGCTGTACAGGGACAGTTGAGCAGTGCTGAGGGTTGTGAGGGCACGGAGTAGCATGTACACAGAGAAGTGGGCAGTTCCTGTGGCTGTACGACAGGAAGAAGCTATAAGGACAGGTGGGCAGCACTGGGTGGTATGGGGTGTGGAGCGGCAAGTACATGGACAGGCAGGCAGTGTTACTGAAATAATTTTTTTCTTTGTGATTGTTGGTCCAAGGCCAGCGCTGCTACCTTACCTAGCCCAGAGCGTGTTTGTGGGAGTCTCAGGTTCTCTTTGCTCTGCCAAGCCTCAAACCTGCAGCCTGGGTGTCACAACCGCTACTCAGTTTTGTTTCCAGTGGTTGTTGTTGAATGTTAATTACGTAACTTCAATTGTTCTTCCCACTGCTAAAATGCCTGATCTTTGTTCCTCAGCTTCTTCAATCTCTCATCTATGATCTGCTATTCACATTCTCCTTCCCCACCCCAGGCTGCCCTGATTCCAACAGTGCGTTGGTTGCCAGTGTCTTCTCCATTCTCCTCAGTCATCCCTGGCTCCCACAACCTCCGACCTGCCCCACAATCCCCACAGCTCTTCCTCTGCGTGGGTGAGGTGCCTCCCATCACTCCTGTTCCCTTGGCTGGGAGCAGTCAGTGACTGTATCTGACTGGTGAGAAATCTAACATGAGGCAAATGCTTAGAGAGACACCTGTGCGGCTTCTCTTGTTATATACACACTGCGTGGTTCTTCAAGGATTGCCAACAAGGAACAATTTGGAAGCTGTGAAGTATTCATATTACAGAATGAGAGTGGGGTACTCTGGGACATGTAAGAGCCTAGGTAAATACCGCTGCCAGGTGCAGGAGACACAGGCAGCTGGCTGAAACAGTCAGCAACTGGGACAGAGATGTTAAACCCAGGATGCTCTGAGGCCATTTGCTAGCCAGCTCTGCTAGTCATTCAAGGCAAGGGTTGTACATTCATTCTTCAGTGTGGAGATTTTATGGGCTCAGGTCATTATTTTTCTCACCTAAAATGTTCATCCATTTAGTGCCTCCTGGGATCCCTCAGCTTCGTGAAATACACACCTAGTGTTACATTTCCAAGGCGCCGCAGTTACATGAGAATTTCTCCTCACAGGGCTAATTTCAACACGGTCATGAATAGAAAAAATGCCTTCAGTATCTGAGTCACGAGCTTTCAGGCAAAATGCCTCCAGCTGACTCCTGGGGACATGTTCAAAGATTCCAAGGCCAGAAGGGACCATGGTGATAATCTAGTCTGTATAACACAGGCCTGAGATTTTCCCCCAAATTATTCCTAGAGCAAATAATTTAGAGAAACATCCAAGCTAGATTTAAGAATTCTCAGTTTTGGAGAAACCACCAAGACCCTTGGTAAATTGTTCCAGTGTTGAATTACTCTCCCCGTTTAAAAACTGTACACCTTAGTTCCAGTCAGAATTTCTTTAACTTCTAGGCTGAAAAGCCTATTATAAAATATTGGTTCCCTGTGTAGGCTCTTACAGACTGTTATCCAGTCACACCTTAACCATCTTTGTAAAATTAAATAGATTGAGATGTTTGAGTCTATCACTGTAAGGCACGTTTTCTAATCTTTTACTAATTCTTGTGATTTTTCTCTGAATCCTCTGCAGTGTATCAACATCCATTTTAAATTGTGGACACTAGAACTGGACACAGGATTCCAGAAATAGTCGCACCAGTGCCAACTACAGAGGTAAAATAACTTATCTACATCTCCTTGGCATTCCCCTGGTTATCCTCCCAGGTATGAGAGTTGCCCTGGGCTCTGGATTATTCTGGTTGCCATTCCCTGAACCCCTCTAGTTCTGCAATATCCTGTGTGAGAAGGGTGCCCAGTACTACACATTGGAGTTTAGAAGAGGGTGAAGCATTGACTGACTGATCTCATGGCATTGTATGTTCTGTATGATTCCTCATCCCATTCCTCCTGGATCCCAATGCTTTGCTTAGTTTCTGTCAATGCTCACTCTGTGAGCAGGGTTTCACAGAGCTGTGTACCATGAAGCCGAGATCCCTGTCCTGAGTTCATACAATTAAAATAGAACCTGATAGCATGTTTGAGGAGTTCAAGCTTTTCCCTCCAATGGGCATACACATTGCAGTTATTGACATCGAAGTGTCACCATTCTGCCTATTCACCTGGGTAGTTAGCTCCCTGTGAGGACTTCTCTGGACTTGACTATGACCTAGACAATCTGGTGCCATCTGCAAATGTTGCCACCTCTCTGATCATCCCCATTTCTAGATTGGAAAACTTAAAAGTGGCAATTCTTCAACAAAAAACCTTCAAAAACAGACTCCATCGAGAAACTGCAGAACTGGAATTAATTTGCAAACTGGACACCATCAAATGAGGCCTGAATAAAGACTGGGAGTGGCTGGGTCACTACAAAAACTACTTAAATTTGTTATCTCTAAGAAGCCACAAGTACTCCTCATTGTTTTTACAAAAACTAATTTCCCCTTGCTAAATACTCACACCTTCTTGTCAACTGTTTGAAATGGGCCACCTTGGTTACATTGACCTCATTAGCACCACAAAAGTGCTTTCCACTCCTTCTTGTCAACTGTTAAGAATAGGCCAATTCTAATTGGCTCATTAGCACTGACCCCCCCAGTTGGTAAGGCAACTCCCATACTTTCTTATGTTGTGTATTTATATCTCCCTACTGTAAGTTCCACTCCACGCATCTGATGAAGTGGGTTTTAGCCCACGAAAACTTATGCCCAAATATTTTTTTGTCTCTAAGGTGCCACAAGGACTCCTCATTGTTTTTGCTGATACAGACTAACACGGCTACCACAGGGAAACCTATAAAATATATATCATTTGTTATAAAGTGTGTAACCCCCCCACCTCTCACTGTGCTTCTCTCCCTTCACAGGCACCTTGCGCATTTCTGAGCCCAATCAACACATCGACTACATCATGGCAGTTTTCAACCTCACCTCCTCTGAGGCTTCAACATTCATCCTAACGGGTATCCCTGGCCTGGAAGCGTCCCATGTCTGGATTTCCATCCCTTTCTCTACGTTCTACATTATCGGCCTGTTGGGAAATTTCACTATTCTGTTTGTTGTAGGCAGAGAGCAGACCCTGCATAAGCCAATGTACCTGCTGCTTTGCATTCTGGCATTCACAGAAATCAGCACAACTACCTCCATCATGCCAAAGGCACTGTGTATATTTTGGTTTAATTTGAAAGGCATTACTGTGGGTGGCTGCCTCACCCAGATGTTCTTCCTTTATGCTGGTACTATGATGCACTCAGCCATCCTCGTCACAATGGCCTTTGATCGCTATGTTGCCATATGTAACCCTCTGAGATACACCACCATCCTCACCAATGCACGAATAGTTAAGCTAGGGCTAGTGGGTTTGATAAGACCTGTCCTCTTTGTTCTGCCCCTGCCCCTACTCCTGAGCAGGCATCCATTCTGTGCCAACCACATTATCCCCCATATGTACTGCGACCACATGGCTGTGGTGAAGATGGCATGTGGAGACATCACAGTCAGCAGGATGTATGGCTTGGTGGCAGCATTTGTAATCATCGGGTTAGACCTGACTCTCATTGCCTTGTCATATGCTCTGATCATCAGGGCTATCCTCAGAATCTCCTCCAAGAATGCCCACCAGAAAGCCCTCAATACCTGCACAGCCCACCTTTGTGTGATGCTGATTTCTTATCCTCCCTTCTTCTTTTCCACTCTGACATACCGGTTCGGTCAGGGCATCGCTCCACACATTCACATCATCTTGGCCAACATCTATCTCGTTGTCCCCCCCATGGTCAACCCTATCATTTATGGGGTCAAAACCAAAGAGCTTCGTGAGAAAGTGGGCAAATACACCTGCAGAAGGTAATTGCCGGGGACCACTGATTTTAAACCTGTGTGGCAAGAGGTGGAAAGGATATCTCCTTGTTTATCAAGGGTGCTCTGTCCCAGTTTGTCTGATCTGATCATTGTGGAAGTTCCCAGTCTGAGAAGTTCCTCACACCTAATGGCTTATCTCTCCATCACCAAGCACTGGTCTTTTTTGTAGAGGGCTTTTCCTTCACCCCTTCCCTGGTTCTTGTCACATGGACAAGAAGCAGAAGACCAGAAGTCCAAAGTGTAGACAATGCAATGTTTGTGGAGGTTAGTTCCAAGCAAGCATATCCATAGCTCTACATGCTGGTTGCGTATGTTTCATTCTGAGCGCTAATGCCACAGAATGTTGCCTGTGTCCCCATTTCCCATTCCTATTTTTTTCCACCTCCTCCTTCTTAGTAGGCCCAAATATACCTGCCATGCATACCCCAAGTCCCACCCCTTACAACTTACGGTCATGTTCCATTTTGGAGGTTCGTGAGTCTGGGGTCTTCATCCCAATCCTTTTGTACCCCATGGGAGGGGTAAGTAGTGAGTTACTTACCACATTGGCCAAGGCCAATCTTTTCTTTGGCTTTTAGTATTTATTATGCCTCCCCCCATCCTCTCTTGCCCCTCCTAACAGGTTGCTTGACCTTGGCTTGAGAAAGGAGCCAGGCAGCCTTTCAGTGTATGTTCAGATATTACACTCCCACCATACCCTATAACATTTTTAGTTCTATCCCTTATCTCTTCCCATTATACTAACAAACCCATCTGGCCAGGCAGATGCAACACACACAGTGTCTTTGTCCTTTGTTCACACATATTAGTGTAAGATATAAAAGTATCAAAGCATCAAACCCCAAATTTGATCTCAGGATGACAAACAAGTCTATATGCTGAACCCTTGCTGAGTTCCCTCTCTCTGACCATCACCCGATCTCTTTCATTTCACCCGTCAACCCCCAACCTCACTCACCCTGTCACTCAGCATTTCTGTACCTCCTAGACTAACAGAAGATTCTGCAGCTTTCTGATGGAAGATTAGTCCTTGTGAGAACAGCATTCTTGATCAGTTTGACGAACAGGAGCTACACTTTCAGATAGCCAAAGAGAAAAGAAAGAAACTTTACAATGATGAACTTCTTTATCTTATGTACAGTGATCCGGTGAGCAAACTTTACCTGAATTTTTTACATCCAATCCTTCAGGAAACCTGGAGGATAAACCAAATAATCACTAACAGTAACAAATGAATTCAACAGAAAATGTAGAAATTGACTTACATCATTGAATGCAATTAGAAATAAATAATATAATAATGTTATTGTTGTTTTTTCACTACATATGTTTTGTGCTACTTTTGGGCTATTTTTAACACCATCATGTGCCAGTTTTTGTTTGAAACACCTGCCAACCCTAACACAAGTATCAGTACTGGCATTTTAATTTTAAATTTGGTTGTCATCTCAAAGGTTTGTTGCTAATGTGGAAGAACTCCTACTGGGGCATGTAGCTTTAAAAAAAAATCAAATCTGTACGAGGTAGCTAAAGAAAGCTTTCATTTTTTACTTGATGTAAAGACCAATGTGTGAATGAAACAAAACAAAACTTTGTTTCAAGAAATATGCTGAGCTACTTTTAGGTTAGTTTTAAGTGACTTTGGTTTATTAATGCAGTGGAAATCTGGCCACGCCAGCCAGAACCAGAGGGGCCAAAGAAGCAGCCCAGAAGGCAGAGCTGGGCCAGAGACCGATGAGCAGCAGTGAGCAGAGCACGGCCGGAGGCAGAGAAGCAGCGCTGAGGCACAGCTGGGAGCTGGAGCACAGCAGAGCCGGGAGCTGGGTCAGCACAAACCAGCTGTGCTGATGGGGAGGCAGGGATGAGCTACAGCAGGAAGCTGTTGGGCAAGAACCACTATAGAGGACACCAGCCATGCCATTGGTAACACGGCATCTGAGCATGATGAGGAGCCGTGGAGAGCAAGGTGGGACCATGGGAAGAGGGCCCAGTGCAGAAAGACATCGCCTGACATCAGGGCCTTGAAGTTGGACTCAAGGGTGGGGGACATGAACCCAATGGGAGAGTGGATGCTGGGAAAAGGGGCCCTCTGTGGGCTCTGATGCCCCTCTGTAGTGCTTTGGTGCCACTCACAGTAACGTGTGGATATCTTCATTATACTAACAAACAGTGGAATATTTCACAAGGTCACTGTTTCAGTGATCATCGCTGGGCTTCTGTGGTATCACCCCAATAGTATGCACAGGGGCACAGCAATTGTCTCAAGCTGCTAACAAAAGAATGAAGGCCAAAGGTGGAAATGATATCAATAGTAGTATGTGTGTTAGGCGCTGGTCACATCAGAGTCTGTGTTTCTGACAGGGAACAGCACCAGATGCTTCAGAGGGATCAGATGGGGATTCTGAGGCAATATTATGTATCACTCTCTTACGCTCCCCCTTGTCCTGCACCTCAGTTTCGCTCTTTGCTGGAGCCCAGGCCACACCTCTGTCTTTCCAGTACTTTTCAGACAGTATTTCACAGAGTGAAACCTTGGGGCTATTGTCTGTAAAGCCGTGACCAACAGATGTTAATAGTTCCCAGTCAGCTTCAAGGAAAGAAAGCCATACATCGCGTAATGGAGATTCTCTATGTCTTTGTAAGGAGGAGAGGATGGAAGACGACAAAATATGGGTAGCATCTGATGAGAAACAGTCAAATGAAAAAGAGTCCCATTCAATTACACCATGAAATGACAGACAACTAAAAAGTGACCATTCTTAGGCTAGGTCTACACTACCCGCCTGAATCGGCGGGTAGAAATCGACCTCTCGGGGATCGATTTATCGCATCCCGTGGGGACGCGACAATCGATCCCTGAATCGACGCTCTTACTCCACCAGCGGAGGTGGGAGTAAGCGCCGTCGACAGGAAGCCGCAGAAGTCGATTTTGCCGCCGTCCTCACAGCGGGGTAAGTCGGCTGCGATACGTCGAATTCAGCTACGCTACTCATGTAGCTGAATTTGCGTATCTTAAATCGACTCCCCCCTGTAGTGTAGATGTACCCTTAGAGTGCTTATATTAAAATACTAGAAGTCTAACTAATAAGATGAGTAGCTAGTATTAAATGAGGATATTGATATAATAGGCAGCACAGAAACTTGGTGGAATGAGGATAATCAATGGGACACAATAATACCAAGGTTCAAAATATATCGGAAGGACAGAATAGGTTGTCCTGGCGGCCGATTGGCACTATACATGAAAGAGAGCATAGAATCAAATGAAGTAAAAATTGTAAATGAACCAAACTGTACCATAAGCAAGCACTCTTTTTTATCTATTTTGAATTTTTCACTTTTCAATTTAATTGAATGTCCTCTTGATCTTGAGGTAGGATACGGGGACAACACATTTCCTATCTACTCACTACCAGTCAAAATTTTATAGACATTTCTCATGTCCTCTCTAATTCATCTTCTTTCTACGGTAAGAGTTCCAGTCTTTTCAACCTGTTCCATATGAGAGTTTCCCGGGGCCTTTGATCATTCTCATTGCCCTTCCCTGAGCCCCTTCTAGTTCAGCAATATCCTGTGTGAGAAGGGTGCCCAGTACTACACAGAGGAGTCCAGAGGAGGGAGAAACATTGACAGAGTGATCTCATGGCATTATATTTTCTGTATAATTCCCCATCCCACTCCTCCTGGATCCCAATACTTTGGTTTATTTCTGTCCATGCTTGCACTGTGAGCAGGGTTTCACAGAGCTGTGTGCCATGACACCCAGGTCGCTGTGCTGAGTTCATAAAGTTAAATTAGAACCTTTTAAGGTATATGAGGAGTTCAAGCTTTTCCCTCCAGTGGGCAGACACCTTGCAGTTATTGATATGGGCTCCCTCTGATGACTTCTCTAGACTTGACTATGACCTAAATAATGTGGTGCCATCTGTAAATATGGCCATCTCACTATTTACCCTCTTTTCTAGACTTTTAATAATTATAAAGTATTTACCATAATATTTGTTATAAAGTGTATAACCAACTTGCTCTGCTTCTCTCCCTTCACAGGCACATTGAGCATTTCTGAGCCCGATTGAAGAATCGACCACCTCTTGGCACTTTTCAACCTCACACCCTCTGACCCTTCAACATTCATCCTAATGGGTATCCCTGGCTTGGAAGCTGCTTATGTCTGGATTTCCATCCCTTTCTCTATATTCTACTTTATTGGCCTGTTGGAAAATTTCATGGTTTTGTTTGTTGTAGGCCAAGAGCAGACCCTGCACAAGCCGATGTACCTGCTGCTCTGCATGCTGGCGCTCACAGACATTGCCACGTCTACCTCAGTCGTGCTGAAGGCACTGTTGTATATTTTGGTTCAATTTGAAAGATATTACAGTGAGAGGCTGCCTCAATATCTTGAGGCAGATGTTCTTCCTTCACAGGGTTTCCATGATGCACTCATCTGTCCTTGTGACAATGGCCTTTGATCATTACATTGCCATATGTAACCCTCTGAGATATGCCACCATCCACACCAACACATAGATAGCTAAACTAGGTCTAGTGGGTTTGATAAGAGCTGTTCTCGTTGTTCTGCCCCTGCCCCTGCTCCTGAGTAGGCTGTCATTCTGTGCCAACCGCATTATCCCCCATACATACTGCGAGCACATGGCTGTTGTGAAGATGTTGTGTGGGGACACCACAGTCAACAATATATACGGCTTGGTGATGGCGTTTCTAGTCATTGGGTTAGACCTGACGCTCATTGCCCTGTCCTATGGTCTGATCATCAGGGTTGTTCTCAGAATCTCCTCCAAGAAAGCCCACCAGAAAGCCCTGAACACCTGCACAGCCCACATGTGTGTGATGTTGATGTCTTATCCTCCCTTCCTCTTCTCCACTCTCACACACTGGTTCGATTAGAGAATCGCACCCCATGTTCACATCATCTTGGCCAATCTGTATGTCCTCCTTCCCCCTCCCCATATTCAGCCCTATCATTTATGGGATCAAAACGGAAGAGCTTCATGACAAAGTGGGCAAATACACCTGCAGAAAGGTATCACCTGTAGCCACTCACTTTAAACCTCCGTGACAAGAGGGGGAAGGCTATCTCCTCATTAATCAAGGGTGCTCTGTCCCAGTTTGGGTAAGCTCAGTATTGTGGAAGTTCACATTCTGAGAACATCCTCACACCAAACATCTTATCACTCCATAACCAAGCACTGCTCTCTCCGTTGCTGAGTTCCCCCTCCCTGACCATCACCGATCCCTTTCAGTGTCACCTATCAGCCCCCACCTCCACACACGCTGTCACTCAGCCTTTCCGCGGTTTCCAGAACACTAGAATATTCTGCAGCTTTCTGAAACAAGGTGGATTTCCATTATACCCTGTGTGAACAGGATTCTTGATCAGTTTAGTGAACTGAAGCTACACTTTCTGATAAACAAAGACAAAGAAAGCAACTACAATGCTGAACTTCTGTATCATATGTACAGTGATCTGGTGAGCAAAATTTACCTGTTTTTTCTACATGCAATCCTTCAGGAATCCTGGCAGATAAACCAGGTATTTCAGTTGGAAAGCTTTAATACGGAAAGTTGCTGCAGGAACTGAGGACATTCTACTAGAGCTTATTGGTGAGAGTTGTGAAACGGTGTGTTTGTGAGAACTGGACTGTGTTACCCTGGATTTGAGGGGTGTTTATCCCAGAATGTGATCAAGCCAATTGCAACTCTATGATGTACACTCAGTCACTGTGAATTAATAAAATAGAACACCACATAATTAAGGGTTAATTGGAAAGCAGGCTTTTAAATGCAAGATCAAAATCTTGCTAGTAGTTTCTGGTAATAATAATAAGTGGACAGACAAATAAATATGTAAGAATGAAAGAATATAAATGGATGATAACCTTGAGTCTAGATGCCTCTGATATTACAAGTTTATTGAAAGTTAGGAAAAGTGGTGGTCCAGTAGGGGTCACTATGACCTATGTGTTTTGTAGAAGTTATACAAAATTAGCTAATACAGTGTACTTTGGAGCAGTCCTCCGAAGCTATCTTGAGAGACATTTTTTCCTGACACTCTTTATCCCTGGTGGGGGAGCAACTGGCCACAGCAAACCCTCTGTTAATTACTCTAAACCATTCCAACTGTTAGGTAAATATCTGGGATGTTCTAGACTTACTGCTTATGTCTCTGTGTGCTTAAATCTAATAAACTGCAGTGTTAGACAAGAGCATGCTTGCTTGGATTTCTTCCTTTATCAGACAGAATTGCTGTCTTCCAATTGATTTATTCCTGACACTGCCTGAAGTGAAATAATTAAGTTGCCCCTGTTGTGGGTTCTGAAATACCCGGGTACCAAACTGCTGTGACAACACCTTGGAGTGCAATAACTTACCACGGTATGCAGCCAATTTTTAAGTCACTTTTAGTGGGAACTTTCAAAATACACAGTAAGCATTCCAGTTCTCGAAGATGTCAAAAGTCGGTGTCGAGATTTCATCTTGGAGTTTGTGAAACAGATGAAACAGAGATTGCCACCAAATGTTCAGGTGATTGAATCGCTTGCAGTACAAAGTCCTTCACAACTTAGATAAGCTGCTATCTCATTTCTACTATTATTTTGTGGAGTCCTTGGACAGTTCTAGTGGAAGAGGAGAGTTTTCCCTTTATGCCTCTCACTGCTTCTTTTATTTTATTGTTTAGCCACGGTGACACTTTTTTGGTTCTCTTGTTTTTTTTTATTTTTATTTTGGGTATACTTTTGAGTTGAGCATCTATTATGGTGTCTGAGTGCCCCCGCCGCCCAGGGCTGGTGGGGGCTTCTGGTCTTTGGCCACCCATGGCAGCTGAGAGATTGGGGGCCTCTGCTGGCCAACAGCCCTGGCTCCTCCGCCCCGGAGCTGAAGTGGAAAATAGTATGGAGTCTCTGAAAGTCACGTAATCCATGACTTCCATGACATAATATTATCCTTATCAATTCCTATGAACAACTCAGTGTGGTGGAACCCCAGCAACTGAGGAGGAGGCACCACAGTTGCTGATTTGCTGCAGATAGTTGATTTGTTCACCCCGGGCTCAGAGTGTCAGCTGGCTGTTTTCAAATGCTAAAGGCTGGAATCTTGATGCCTCAGTAACGCTGTTCAGGCTACTCAGTGCTTCTGTCCTTCGAGCGCCAGTATTATCATTATTAACAGATAAGGAACGTGATAATTCAGCAGAGCTTGATGTTACTCATAAAGAAAGACCACAGACATAGTTCAGTGACAAAGGCACTCGACCAGGTTTATTTCCATTAAGGCATAGTCCTAGCACACTGGCTATGAGAGAAATGAGCAAACAAACTCATGAAATTCCTTTCCCGGGTGGTAATATCTAAATAAATACTTTCTAATCAAGGACCTAACTTCACTTTACAACTAATGAAAGAACTGTGCCATGTACGAAGGGTAAAGACATAAAATACGTCGATCTACCATCTCCAAAATGATGGGTTGGTAGAGTGATTTCACAGAAGTTTGATGGCGATGTTAAAGAAGTTTGTAGCCTCGGATTGCAAACATTGAGACCAACTCTTCCCCTGCCTCCTGCTTGCTATCACGAAGGTGTCTCAAGCCTCCAAGTTTTCTTCCTTTGATCTGCTGTATGGGAAGCAAATTGCCTCCATATTTTGTGGGCGTTTGCTAGAAGAATTTTGCTAAATGAAGAACAGGTACAAGAGAAGGCCTAGAGCAAAGGGGTTCAGCTGCGAGTGTTCAGACTGGGGGATTGAGTTTTATAGTTACTACCAAGTTTGCTGTTCAAATTACTGGTTCAATGGCAGGGATTGTTTGAGGTAGTGAGGCATGTGGGCCCCATCAAATATGAGGTCCAGCACGTAGAGAAGAAAAAGGAGACTCAAATCAGAACATAAGATTGGCCATAATGGGTCAGAACAATGGTCCATCTAGTCCAGAATCCTGACAAGGGTCAATGTCAAGTGCTTCAGAGGGAAAGAACAGAACAGAGTTATTATAGAGGGATCCATCTGCTGTTGTCAGATCCCATCATCTGGCAGACAGAGGCTACGGACACCCAAAATATGGGGTTGCATCCCTGAACACCTTGGCTAACAGCCATTGAGGGACCTATTGTCCATGAACTTATCTCATTCTTTTTGAACCCCATTACAGTTTTTGCCTTCACAATATCTCCTGGTAAAGAGTTCCACAGATTGACTGTGTGTTGTATGTAGCACTTCCTTTTTTTTTGTTTTAAACCTGATGCCTATTAATTTCCTTGTGGGCCCCCTGGTTCTTGTATTGTGTGAAGGAGTAAACAAGACTTCTGTGTTCACTTTCTCCACACCATTCAAAATTTTATAGACCTCTATCATATCCGCTCTTAGTCGTCTCTTATCCAAACTGAAAAGTCACAGTCTTTTAAATCTCTCCTCAGATGTAAGCTGTTCCATACCCCTAATTATTTTTGTTGCCCTTTGTGATGTTACACTCCATATGTTTTATGAACAGGAGTACTTGTGGCACCTTAGAGACTAACACATTTATTTGAGCCTAAGCTTTCGTGGGCTACAGCCCTCCTCTTCGGATGCGTAGAATGGAACATATATTGAGGATATATATATACACACATACAGAGAGCATGAACAGGTGGGAGTTGGATAGCCCAGTACAGACAGTTTGATAAGAAGTGTGAGTGTACTTACATGGGGAGATAGATTCAATGTTTATAATGGCTCAGCCATTCCCAGTCTTTATTTAAGCCTAAGTTGATTGTATCTAATTTGCATATCAATTC
The DNA here is from genome assembly GCF_013100865.1 of Trachemys scripta elegans. Classification (NCBI taxonomy): domain Eukaryota; kingdom Metazoa; phylum Chordata; order Testudines; family Emydidae; genus Trachemys; species Trachemys scripta. Next base: position 340,420,437 of record NC_048298.1, read on the forward strand.
AAGCTCAGCAGTTTCTCATTGGAGTCTGTTTTTGAAGCTTTTTTGTTGCAAAATTGCCACCCGCCGGTCTGTCATTGAATGACCAGACAGGTTAAAGTGTTCTCCTACTGTTTTTTGAATGTTATGATTCCTGATGTCAGATTTGTGTCCATTAATTCTTTTGCGGAGAGACTGTCCGGTTTGGCCAATGTACATGGCACAGGGGCATTGCTGGCACATAACACCATATATCACATTGGTAGATGTGCAGGTGAACGAGCCCCTGATGGCATGGCTGATATGATTAGGTCCTATGATGATATCACTTGGATAGATATGTGGGCAGAGTTGGCATCGGGGTTTGTTGCAAGGATAGGTTCCTGGGTCAGTGTTTTTGTTCAGACAGAGACAAGCACCTACAAGAGCTCTATCAAGGATTCTTAAAACTACAATACCCACCTGCTGAAGTGAAAAACAGATTGACAGAGCCAGATGAGTATCCAGAAGTCACCTCCTACAAGACAGGTCCAACAAAGAAAATAACAGATCACCACTAGCTGTCACCTTCAGCCCCCAACTAAAACCTCTCCAGCGCATCATCAAAGATCTACAACCTATCCTGAAAGATGATCCCTCACTCTTTCAGATCTTGGGAGACAGACCTCTCCTCACTTACAGACAACCCCCCAACCTGAAGCAAATACTCACCAGCAACCACACACCATACAACATAAATACTAACCCAGGAACCTATCCTTGCAACAAAGCCCGATGCCAACTCTGCCCACATATCTATTCAAGTGATACCATCAGAGGACCTAATCACATCACCCATGCCATTAGAGGTTCATTCACCTGCACATCTACCATGTCACACGATACTGGAATCCATCTTAATCCTTGTACTTTTCCATTGATGAGGAGGGGGTGAGGACAAGCACAGACAAAAGATTCCCACCTTGTGCCAAACCTATAAAAGGGGGTGAAACAGGACAAAAGAGGCTGTCAGTCATGAGAAAATCCGTGCTTACCACCTGAGATTTCTGCTGGATATAACAAGGACTGTACCAGGGGAAAGAATTGGGCCCAAAGTAGAAAGGAGTCTAGTCTGTGAAAGTAGCTTATTGGAACATCTTTGAGGGTGAGATATTACCTGTAATCAGGTTTCAGAGTGGAAGCCATGTTAGTCTGTATCAATAAAAAGAATGAGGAGTACTTGTGGCACCTTAGAGACTAAATAAATAAATACATTTGTTAGTCTCTAAGGTGCCACAAATCTTCCTTGTTCTTTTTACCTGTGTAATCTGTTTCTTACTGTATTAGGCTTAGACTTGTGTGTTTTGTTTTATTTTGCTTTATGACTTACTTTGCTCTGTCTGTTATTACTTGGAACCACTTAAATCCTACTTTTTATACTTAAGAAAATCACTTTTGTTCATTAGAAAACCCGGAGTAAATGATTAATACCAGGGGGAGCAAACAACTATGCATATCTCTCTATCAATGGTATAGAGGGTGAACAATTTACGAATTAACCCTGTATAATCTTTATACAGAGTAAAACGGATTTATTTGGGGTTTGGATCCCATTGGAAGCTGGGTGTCTGGTTGCTGAAGACAGGTAACCTGCTGAGCTGTTTTTAGCTAAAGTCTGAAGCTTTGGGAGCGTGGCCCAGAAGCTGGTCCTCTGTTGCTGCAGGCTAGTGTGTCTGACTCAATAAGGCAGGGTTCTGGAGTCCCAAGCTGGCAAAGAAAAGGGTGTCAGATGAATTTCAGCACATCAGGCAACAGTCCCAAGGGGATCTCTGTGACTGAACCTGTCACACCGCTCTCTTTACACAGTATTCATGGTGTGGTATTTATATCAACACAGACACCCCAATTAAGGAAGAGATCATAGAATGATAGAATCATAGCATATTAGGGTTGGAAGAGACCTCAGGAGGTAATCTAGCCCAATCCCCTCCTCAAAGTAGGACCAACATCAACTACATCATCCCAGGCAGGGCTTTGTCAAGCCAGGCCTTAAAAACCTCTAAGGATGGAGATTCCACCACCTCCCTAAGTAACCCATCCCAGTGCTTCACCACCCTCCTAGTGAAATAATGTTTCCTAATGTCCAACCTAGACCTCCCGCACTGGAACTTGAGACTATTACTCCTTGTTCTGTCATCTACCACCTCTGAGAACAGCCTAGCTCCATCCTCTTTGGAACCCCCCCTTCAGGTAGTTGAAAGCTGCTAACAAAGCCCCCCTCACTTGTCTCTTCTGCAGACTAAATAACCCCAGTTCCCTCAGCCTCGCCTCATAAGTCATGTTCCTCAGCCCCGTAACCATCTTTGTTGCCCTCCAGGTGTGGCCTCACAAGTGCCGAATAGAGTGGAATAATCGCTTCCCTTGATCTCCTAGCAATGCTCCTACTAATACAACCCAATATGCCATTGGCCTTCTTGGCAACAAGGGCACACTGCTGATTCATATCCAGCTTCTCATACGTGGTAATCCCTGGGTCCTTTTCTGCAGAACTGCAGCTTAGCCAGACAGTCCCCAGCCTATAGTGGTGCATGGGATTCTTCCTTCCTAAGTGCAGGAGTCTGCACTTGTCCTTTTTGAACCTCATCAGATTTATTTTGGCCGAATCCTCCAATCATTCAAGCCATCAATCCTTAAAAAAATGGGAAAGCTGCTGGCAAGGATAACTTGAATGTAGAATTGTTCAAGGTAAATCCTAAATTAGCAGCATCTATCCTGACCCCTCTATTTACATCAATCTGGGAAAGGGGAAAAGTGCCAGATGAGTGGACCAATGGGGTTATAGTGAAGATACCAAAGAAAAGAACTCTCAGGGCTGGTCCACACTAACCCGCCAGTTAGAACTAAGATACACAACTTCAGCTACGTGAATAACATAGCTGAAGTCAAAGTATCTTAGTTTGAACTACAAGGTACTTACCGCGGGTGCACACGCGGCAGGCAGGCTCCCCCGTCGACTCCGCATACTCCTCTCGCAGAGCAGGAGTACTGGTGTTGACGGCGAGCACTTCCAGGATTGAATTATCACGTTTAGACAAGACGCAATAAATCGATCCCAGAAGATCAATTGCTTACCGCTGAACCTGGAGGTAAGTATAGACGTACCCTCAGTAATTGTAATAACTGGTGTTGGTATCACACTTTTATCTGTGCCAAGCAAAATATTGTGTAACATCATTGTCCAGTATATATCAGAGACAGTTGATAGTGTTCTCAGAAGAGACCAAGCTGGTTTTCGGAAGGGGCATGGTTGCACAGACCAGACCTTCACTCTACGAAACCTAATATAACAGTGCTTAGAATGGCAACGGCAACTCCACATAAATTTCAAAGACTTTGAGAAGGTTTTTGATAGCATTGATAGGACCAGCCTATGGTACATATTGCAGGCATATGGAGTTCCTTTCCATATGATCAACATCATTAAAAGCTTCTATTTCAACTTTACATACAGTGTTGATCACAGTGAGCTCAGTTTTGAAGTCAAAACAGGAGTATGTCAGGGTCGTGTCATGTCTGAAATCCTCTTCAACATTGCCATCGACTGGGTAATGCAGGGTACAACAGGAGACATGCCAAGAGTCATTAAATGGACACTCTTCTCATCCCTTGAAGACCTGGACTTTGCAGATGATGTCACTCTCCTATCACCTATCCAGCACCATATCCAAGAAAAAACAACTCGGCTCAACACGTTCAGCCAGCAATTTGGACTGAAAATCAACCGCAATAAGACAGATATCATGACCTTTAATATTGCCTCACCATCACCAGTACAGATTGAGGAATATGTTCTCACCAATGTAGAAACAATATTTGGGCATCACCATCAGCCAGGACATCTGGAAAAAAATCAGTAAATCCAGGAACACCTTCAGGAGCTTAAATACAGTCTGGAAATCATCAAAATACAACAACAAAATAAAACTCAAGATTTATCAGAGCTGCATACTTTCAACACTACTTTATAGTACAGAATGCTGGGGAATGAGAAAGTATGACATGTCAAAACTGTCTTCATTCTATACAATCTGCCTCAGAAAAATTCTCCGTATCTTTTGGCTCAGAACAATATCAAACCAAGTGTTGTCAGATGCTCCCGGTGTGGTGCTCTGCTCTATTCAATGTTGATATCAGTTGGCTGCGTGCGTGTGTTCCCTCTGTGTGCTGCCCCGGCTCTGCGCAGATCACTGACCCAGCAGATCCCGAGAGAACCCCCAATGACCACAGACTCTGGTAATGTACGAAGGCACCCGGCCAGGTTTCTTGTCACACGAAGCATAGTAATAGTTTCCAGCAGACTCTACAAGACATACTACGAATTTGTGCCCCCTGACAATGGACACAGCTCAGCCAGTGACAGGACTTTCCACTGCCCCCTAGGCCGGACAAAGACACTGCCCCAGGGATACATTCTTATACACAGGTACAAACAAGTTACACATCATTCCTGATGTATTGAGGTGCAACCCCTCTATGTAACAAGGTACAACCCCTCTATGTAGCAAGGTGCCACCTCTCACCTTGTACATGTTGGTTCAAACAAAACAACTCTATCCATCATATTACCCTTTTACCCCTGTCTTTAGGATGGGTCAGCTTGTTCCTTGTTGTGTGTGTGGAATGTGCAAGTATTGGAGTGTTCTGGTATCTGGTGTCCAGTACCTGTTAGGTATGTCTCTTCTTACAGCATCAGCCCTTTCCTTGCCAGCTTCTGTGAGCGTGGCCTGCCTCTGGCTCACAGCTTAACTTTGCTTTATGTTAGCAAAGTCTTGACCATTACTTTAGTTCAGGCCTTAGGCCTCATACCTGGCCTCTGATATAAGGGTTTATGTTTCAGGGCCTCATCTTATAACATTCCCCCCCTTTTTGTCTTTTTATGGGGAGGATGTTTACCCATCATTCCGGAAAAGCATAATGCCTGGACTAAAGATAACCCAGTGGGCTAAACACAATAAATATGTGGTTATTTTATTTTACCATCCATACACTCATACCCCATTTGTTTTTTTAGTCTGCACATTCCCACATACGACTGATAGACAGATTTTATTATCCAATTATTTTTTAGTCCCTTATGGTGGGCCTGGGAATGTTAGGCCCTGGACCATGACTGAGGAATGTAGAATTATGACTGAGCCTTAGAGGCACTCCCAAATAATTAATATATATAAATAATATGGATATGGCATATATATTTGTAGTGTATATGGACATATATGTATAGTATGTATGTGTACATATAACAGCACTTTATAGTCAAGCATAACAATTCTTTTCCAATTTGTTGTTGTAGTTTGGCCCTTGTGGTACTTCAGATAGCAACCCACTTTTATGAGGGCAATGACAGTTACCGTCTGTATCATTATTAGTAGTAGGCTGAGTGTTTTGAAATACTGGGATAGGGATTGTGATAGTGTGTCCCACAGTGCTATGTATATAAGAAGTAAAACAAAAATTTGGAGTAGTGACACTACCACTGGGGCCTTTATATATAAATATATTGTAATTAGTTACTACACAGTACTGTCCATTCGTGTTATAGATTCCCCTTACTGGTGGTTGTCACCCTCTGGTAAGCTTCACTGGGCAGGAAACAGAAGTGGCTAGTGTCTCTGTTCCATTGGTTGAACTGCTCTGTGGTACACCAGTAGTTGACGTAGATCCACTTGTTTCTTATGGATGCTATTTTCCAGATAACCTACTGAACGGACAGTAACGAATGTATTAAATATTGCTGTGTTAGGATTTAGTATTGGTATCCAGACACTGAACAAAATTGTTTTGAATACCATGTGCTTCAGTTAGGATACAGTGTTACTGATTCCAAATTGTGACCAATACTAACAGGGAATTTATATATTTAATTTGTAATTACTGTGTAGTAATTTTTTTAACCAATTTGTTTCTTCTTGTCTTTATGTTGTTTGCTGCCATTCGTTTGTTGATTTTTACCCATGTGTTGGTTAAACAGTTTAGCAAGGTTATGCACATTGTAAATGTTGTACAGCAATAATACAATACAGCAAAATACAACAGTAGAATGATAATACATTAGTACAGCAATAATACAGTTGTTTTTACACATTAACCAAGTTTAAATTAAATGACAGTTTATCCTGGTCCAGCTAGTGGTTTTTAGCTGATTGTTAACTTAATTGTCCATATATGGTAGATAGGGGTGTATTTGACCAGTCTCTTATTTATAAAGCACTTCATTTTTCTGTTCTTGATGCTTGGGGGTTTCTTCACTGTATACTGATATTTTCTGGTGTCTTCAGGGTGTGATATTTTTTGGGATCTTTACTGTGCGGGATGCAACTTAAACAACTTTTGTTAGTTAACATAGTAAAGTTTTTTGTTTGTTTTTCTTTTTTGTTTTTGTTTTCAGTAACCCAAACCTAATACAAAGTTTAACTTAATTTGTCAGCTGGGTAGTTACAGCAGTTTTGACAGCTCCCAGTCTGCACACCGCGGGCAACAGATCAGGGAAACTTTGAGGCTGTTCCCTTGTAAAATGTGGGATACCGTATGAGATAAACTACAGGTCACACAGTGAGTGGAGAATTCCCATGGTGCTACTTCTGATGCAGGATAGAACAACCTGTTTCTGCATCGATTTCTGAAAGATCAACACAGTATTGAAATGTGATGCTTATCCGATGCAGAGAGTATGCCAGATATATATCCACTTTAGACCTCACAAAGGGATACTGGCAAATACCTTTGATGCTAGAATCCTGAGAGAAGAAAGCCTTTTCCACACCCTTCAGCTTGCATCGATTCAGGATCATGTCATACGAATGCATGGGCGGTATGCAGCGGTACACTACTACCATCAATTGATAATGGTTTTTGGTCCCATATCTTGTGGCCACATTCCCACACATGGTGCACATGGCGGTACATTTCACACAGAAAAGAAAGCCATCATCAATTGCTGGGCTGAACAGTTTGCAAGACTCAGTTTCCCCTTGGAATCTGAGCCCCTGATATTGGCAAATCATTTCTTCACTCCCAGGGGAGGCTCTCCGGCTGAAGTTCTCCAGGGTCTATTTACTGCTCTTCCCGCTGCTCACGGAGCCGAGGGAATTGTCAGGGAGCGCTGATTAACCTGAGTGTCCACAGGGACTACAAATGGGAATCATAAAGGCTGCTGTCCAGCACCCCGAGTGTCAGACGTGTGAGATTCATACACTGATTCTCAGGGTTCTGCCTTCCGGTCACAGTAAGGAGATTTTCTCACTCTGCTGAGCGGGATTTTGGTGAGTTGTCTGTTTCTGCATTAAAGTTAGTGCTAAGGGCTCAGGAAGGTTTCTGGGATTCAGGTCAAGAACCATTTGGGCAGGAATTGACCAGGACAGCGACTTAAACTTAGTATTGTCAGCAGGACCAAGGGATTGGTAAAATTGGAACTACAAATGTGTTGGGAATAGTTTAGACAAATATTTGTTTTTAAGATCAGTTCCTTGTCTCTTACTTTCTCCTTCTATCTGTCTCAGTAGTACTATCTCAGAACCCCTCATAAACTTGGGATTTCCTTCAAAATCTTTCAGCTCCCTAACAGAATAGTACTTTCTATAATAGGACCCAAAGCCGTAATTTTCACAGCCAAAACTTAAACACCAAAGGTGAAACTGGTCCCTTCGAGATCACTGGCAAAACTCCCAATATGGCCAGGAGTTCACCCTAAATCTACGTGTAGGGACTTAAAAAAAATGGCCTGCTTTACTCTGGTCATGAGCTTCCAGTGTCTTCAACTGGCATTGTCTTGTAGCCTCTATGGATGGGTGAGCTCGTTTGGACCAAAGAAGAACTGGCAGGTGAGTTGCTGAATTCACAGCCTTAGAGGTTCAGAACAATTAGGATAACAATTTTTTTCAGGGAAGGAGCGGAGTGTTCTCTCTCCATGCCCCTGCATCTCTGGTTCCGGAGAGGATGAGAAGCACCAAAAGGCAGTAAAATAAAAGCATGTTTCTGGCTTAGAGGAAACCAGCCAGTGATGGAAATCTCAGTGCGGGAGGTCCAGGAACACACAGTGTGTGTGTGTGTGTGTGTGTGTGTTTGGCGATGGCGGGGTGGGGGATGTGCAGTATCCAGGTCACTGTGGCTCAGAGTCATGAAACTGGGCGAAATAGGGACTGCACACCCTGCCTAATGCACAGACAAAAGGTGTAACAAGGCCACTTGGGCCAAGAGACCATCTCAGTAACATAACATGGACATCTTTATATCAGATTGTCTCTGACGCCATCCCCCATCCATACCATCCCACCTCCCGTGAGCAACCCCATTAAACCTTAGTGGCAATGTCAGCAATTGCCCACATGGAGAGCAGCCTCAGGAAGGGGTGTCTGGTTTTCTAACAGGCTGCAATAAATTAAAGTTTTGGCATTTTGAGGAAGAGTTGCTCACATTGGCTCTTTTTAGTGTCACATCCTCTCTCCCTTCTGCTGGGTGTGTCCCTCTCTCCTTCCCTGCACAGGCTGAGCTGCTGCTGGGGTTCCCTTTGCCCCCAGAAAGGCAGTTCAGACTGATCTCCCCCTTTTCCCCGGTGCAGGCAGACACTGAGTTTAACGTAGTTTGAGAAAGTTCTGTGAGCTGTCTGTGAGCTCTCAGTGTCTCTGTGGACTCTGGCACCTGGTTTTGGTCCTGGGTGAGGGGTATCACTGTGTGATAGGGCTGGAAGTTGTGGGGGTCGGAGAACTACATGGACAAGAGGCCAGCACTGGGGGTTCTGGAGCAGGGAGTCAGATGTACATGGACAGGTGGGCAACCCTGTGGGTTCTGGGAAAGAGAGCGGGTTGTACGGGCAGGTGGGCAGCACTGAGGGTTGTGGGGGAGAGGAGTGGTGTGTACACGGACAGGAGGGCAGTGCTGAGGGTTGTTAGGGCAGGGAATAAGGTGTACCAAGAGAAGCAGGCAGTGCTGAGGGTGGTGGGGACATGTCTGGGTTGTACAGGGATAGGCAAGCAGCACTGGGGTGGTGGAGGCGGGGAGAAGCATGTACACGGACACATGGGCTGCGCTACTGAAATTAACATTTTCTTTGTGATTGTTGGTGCAAGGTAACAAATTCATAGTGTTCGGAGTTTGGACCAGGACAGGACGGTACAGCTCTTGGTCCTAGGCCAGGGAGTTATTTTGGTTGTAGCCTCTGTATTGTGGGTTCATGCAGTGTCTGGCCAGAGAGCAGCTGGGTGTGTCCTGCCTGTTTGAATGCTCGTAGAGATGCAGGAAGGGGAGCAGCTTGTCAGAGCAGCACATAGAAAGAGGGACCCCAGTCTGGTGAGGCAGAGGGCTCAGTGGAACCCCAGTTCCAGGTGACAATCAATGGAGAACCCGTCACACTTTGCTCCTTAGCTGATTCGGTCTCCCATCATACTCTGACCCCCTGTCTGTACTCTCCTTCCCCATCCTAGGCAGCCCTGATTCCAACAGCACGCTGCTCGCCAGTGTCTTCTCCATGCTCCTCAGTCATCCCTGGATCCCACAACCTCTGAGCTGCCCCATGCTCACCACAGCTCTTCCTCTGCATGGGTGAGGTGCCTCCCAGGACCGAGAGCTGTACCGTCCTGCCCTGGTCCAAACTCTGAACAGTATGAAGTATGAATCTCCATATGAGGAGAATAAGGTACGTAGATGGGAGAGTGTCTTCTGTTGACCCAGCACAGTGTAGGCACTGCAGTAAGTTGACCTAAATTTTGTCGACTACAGCTACGTTATTCACCAAGCTGGGGTAGCGTAACTTAGGTTGACTTACTGCAGTAGCGCAGACATAGCATCACACATATCTGGGCGCCTGCAACAAAGTGTCTCACCAAAAGAAACAAAGGAATTACCAGAGGTGCAGGTCTGTAGCCTTAAATACCAAGATCCCTGTGCCCTTCATACACATTTGTTGAGTAAAGCGGGATAATGTCTATTTCCATAGGGGAAATTTGGCTCCTTTCCAACACAGGAATTTTCATCATGGATGAAGCCTATGGTCCACCTAGTCCAGTGTCCTCTCATAACAGTGACAGCCCCTGGTGCTGCAGAAGAAGATATAAGACACCCAGCACTAGGAGGATGGGGGGATAACCTAACCATGAAGAGGGTGTCATCTTCATGCCTAACAGCTACAGATTGGCTTTTTCCCTGATATGTGGGCATATAGGCTTGCCAAAATATTTATTTAGCTGTAATTATTGTAACTGGATATCTCACTATCCATGCAAATTTCCAAACCCTTCCTGATTCTTACTTAGCTCATGGCCTCAACTACCATTTGTGGCTATGAGTTTCTCAGTCTAATTAGGAATTGAGTTAAGAAATCACTCTTTTTTCTGTTTTAAATTTGCCACATTTCAGTTTTCAGAGTAACAGCCGTGTTAGTCTGTATCCGCAAAAAGAAGAACAGGAGTACTTGTGGCACCTTAGAGACTAACAAATTTATTAGAGCATAAGCTTTCGTGGACTACAGCCCACTTCTTCGGATGCATATAGAATGGAACATATATTGAGGAGATATATATACACACATACAGAGAGCATAAACAGGTGGGAGTTGTCTTACCAACTCTGAGAGGCCAATTAATTAAGAGAAAAAAAACTTTTGAAGTGATAATCAAGCTAGCCCAGTACAGACAGTTTGATAAGAAGTGTGAGAATACTTACAAGGGGAGATAGAGTCAATGTCTGTAATGGCTCAGCCATTCCCAGTCCTTATTCAAACCGGAGTTGATTGTTTCAGTGTAATTGATTGTCCTTTTGCGTCATAAAACAGGGAGAACACATTCTCGATCTACTCTCTAACAGTCAGTATTTTACAGACTTTTCTCATGTCCCCTCTAATTCATCTCCTTTGTAAGGTAACAATCCCAGGCGTTTCAACCTCTGTATTATTGTTCTCTCTCTGTATTATTGTTTCCCCGGGCCCTTGATCATTCTCATTACCCTTCCCTGAACCCTTCTAGTTCTGCAATATCCTGTGTAAGAAGGGTGCCCAGTACTGCACAGAGGAGGCTAGGGGAAGGTGAAACATTGACTGACTGATCTCACGGCTTTGTATTTTCTCTACGATTTACCATCCCCCTCCTTCTGGATCCCAATGTTTTGCTAAGTTAATGTCCATGCTTGAACTTTGAGCAGAGTTTCACAAAGCTGTGTACCATGACTCACAGGTCCCGGTCCTGAATTCATACAGTTAAATTAGAACCTTGTTAGGTGTTTGAGGAGTTCAAGATTTTCCATTCAATTAGCATTCATGTTTCAGTTATTGCTATCATAGTTCATCATGCCATCATGCTGCCCATTCACCTCGCTTGGTTAGCTCCCTCTGAGGACTTCTCTGTACTTGACTATGCTCTAAATAATCTGGTGCCCTCTGCAAATGCAAATGTCACTGATTACCCCCCTTTCTAAATTGGTAACTATAAAATATTTACCGTACTATTTGTTATAAAGTGTATAACCTCCCCTCCCTCTGCTTCTTTCACTTCACAGGCACCTTGAGCATTTCTGATCCTGATCGATGCATTGACCATCTCATGGCAGCTTTCAACCTCACCCCCTTTGACCCTTCAACACTCATCCTAGCAGGCATCCCTGGCCTGGAAGCGGCCCACATCTGGATTTCCATCCCTTTAACTATGGTCTACATTATCGGCCTTTTTGGCCATTCCACGATTCTGTTTGTTGTAGGCAAAGAGAAGACCCTGCACAAGCCGATGTACCTGCTCCTCTGCATGCTGGCGTTCACAGACATTGCCACGCCTACCTTCATTATGCCGAAGGCACTGTGTATCTTTTGGTTCAATTTGAAAGGCATTACTGTGGGTGGCTGCCTCACCCAGATGTTCTTCCTTCACACATCTTCTGTGATGCACTCAGCCATCCTAGTGACAATGGCCTTCGATCGCTACGTTGCCATTTGCAACCCTCTGAGATACACCACCATCCTCACCAATGCACGAATAGCTAAGCTAGGGCTAGTGGGTTTGATGAGAGCAGTTCTCTGCACTCTGCCTCTGCCCCTGCTCCTGAGCAGGCAGCCATTCTGTGCCAACCGCATTATCCCCCATATGTTCTGCGACCACATAGCCGTGGCAAAGACGTCATGTGGGGACATCACAGTCAACAGGATGTACGGCTTGGTGGTAGCAATTGTAGTCATCGGGTTAGACCTGACGCTCATTGTCCTGTCCTATGGTCTGATCATTAGGGCTCTCCTCAGAATCTCTTCCAAGAAAGCCCACCAGAAAGCCCTCAACACCTGCACAGCCCACATCTTTGTGATGCTGACGTCCTATCCTCCCTTCCTCTTCTCCATTCTGACACACCGGTTCGGTCAGGGCATCGCTCCCCATGTTCTCATCATCTTGGCCAACCTCTATTTCCTCCTTCCCCCCATGCTCAACCCTATCATTTATGGGATCAAAACAAAAGAGCTTCGTGACAAAGTGGGCAAATACACCTGCAGAAGCTGCTCGGCTTCATCCACTGACTCGAATCTGACATGAATCTGATGGGGGCGGGGAGAAAGATCCTGCCACCTAGAGCAGGTGCCATATGTGGGGTATCACCACAACACAGCCAGGGCCCAGGCAGGAGGCCTGGAAAGTGTGAGGAACAGATTGTGAACTTTCCTGATGTCCCAGAGATGCTGTTTGTGATATTCCCATGTCCACAGAGCAGCTCCCTTGTTTCCTTGAACCTTTCCCATTTTTTCCTTATTTTTCTTACAATTGCTATTTAATAAATAATATTTTGGTTGAATTTAATGTACTGACAGGTGGCTGAGGGAAGTGTCCAGTTTGAAGAGAGTACCCCAGAATGGGGACACCCTAGGCCCTGTCCTAAGTGACCATGGTGAGACTGAGGGTTCAGCCTCCCAGGAACCCGGGGTCCAGCCGTGTCACCATTATGAGGACTCTGCCACACTGGACAGTGAAAGGGGAGTCCTTTAGCTCAGGTAGGCCTCTGGGTAAAGGGAGTGGGAGCGAGAACTCAGACATTTTTGCTAGACAATTCCTCTGGGGTAAAGCAGAAAGCAGGAAAGTTCCCCACAATAGTTCACCACTTACACTGGGGATCTGGGACAAACAGGTGGGTTGGATTTTAGTGACATGTAAAGAGATGTGTAACTTGTGAAATATTCATATAAATGATAAAAGCTGAAAAGTGTAACTTTGGGGTGCATAGTTTCTCTATAAGGTGAATGTAACATCACCAGACGAGATGGCTTCCCAGAGACTGGTATAGCATAAAATCTTTTTCCTCTACTATTTTATTATGGGGTTAGAGCAGTAAACCTGACATTGATCGTCTGGCCTCGTGAACATATTTAATAACAAATGAGAGCTTGGTCAAGCAATTGACTACACAATTGATGAACATCTAGTATGAATCACTCCTTCTCCCCGATTCAGTAGTTAGACACAAGGAAGGCACCCACAGAAATAATTCTCCTGAGCAAAAATGTTGATGATATTTACGAGCCTTCAGCATTAAATAAATTAATGGAAAAGTTTAGTTTTGTGTTTCTCGTTGTGCTTCAATTAAACATCCTGGGAAAAGGTAAATGCTGTTTCAAAACTGCTACAATCCAAAGACACAGACCTATAGAAGGCAGCAGTACTAGTTCCAAAAGCCACTGAACTTGAAGCTACATTTCAAATTGAGTTCAAAGAAGCCAAACATTCAGTAAGTAAATTATCAGGAANCCAGATTGTGAGGGCAAACTGAGTCTTGCAAACTTGATAGAGTGGTCCGGCATTACTGAAACACCAGAGCGAAAAAGAAGAGCAAAAGTTTCGACGTATTTATTTATCTATCAGCATTTTGATAGATGCTGTTGCCCAAAGACATAGATTCTGAGTATCTTCTCTTCCTCTCCCAACTGACGAGCCCTGCGCTGAATCCCTGATAAAGCTACATGCAATGGAAAGGCTCTCGCATATCCTTGTTTCAAACACAGAGTAATAGCCCCTCCCATCTGATAGCCTCTCTTTGACCAAGGGCAGCACAGGTTGTCCCTGCTTAGTCATAAACCTGCCATAGTGCAGTATCGTGCCATGGGCAGGAGCAGTTTCCTGAGTCCCTTCAGTGCCCTGAAACCTGTGGACTGCTAGAGTCACTGCACAGGCTATAATTTGCATAGGGAGAGTGGAGGGAGATGTTCAGAGGCACAGATGTGAGTTAGGTGTCCAGTGTGCATCTGCATTCAGTGGGACTCTGATGCCTACTGCCTTTGTGCCTTTAACAAGCTCTCGCTATGGTCTAGTGGATCATGCTGTGGGCTGGAACTCAGGAGATGCTTTAAATTCCTCACTGAGTCGCAGACGTCCTGTGTGACCTCAGGTTCCCCTCCGTAAAATAGGGACACCACTTCCCTTTCTCATGGGGTTGTGAGGATAAAAAATCTTTAACTGTAAGGTGCCCAGATGGGGTCCAAGAGTCATGAGGACCATATGAGGACCCAGCCGTTCTTGTTAATCTCAAGCAGAATTCCTGCCTATTTCAGGACTCTGCTTCATGGTGATCTGTATACTGCACATCCTGCCCTGCACACTATGTGTTCCTGGACCTCCCCCAGTCAATGCAGGAACAAGGGCATGGAGTACTGCACCCCTATTCTCCCCCTCCCCTTCCCCACAGCTCCTGTTGATAACCCCATCCAGTCTCATGGGAACTTTATTTAGTCTACAGCTTTGAGAGTGTCCATATATCATTTTCATTGGCCGCCCAGCATGCGTGCTTCCATTTTCAACTGTCCATAAAATATGGCTGTGGAGAGTCACATATCATCTATATATACGAAGTGACCAGTCCAGTGAAGTTGCACCTCTATGATGAAGGATTCAATACTAGTCATACATCACCGGTCCAGGACTTTGATGTTTGGTATCCTGTCTGACCACTTGATGTTACAGATGAGATGCAGATATCACATGTGAAAAGACTAGTTGCTTCAAGTGCCTGCTATCGAGTGTCCCTGGTTCATAGCCATAGAAAAGAGAGCTTACCACAACAGAAACTAATCTTGGGGTGAAGTCAATTGCCTCTCACATTTCACAGGTGGCCAAAAAGCCAACTATTGGCAGAGCTGGCTTTAGAAATGTGGTGCACGATTCCATTGTTGATCATGGCATCATTAGATAAAGTGCTGGCAAGATAGCAAAATTTGTCTACCCCATTGAGCAGTGGGCCATCAATTGCAATTTCAGGGGCAGACTACATTTTTCCTGGAGCATGCTGGTAAAACACTTTGTTTTATTGAGGCTGATAGATAGTCCAAATTGCTCTGCCAGTCTAGAAAAACAGTCGAATAGAAGCTGTATGAGTTCAGTGCACAGCCATCAGTGAAGAGGAACTCCCTAGCAAGCAAGTTGATTGCTTCAGTGTGAGCATGAAGCTTCTGGAGGATGAAGATCTGTGTGGCATTGCATGCAAATACCCTGGTCTCAGTCTTTAAAAGAATCTAGCAGTGTCACATAAAAAAGAATGGCAAACAGTGCAGGTGCGAGTGCACTACCCTGCTTAACACTGTTCATGACATAGAAAGTCTCTGATGAAGCAGTCTCACCAGCATGCCATCATGGAATGAGCACAGAATGGTGACGAGTTTGTGCAGGCACCCAGCTTTGTGCAAGATCCACCAGAGACTCTCACTATTAACAAAAAAAAAACAAAACCCCAAGAGTACTTGTGGCACCTTAGAGACTAACAAATTGATTTGAGCATAAGCTTTCGTGGGCTACAGCCCACTTCTTTAGATGCATAGAATGGAACATATAGTGAAGAGATATATATATTCATACTGAACATGAAAAGGTGGAAGTAGCCATATCAACTCGAAGAGGATAATTAATTAATTAATTAATCTTAATTAATTAGCCTCTTAGAGTTGATATGGCTACTTCCACCTTGACACCCTCAGTGTTGATTAAAATATATCTCCTTTACCAGATAGAGAGTGTCTCCTCTTTCTCCCAGACTTCATCTTGGACTTTTGCTTATGGCTGGCCCTGTGCACCAAAGCCCTTCTTTTAAAGGGTTTTGGGGCACCCCTGCGTCGGGGGTATGATACATTTCTCTATCTCTTCCTCCTTTTAATGTACATCAGCCCTGATCCCTCCTGTGCAGCTGGATTCCCCGTCTTCTCCAGAACACCACGGGAGACGTGGCCTACCATGTTTCTAGCTAAATTTTGAGTGGTGGTTTTTACTTGGGGATTAATAATCTCTAGCCCCCTCCTCAAAAGCAGTACATCTTTTCAAAATAGGCTATGGAATATTCCACCCACACCAGCCCTATACATCATGCCTGACTAACCTAATTGCCTTCTATGATGAGATAACTGGCTCTGTGGATGAGGGAAAAGCAGTGAATGTGTTATTCCTTGACTTTAGCAAAGCTTTTGATACGGTCTCCCACAGTATTTTTGCCCTCAAGTTAAAGAAGTATGGGCTATAAGATGGATAGAAAGCTGGCTAAATCGTCGGGCCCAGTGGGTAGTGATCAATGGCTCCATGTCTAGTTGGCAGCCGGTATCAAGCAGAGTGCTTCAAGAGTAGGTCCTAGGGCCAGTTTTGTTCAATATCTTCATTAATGATCTGGAGGATGGCACGGATTGCACCATCAGCAAGTTTGCAGATGACACAAAACTGGGAGGAGTGGTAGATACGCTGGAGAGTAGGGATAGGATACACAGGGACCTAGACAAATTAGAAGATTGGGCCAAAAGAAATTTGATGAGGATCAACAAGGACAAGTGCAAAGTCCTGCACTTAGGATGGAAGAATCGCATGCACTGCTACAGACTAGGGACCGAGTGGCTAGGCAGCAGTTCTGCAGAAAAGGACCTAGGGGTCACAGTGGATGAGAAGCTGGATATGAATCAACAGTGTGCTCTTGTTGACAAGAAAGCTAATGGCATTTTGGGCTATGTAAGTAGGAGCATTGCCAGCAGATCGAGGGATGTGATCATTCCCCTCTATTCAGCATTGGTGAGACCTTATCTGGAGTAGTGTGTCCAGTTTTGGGCCCCACACAACAAGAGGGATTTGGAGAAATTGGAAAGATTCCAGCAGAGGTCAACAAAGGTGATTAAGGGACTGGAGCACATGACCCAGAATGTTAGCTACATCCCCACCTGTAGAAAATACATAAGTAAAATTGGTGGATTTAAGTCTAATTTTTCTACCCACAGGGTTTTAGTTCATGATCACCTCAGGCGGTCTGGGATGACGAGCCATGGTACTGTTCATATGATCCGGTAATTCAGATATGGACGAGTAATAACCTCGTCATAGGATGAAACTCCACACCATATCGCCAAAGGTGATTTTGAAAGCGGTGTCTTTGTTGATAGTGTTCCAGCACTTGGGAGATGCAAGGGCTTAGTTAGCTGTATTGTAAAGTTCAAGCTGGTGTTTTGGGGAAAAAACCCAGAGCTGGCGTTGCTGGGCAAAGTGATTAAACCCCGCCGTCACTCATTTCTCTCTCTCTCTCTCTCTTTGCAGGAGGAATGGTTTTCATTCATTTCCAAATGTCACAGAATTGAGAAGCTTCCACGCAGCTATTAAACTTGTCAGGCTACCCCAACCAATTCACCAGTAGCTCCTTTTTTCTCCCTTTTCTTTCTCTACTAGAACTTTGTGACAGTTGTAAAAAACATGGGCAGGGGTGGCTGTAGAGTTTTAAATTCTTTCCTCAGTAGTCAAATCATCCATAAAAAGAGACCGTGTATAGTAGACCTGACTTACCCCAGTACCAATATGTGTTGTGCGGGAGGGCTCTTGGCCATCACATCCGACTATAAACTCACAGATGCGGAATTGTTAGACGGGCCAAGAAAGTTGCATGAGAAACTGGGGTGGTCGGACCAAAAAAAGATTATGCTCAGTTACATAGCAGCATTTGAACAGCATTTAGGAGTAAATATACAAGTGGGGCTTTCGGCAGCGGTAGGCGGATGGGGCTTTTTTTAAATGGGAGGCCAAGTGTACCCCAAGATTTGTTTTCATTCTGTGGCATGATGAGCACTATTATGGGGTTCTGGATGTGAATAAGTTGCTTGCTGCAAAAAAATATTGTGAGTTTTGCCACAGGGTGTACAGTCACGACCACTCTTGCGGGTATTATTGCCACCTCTGCTTGAGTGAGATGTGCTCAGACAGTGTGGGTGTGCAGCTGAGGTGTCCTCGCTGTAGACTGAATTGTCGCTCCAAGTTTAGACAGACACGTCGACTGTGCACCAAAAAACCAAGTCAAATGCCTGTCTAAAACTTTATGGGATAAGTGTCAGTCCTATATGGACAAGGGGCACAGGTGTAAAGAGAGACTTTGTAAGCAGTGTCTGCGGGGTTTGATCACCAGTAATGTAAACAGCCACCTGTGTTTTAAGGATATCCTAAGAAAAGCCAAATAATCAGAAAAGTATATTTTTTAATTATTTTGAATGCATACAGGAGACGGGGTTGCATGTGCCCAATGACATTTTTGCTATGTCCCTAAAACTGAAAAAATCCTTGGAATTTAAGGGTGGTGAGTGTCTTTCTAAATTTGTTAAGACCTTCATGGGCAAAACGTTCTGGGACTACACGTACCTAGTGCACAATTCTAAAGGTTATGTTGCATACTTCATCATTAGACAGTTACTGAAGGAAAAGGTGTGCATAGAAATGATAACTCAGGGGACTAAGTTATGTGTGGAAGTTATGACCCTAGGCATTCTTTTTATAGACTCTTTAAACTGCTTGTCTATGATGCTTAGCAAGCTCCTGAAGGCAATGTGGTTTGAAAGTTACAAAGCGTACCTCCCACATTTCTTTTACACTTTAGAAAACCAAAATTACTTGGGGCCTATACCCAGGGTTGAGCACTGTGGCATAGATAGCATGATGCCCAGAGGCAAAGCCGAATTTCTTGACTGGTATCGGAACAGTTCAACTTGCAGAAAGAACTCGCCCACTTCTGTCAGTACGATGTCAAAATTTTGAGACAGGTCTGTATCCTGTACAGAGAAGAGATCATGAAAATGACAGAGACAGGGGATATCGTAGAGAGAGGACCTGGTAGATTCAGAGAGATAAAATTGTGGTGAAATCCTTTCCGGTACATAACGCTGGCATTTGTTGCAAGGCTATGTTCAGGTTCATGCTTTTGCAGCCTAACACAGTAGCTCTTCTCCCTCCAAACAACTATCACAGGCAGAAAAAGAGATATTCAACCTCCTCTATTCAGTGTAAGTTGTATATCGCTCACAAAGAAAATATGCAGATACGGCACGCTTTACGGGGTGGGGAATTACATGTAGGCCCCTACTTTTTAGACAGTTATGCCATCGTTCATGTGGTGTGAACAGCCTTTGAGTTGTATAGGTGTCTTTTCCACGGCTCTGGCACCTGTTATTGTGAAAAAGCACAGACCCCTATGATGGGGACAACTTTTGAGTTTCTTTATTACGAGATGCAGCTCATGACTGACTATCTGAAGTGTCTTGGTATTGTAGTGGGGAGCCTCTGGGAGCATGAGTGGGAGGTGATGATAGAAAAAGACAGGGAACTTGCAGACTTCTTAAATGAAGCCCAGTTGCCTCAGCCCCTTGTGCCGAGGGATGCTTTTTGGCGGGGAGGACTATCGCTATCCACCTATATTACAAACCTAACCCCGGTGAGAAAATCCACAATTATGATTTTACCAGCATGAACCCTTTCATAAACAAAATGAAAGAATCCCCTATCGGACACCCAATATAGTTCATGACAAATTTGGTCCCCTTGCAAATTATTTTGGAATTGCGAAAGTAAAAGTTTACCCCCCGTGAGGCCTCTTTTTCCCATTGGTACCTGTCAGATTGGGTGGCAAACATATCTTCCCGCTATACTGAATCTGTGCAGAAACCGAGCAGCAGGAGATGTGCACCCATACTGATGAGGAGAGGGCCATTGGTGCATTTAAACACGGCTCTAGCGAAGAGGTACGGGGTGGCTAAAATCTCTGAACTCTGGCATTTGAAGAAAAGTCTGACAAACTCTTTTCAGAGAACATAAAATTACACTGCCATGAAACACAAGAGGCTTCAAGGTATCCCAGCTGGTGCACAGATGAGGAAAACCAAAATAGGTATGTTAACAATTTCTACTGAAAAAAAGGCATCCATTTATGCCAACAGGAGATCTCGTTGAACCCCACTAAGAGCCAAATTGCTATGCTGTTTTTAAATTCTCTGTGAGCTAAATTAGGCCAAAGAAGAAGCCTGCCCAATATCAGCATCCTGAAAGACCCTGACAAACTCTTTCAGTACCTGTTTCCCCCAATTACGAGCTTACATCCTGCAAGTTTATTGATGATGAAACACCGTGCGTGTCTCGGGAGCACACTGCTACTTGCTGAAGAACTGGAGTGATGGTTGCATGGTTGCTCTTTACCACAGAATTTTGTTTTGTCCTTGGGTTTAACGTATATGAGCTTTTGACTGCCCTGATGCTTTGTCTGCCCTCTTGTGATGTTTTGCATTGGGACTGTTGTTGTTGTTAAAGGTCTCCGAACAGATTTCAGTTTTTTTGGCAGTTCTGGTGGAGGTGTCCCTGCAGCTCTGACTANCAGAAAGCAGTACTTAAGTGGTTCCAAGTAGTAACAGACAAAACAAAGTAAGTCACCAAGCAAAATAAAATCAAATCTGCAAGTCTATGTCTAATCAAACTGAATACAAATAAAATCCTCACCAGTTCCAGAATTCTCCCTTTTACAGACTAATCTCCTTTTAGACTGGGTCCAGCAATCACTCACACCCCTTGCACACTGTCCTTTGTTCCAGTTTCTTTCAAGTATCCTGGGGGGGTGGAGAGGCTCTCTCTTTAGCCAGCTGCAAACAAAATGGAGGGGTCTTCCAGGGTTTTAAAAAGACTTTCTCTTGTGGGTGGAGACCCCCTCCTTGCTCCTATGAAAAGTCCAGCTCCAAGATGCAGTTTTGGAGTCACCTGGGCAAGTCATATGTCCATGCACGACTCACAGTTTTTACAAGTAGCATCCATTGTTTAAGTGCTACAATAAACATCCTGAAGTAGACTTCTTTTGTGGATTGAAGCATTCCAAGATCCATTGTCATTTAAGTGTTTCTTAATTAGGTACTTAATTTCCACATTCCTTTCTCCTGGAACTGACCAAATGCTCTACTAAGGTTATTTAGAAATTAAGCCAGTGCACAGCCAACATTTATAAAATTCATACCTTCGAATACAAAAATAATATGGCGTGGTAGATACACTAGAGGGTAGGGATTGGATACAGAGGGACCTAGACAAATTAGAGGATTGGGCCAAAAAAAACCTGATGAGGTTCAACAAGGACAAGTGCAGAGTCCTGCACTTAGGGCGGAAGAATCCCATGCACTGCTACAGACTAGGGACCGAATGGCTAGGTTGCAGTTCTGCAGAAAAGGACCTAGGGGTCACAGTGGACAAGAAGCTGGATATGAGTCAACAGTGTGCTCTTGTTGCCAAGAAGGCTAACAGCATTTTGGGCTGTATAAGTAGGGGCATTGCCAGCAGATCGAGGAACGTGATCGTTCCCCTTTATTCGACATTGGTGAGGCCTCATCTGGAATACTGTGTCCAGTTTTGGGCCCCACACTACAAGAAGGATGTGGAAAAATTGCAAAGAGTCCAGTGGAGGGCAACAAAAATGATTAGGGGACTGGAGCACATGACTTATGAGGAGAGTCTGAGGGAACTAGGATTGTTTAGTCTCCAGAAGAGAAGAATGAGGGGGGATTTTATAGCAGCCTTCAATTACCTGAAGGGGGGTTTCAAAGAGGATGGAGCTCGGCTGTTCTCAGTGGTGGCAGATGACAGAACAAGGAGCAAAGGTCTCAAGTTGCAGTGGGGGAAGTCCAGGTTGGATATTAGGAAACACTATTTCACGAGGAGAGTGGTGAAGCACTGGAATGCGTTACCTAGGGAGGTGGTGGAGTCTCCTTCTTTGGAGGTTTTTAAGGCCCGGCTTGACAAAGCCCTGGCTGGGATGATTTAGTTGGGAATTGGTCCTGCTTTGAACAGGGGGGTTGGACTAGGTGACCTCTTGAGGTCCCTTCCAACCCTGATATTCTATGATTCTATGAATACATGCATACAAATAGAATTAATACATTCAGTAAATCATAACCTTTACAGAGATATGTTACATGGCATATGTAGCATAAAACACATTTTAAGCATATTTTCATAAAGCCTTATAGGAGGTATAGTCACAGAAATATGGAGTGCTTCACCATCCCCATGAGAACTTTGGACTGTTTTAGCTCTGAGGGCATTTGACCACCCGCGGAGAAAGCACTACATCAGCGACAGTTACAAGGAGGAGGAGGGAGTGGCCAACAGGAGTCCTTTGGCACAGCCGTTGTTGGATATGCCAGACCCGACCCCAAAACACAGCTGCTCGTGAGGAAGATGGATGCGCATGAAAGCCTCTTGGCATCCACACCCCTAGAGGAGGAAAGTGACCATGGCTTGTGGGAGTCATCGGTGGAAAAGGTGAACAGAAAAGACATCACACAGCTAAATGAATGATGGTCGAGGATGGGGTGTAATGGGGTTAGGAACCAACCTGGGGTTGCATAAATCTAAAAACAAGCAGTGGGTTCTTACAGTTGTTGTTTTTCTGAAAATCTCTTAACATCTCAACGATGCCTT
This sequence comes from Trachemys scripta elegans, assembly GCF_013100865.1. Taxonomy (NCBI): domain Eukaryota; kingdom Metazoa; phylum Chordata; order Testudines; family Emydidae; genus Trachemys; species Trachemys scripta. The sequence continues at coordinate 340,443,128 of NC_048298.1, forward strand.
TCTAGAGGACCCGAAGGCCCTGGACAGCATTGCATCAGACAATGAAGAGGAAATGGGTCCATCTTGGTTTTGCTCAACACCGGTACAAATTCTTGACGAGGATGCCTAAGATGATGGCTATATTGATTTAAGGAGGAGGCTTGCATGGAACTAACTGAGCCAATACCACATTGTGAGCATAAAAAAGTAATGAATTCTATTGTACGTGTTGCTGTTTATGCGGTCCTTAATCAATGCCTTAGGGAAAAGCTTTTCAAATATTGTGAGGGCAGTGTCCTACATGCGCCAGCCCAATGACACCATGACTTGTGAATTGGACTTCGGAAAATATAAACTGCAAGATCTGGGACTTGTGCGCTGACCTGTGTTTGGAAAGCTTATTAACACTGTTACTGCCATAGGTTATGCTTTGCAATGTCTGTGCCTAACCCAAGAAAATTTAGCGCAAAGGGTAACATTGGTAAATACTGTGCAATTTGAGACCCTGACTGTGTATTAAAGAAAATGACTAAACCAGAAGATGCCTGCTTACAGCGTTATATTGACTGTCTGGTCCACACAAAAAGTTACAGAACCCTACTTAAGAAAATGATTATTTGTAAGAAATCTAAAAGGCTTAAGTTAGAGAATGGTGAGGGGACAAACGTGATATAAAACTTGGTAGCTGTAAATAAAAATATCTATTGAAAAGGGCTTTGTGACTATCTGTATTTCAGTTAGAAGGTCTGGTGGCCCTTAAGATAGATAAACGTTTTGATGGAGCATCTTGGTTTGTTTTCAAGGGGCTGTATGTCTTTTAAATACAAAAAATAGTGTGTGAAAATCTATCTCTTGTGTCTTTGTGTGAAAGAGACCCATTTAGGGCAAAAAGCTGCAATGTGTGTAGTAGAATCTTGTGGGGACCCCCCCAAATATAAGCCAACAAACAAAGGCTTCTATATAAAACAGAGATATTTGAGACATGTGTTTGAATACAAGAGAGCTGACTCACCCCGTTGAGCTGATGGTTTAACCACACCCCCACTGAATAGCAAGGGAGACTCTATTGTGTCTGTAGGTCTAGATGTCATTACCCACCATTGTTGCCATCAGGGTTAAACATATTAGTGATCAATAATTAAGTTTGATGGGTGTACAGCCATGGTAAAGGAGGTAGGATGGTGAGCTCTGTTTAATATTGAATTAATTAAAACCTCAGGAGTTCATAGACACGGTTGGACAGTTTAAATATAACCCAGGACTTGGTAGAACTCTATTGGACAGCTTAAATAAAACCTCAAGAGTTGGTTGAACACTATGGGTCACTCTTTCTAGCAACTCAAAGTCATTAAACTAACATAGATGCAAAATTAAAAAGGGTCTAACCCAAACCTGAAATGTTTCAAGGATTCACAAACCTCCACCATACTTTTATAGAACAAGCATTTGCTGTAAAAACATTTAAAAGCTGTGGGTATTTGTAGGATGTTTACTATGATTGTGATACACCCATTTTATTTCAAAACAACCGAAAACATTAAGCATGAAACAAACATGTTTAAAAACAAAACCAAGACATTGATTGATATCCGTAACATTAAGAAATGTTGTGTATGGTGATGTACTGTTTAACACTGTAAGAAGGTTCTACGGTGCTCTGCTCTTTCATTTAAATAGAAAAAATGTATTTTAACTTTAAAAAAATAGCCAAAAGCAGCCCCGTTTTGCAGACAACTTAATTCCCCCACCCCTAAGATCACAAAGGGAACTTTGGGGAGGGGTGCCTACTTTTCTTAAGAATTGTCAAAGTTAGACTCAGGACTCATAGTTTGTCAGACCACTCTGTTTTATTAGCACAGCGCTCTGCCAATACATTCAGATAATGTGAGCCTCCATGCAAGATTCAAACAGTCTTATTTATACAGATAAAAGGGTGCAAACTAAACAAAGGGACAGAGAGAGCAAAATTGTAAAATATGCATGGAGCACAATATGCATAACCTGCTTCCTTGTTAATTCTTATCGATCTAAGACTAATGCTTCACCAATTGCCCTTAAGTGGCAAGTTAAGCAGTTAATGTCTGCTTTCCTGCCCCCGTGACTTGCAGCATTTCTCATTTCTACTTAAAGGTACATACGGCATTCTTTAATTCATTCTATTTCTTTAATATAATTCATTTCACTTTCACAATCCCTCCTTTTGGTCAAGCTTACACAAAGACCAACAATTACTGGGTTCCACATATTAATAGTTCTTTATCTCTTCGTTCATCAGTGATATTTAACATCATCATATTAGCACTCTGTTTTGGGGCAGTCACCTGGGTGGCATACCTTACACAATTCTGGATAGAACAGGAGATTAACTGAAAACATACAAAAATCATTAGGATTCCACACAGGATAGTCAGGGCTCCCTGAAACAACCAGTTTCCTATGCCAGAGAAATTGAATAGGTTACTTAGCCACTTCCATAAAGAACTTGGCTCTTCATGGGGAAGATATGCAATTTGTTCTAAGTGTCTAGCGCGATCTATTACCTCATTGGTGTCGTCAGGTACGAACGCACAACATTCTTTTCCAATGAGAGCACAGGTCCCTCCTTTGGCCGCCAACACTATGTCCAATGCCTGACGGTTTTGGAGGGCCATCTGTCGGATCGCCCCTGTTTCTTTGGCCAGGGTCTTTAAACTCTCTCCGGTTTCATTTGCCATTATTTCAACTACTGCTTGTAACCTTAGGAGCCTTTTTGCATGGTGTTTTACTCCCCCAAGTGGGATAAGGGAACTGCCAATGGCCTCTTCCCAGGTCAAGGGGCTTATGTTATTTACATACCATTGGGCATCTGATAAGTCCCTTCTTCTTCGCCTGAAATTACGAAGGCGTTCTCGTGGGAAGGACCCCAGCACTCGGAATTGTGGGAAGAGTCGAGCGGGATAACAGATACCTGACCAGTTAGCTGGTAACACAGTATAAGCTTTGGTCCCACAAACCCAATGATGGCCTATTAAGGCTGGGAAGGGTCGGTTGCACCCATTTGTCACATAGGTGCCTACAAAGGAGGAGTAATATCCTCCGAAAGGCACAGGGTAATTCTCCTTATGAGGAGTAGTGTTATTTACATAGCATTGAAAGATTGTATTGTTTTCACTAAGATTACTGTAGGGGGAACATGAGATTGATTTTTCTGTTTGATCCCAGGTCGAGAAAAAATTCATATCCCCATACCCGGCCCGCCACTCTTTAGTTTTGTTCGAATAATCCCATACACCATTGGCCACAATGTGCTGAAAGCAACGGCTTTTTCCCAGATCCAGCCCTGTCCATTACACACTCAACACCAATGACCTTTTCCCTCCATCACACTTATTCATTTAGATACATTTATTCCCACTGCTTCCCAAGTGTCATTATTGTTCCATGTTTTGTTAAACGGATGAAGTCCTCCAGTGAGGTCTGGGGAATTGAGTGGGATTGCCAGGACAGGAACACCAGTTTGAGAGTGAGCTGGGATGTGGCTGCAGACCCAGCAATTAGAAATATTAAGAGTCTGAGCTATCCACACTTGCTGCTGGATAAAAGAATTGTCATTGTGGACTCCCCAGACCTTAATACACCAGCAGCCGAGGAACAGGCGCCATCAGAGGCTCATGTTGGAGGCAAGGCCCTTCCGGTTCTGACAACCTCGACTGAGGGAACCGCAGTCACAGTTTTACATCCACCAGGCAGCAGGCGCTAGGCTCACTACTGCTTCGTTTTGGGCCTTGCTTTAGGTCCACGTCTGCTTCTGGCAACCCTTACGAGAGCGTAGATGGTAAGGTATTGCAGGCTGTTCCTCTACGTCTTCTTCTGGAGTCAAAATTGACTCTGCGTGGTCCTGAGGTGATTGGTTTGCTGGGGGGTGCCTTCTTACACTGCGAAGCATGTATGCACGCTGAGATGCCAGACAGTTTAACAGCCATCTGGATAGTAAGCAGTACCTGATGATTCTTTGATGTCCTTTAAGTCTCTTTACTTCTTCTTCCTTGACTCTGGCTATAACAATGGCCTTCACACCTTATCTTTTCCTGATGCATACATTCCTTATTCACACAGATTGAGAATACAAACAGTAGTATTTTATATGGAGCAAAAAGGCATTGCAAATTAAACCTTGCTAAGTTTTACAATCAATAACCAAGACAATTTAAATGGAGACCCAGGCCTTCAATGTTCCTCTAATCTACTTAACATAGACACACTAGAGAATCCTGTTTCTTACTTACTAAACCTTAAAACAAAGAAATGTATATTTAACTAGAGGCCTACTTTGTAATACATATAGGAAACCATAGTAGACATTATAACTTATTCTAAAACAAAAGGGTGACCATAATCAGTCATAAGGATTGTTCTGGTCTGTCATTCCTTTCTGCTATTCAAAAAGGGTGGCTGACAGGGATGAAATCAAATCATACATTAATTCTTATGGGACATTATAAAATCCTGCTCCTACATATCCCCCTTTTGACACTAAGATTATTAATCGCCAGTGTCACTTCTTATTTAGTCCACGTAATAGAAAATACTGGGAGGTGATTTGGGCCTGTGGCTCTAGCTTTGCATACATTTGTTTTATCCAACAGCACATTTTAAACGTTACAATTAAACACATACAATTTAAAATAAAAAACAATTAGGGTTAGTAACATTAGTATGCCAGTAGTTGTGGGAGACCATTCAGAAAATATATTATACCAATGGTAAGCTGTTATATCTTTCTGCAGTGGCAATTCTTAACATGTTGCCATTTGCATGTATAATATGAATGGTTTGGTTTCCCACATTGCCCTTTTGTTTGTTTTAGGAACTATGTTACCTTTTTACCCTTTGTAAACACATTACATTACATTACATTTACATTTGTCTATTGGAAGGTTGCTAACACTTCCATTCTTTTAAAAAACTTTTCCCCCCAAGAATTAACACATACACATAGCCCATTATACAGTACTTTGGTCTCATTATTCATTTTATCCCACATACAGGATCCTAGTGAGATGTCTTTACTACAGGGCTTTGGAGCAACAGGCATGGATAAGCATACCCACTTTTATTTGTTTCTTATTAGGTTGTCCTGTAGCTGATATTAGCTTTTTCTGAAAGACAAAAATAACATTTTTCTACCCTTTTTGGGGTGGCATTCATTATTGCTTAAAATATTCCTTTCTTTTACAAATACCCTTGCTGATTGCAGGCAAAACAAGAGGAATTATCTCCATATTTTCCTGTGTTTTTGTTCTATAGGCAGGCCAGGTTTTAATGGCTTCTATCTTTTAAGAGTTATGGGGAAATTATCCCACTGTTCAGTCATTAAATCCATGAGGTGGTGTGCCTCAGTTTTCCCTTTACAGCAGACCAAGGTTACAATGTCTTTCCTGCTGTATTAAGCTTTAAGTTTGTTCACAGGTAACAGCTGAAAAGCATCATTACCATAAAGGATTTTTTTTTCCCCAAAAATCATACACACTATACATTGTTACAGGGGTACTTATTAACATTAAATTTATTTTAATTAAAGGTATCTTGTTGTACCGTGCCTTTTATTTAGATAATTTGTTTGCTGACCAGGTATGTTCTTTATCTGCCACTTCTTTGTGCTGGCAGTTCTCTCACTTCCTTTATCAGTTAGATAATTTGCATCCACACAGGCTTGGCTTTTGGATTCAAAACCATTAGTAGAGCTCAGAGACTCTGTCTTAAAAGGAACACAATTAACTTTTACCAGAGTTTTGATTACTTTTAACTCTTGCTTCCAAAACACACACAGATCTGAAAAAGAAAACACAGTCTATTGTGGCTCCTTTGGAGCCCTAACAGGATTTTAATTAAGTAGCATGTTTCGTTTGCATTTCTTTTACCCCCTCTATAATATACACTGCACACGTCTGCACATTCCTTCTATACTTTAACTTTTAAACCATTAGCCATATTAATTTTTACATAAGGTGTAACTGTTTCTTTTGTTCTTACAGAGTTTTATGTACCCTTATCAAAGTGGCAGTCTGATTACACAGAGCCATTTTAAGGCTCAGTGTTTCTAACATTGCTTCTTTTTGTTTTGTGCACCTCACCCCTGCTGTTGCTTCAGAGGGCCACTGTCTTTATTCTTTTCCTACAGCTTTCATTTGCTATTTTGTTACAAAAACAAACAAACAAACAGAATCCAGAATCTCTCCCTATTTTTTCTGATTTTGACTGTCCTGCTGCAGTCATGACCTGGTCTTTATTTGAAAACATTTAAATTTTGTAAAGAATCAAGTTACCCCTTAAGGGTTAAATACCAAATCTCAAAGTCAACCAACACTGATTACCTGTGTCTGGCAAAAAGGTCTGTCAGTTTTGCAACTTTGAATTAAAGAGTCAAATGGATTTTTAGTGGCATTATAAACAAAACAAAACCAATTTATCTTAAACTTACAACACAGGAGTTTTACAAACCTCACATATTCCCACAGACAGACAGATACATACACATTTTCTCTCCCTTAACATC
>NC_048298.1:340449741-340495960 GCF_013100865.1 Trachemys scripta elegans
TTAATACCCCATGGACTGTGTGGGAATAAAAGTGTTTAGCATCCCCACGGGCAGCAGGGTCAGTAACGAGGAGAATCTGCTCTTGGGACAGTTTCCCAAAATGCTTGTCCTAGGGTTTGTGGATAATGCCACATTTAGCGGAAGTTACAGTAAAAACCCTTTTCATTTTAAACATTACCATATTAATTTTCTGGCCTTGTATGTGGATGGTGAACAGAAATCAACCAAGCCTCTGCAACCAGACTTTGAGGCCAGATGCTGTGTGAGAGAATACATGAATCGGGTACAGATGGCTGGTAAACACATGAAAGATTGGTCTCTGTTAATTGGCCATTAGGAGTTTGCACAGCATTACACTTGTTTGCCTATACACACGTATGACAGTGCTCCAGTCATGTGAGTTACCCCACCAAGTCTCTGTTATTTCAATCACATCATAGTTCCTTGACTGTGCCAGGACTTCCAGTTCTCCGTGCTTGTTTCCCAGGCTTCATGCGTTCATGTACAGGCACTTAAGGTAACTAGCCAATTGCCCTACTTTCTCAGTATTATTCAGGAGGCCTCCGGTGCTGTACACTCCCCCTTGTGTTTCCTCCCACTTCCCCACTTAGCTCTGGGCTTAGTTGTCCATCCCCTGGCAAACCTAGTTTAAATCCTAGTTTAAAGATGAATGCTTCCCTCTCAGGATGTCCCTGCAGCAAGCCCTCCCTTCCCTCATGGAAGGACCTTCAGGCAGTTGTTCAGGGGGTGATTCTGTTTCCCTCAGCTCAGCTCCCCTACAGCTGCCAATAGCAGGTCTGCTCTCCTCCCTGGTCTGACACAAAATGAGCTGCTCCCCGGCCTTTTTCCTTTTTTCGAACACTTCTCTTCAGATTTGATTCGTCTGCCCCATTTTCTGATAATTTACTAGCTGAACATTTGGCTTCTTTAAACTCAGTTTTAAATTAGCAACAAGTTCAATGTCTATGGGAATTAGTATTGCTGCAATGTACAGGTCTGTCTTTTGATTGTAGCAGTTTTGAAACAGCATTTACTATTTACATAATCTTTCTTTGGAAAACAATGAAAAAAACCACACTAAAATAATCCATTAATTTCTTTAATGCTGAAGGCTCATAAATTCGTCAGCATTTTTGCACAGGAGAATCATTTCTATGGGTGCCTTTATTGTGTCTAAATACTCAATATGGGAGGAAGCCTGCTTGACCGAATTTTAATTTATTATGAAATATGTTCAAGAGGCCAAATGAAAAATGTCAGGTTTACTGCTCTAACCCCATAATAAAATAGTACAGGAAAAAAGGTTTAATATGATACTAGTCTATGGGAAGCCATCTTGTGCAGTAATGTTACATTCACCTTATGCAGAAAGTGTGCTCCCCAAAGATACGCATTTCAGCTTTTATCATTTATGTGGAGATTTCACAAGTTACACATATATTTACATGTCACTAACATCCAACCCATCAATTTCTCCCAGTTCCCAAGTGTAAGTGGGGGACTATTGTTGGGAACTTTCCTGGCTTCTGTACTACCGCATGGGAATTGGCTAGTAAAAATGTCTAAGGCCCTACTCCTACGCCATTTACACAGAGGCCTACCTGCAGTGCTTGGTGATGCAGTGATAAGATGTTAGGTGTGAGGAACTTCTCAGACTGTGAACTTCCACAATGCTGAGCTCAGCCAAATTGGGACAGAGCACCCATGATTAACAAGTAGATGTCGTTTCTCCCTCTTGCCATACAGGTTTAAAGTCAGTGTCCCCCAGAGATTACCTTCTCCTTGTGTATTTTCCCACTTTGTCACGAAGCTCTTTGGTTTTGACCCCATAAATGACAGGGTTGAGCATAGGGGGAATGAGGAAGTAGAGGTTGGCCAAGATGATGTGAACATGGGGAGCGATGCCTTGACCGAACCGGTGTGTCAGAATGGAGAAGAGGGAGAGAGTACAAGAAATCAGCATGACACAGATGTGGGCTGTGCAGGTGTTCAGGGCTTTCTGGTAGTCTTTCTTGGAGGATATTCTGAGGACAGCCCTGATAATCAGACCATAGGACAGGGCAACAAGCATCAGATCTAACCCGACGACTACAAAAGCTACCACCAAGCCGTATGTCCTGTTGACTGTGGTGTCCCCACATGACATCTTCACCACAGCCATGTGGTCACAGTAAGTGTGGGGGATAATGCGATTGGCACAGAATGGCAGCCTCCTCAGGAGAAAGGGCAGGGGAAGAATGAAGAGAACAGCTCTTATCAAACCCACTAGCCCTAGCTTAGCTATTCGTGTATTGGTGAGGATGGTGGCATATCTGAGAGGGTTACATATGGCAACATAGCGATCGAAGGCCATTGTCACGAGGACGGCTGAGTGCATAGCAGAAACCAGATGAAGGAAGAACATCTGGGTGAGGCAGCCACTCTCAGTAATGCCTTTCAAATTGAACCAAAATATGCACAGTGCTTTTGGCACGATGGATGTAGACGTGCCGATGTCTGTGACTGCCAGCATGCAGAGCAGTATATACATCGGCTTATGTAGGGTCTGCTCTTTGCCTACAACAACCATAACCATGAAATTTCCCAACAGGCCAATAATGTAGAACGTAGAAAAAGGAATGGAAATCCAGACATGGGCAGCTTCCAAGCCAGGGATTCCCGTGAGCATGAACATTGAAGAGGGGGTTAGGTTGAGAGGTGCCATGAGGTGGTCGATTCATCAGTTGGGCTAAGAAATGCTCAAGGTGCCTGTGAAGGGAGAGAAGCACATCGATGGAGTTTACACAGTTCATAGCAAATAGTATGGTAAATATTTTATAGTTATTATCCATCTAGAATGGGGGTGAGTAGTGAGGTGGTAAGATTTACAGATGTCATCAGATTATTTGGGTCATAGTAAAGTCCAGATAAGTCCTCAGAGGGAGCTAATGAAGCCAGGTGAATGGGCAGCATGATGGCAAATGTCAATAACAGCAACATGTATGCCCATTGGAGGGAAATGGATGAAGTCAGAAAACACCTGGGAAGGTTCTAATTTAATTGTATGAACTCAGGACAGGAACCTGGGCATCATGGTACATAGCTCTGGGAAGCCTTGCTCACAGTTCGAGCATGGACAGAGACTAAGCAAAACATTGGGATCCAGGAGGAGTGGGATGGAAAATCATACAGAAAATACAACTCCATGACATCAGTCCATCAGTGTTTCACCATCCTCTTATCTCCTCTGTGTAGTACTGGGCACTGCAGCCTTCTCACAAAGGATATTACAGAACTAGAGGGGTTCAGGCAAGGGCAACAAGAATGTGAATGGGCCTGGGGAAACTCTCATAAAGAGAGAAGTTGAAAAGACTGGGAGTGTTATCTTACAAAGGATACAAATAAGGGGGGACATGAGAAAAAATCTATACAATACTGACCGGTACAGAGTAGCGTAGATTGAGGATGTGATCTGCCTGTCTCATAACACAAGATTAAAAAGAGTTTGTATTAAAATGAAACTTTGCAAATTCAAAACAGATAAAAAAAGAATGCTTTGTTCACTCAGTGCCTAATTAGACTGAAGAACTTGTTGCCACAAGAGGTAGTTGAGGCCATGAGCTAAGTAAGAATCAGGAAGGGTTTGTACATTTACCTGGATAGTGAGAGTCTCCAGTTACAATAGTATAGCTAAATAAATATTTTGGAAAGCCTAGTTACCAAAGTGTTTCAGGGCACAAGCCAATCTCTAGCTGTCAGGCATTAGGGCGACACCTTCCAGATGGTCAGGTCATGCCCCCCTCCCCCCCATGCATCTACTGTTGGGTTTCGTACAACTTTTTCTGAAGCACTTGGAGCTGTCCCTGTCAGAGAGAGGACACTGGCTTGGATGGAGCATAGGTCTGATCCACGATGCAACTCCTATGTTGAAAAGGAGCCAAGTTTCCCCCACGGAAACAGACATAATCATGTTGTACTAAGACTTTGTGCTCAACAGAATGGGCATGAGTAGCAGAAGGGTCTCTGTATTTAGGGCTACAGGCCTGCACTTCTGTTACTTTCCTTATTTCTTTCAGTGAGACAATTTCTTGCAGACACTCAGCTTTGTCTGAGGCATAAGTTACAGGTGTTAACTGACAAGTGTAAGCAGAGACACATGTCAGCAACTCAGCTGCTAACCCTTCTCATGCCTGAACATTGATGAAGTTTACATATTGCACAAAAATTAGAGGCTTGTAAATTATGGAGGGATAGCTCAGTGCTTTGAGCACTGGCCTACTAAACCCAAGGTTGTGAGTTCAATCCTTGAGGGGGCCACTTAGGAATCTAGGGCAAAAAAACAGTACGCGGTCCTGCTAGTGAAGGCAGGGGGCTGGGAATGATGACCTTTTGGGGTCCTTTCCAGTTCTAGGAGATTTAAAAAAAAATGAAGTGGACACTGGGTCATAACAAACAATATGTGTTCTAATATAGCTATGTCAATATCTACATCTAGGAACAAATAATTCAGGCAATGCTTACATGATGGGGGACTCTCTTGGGAAGTGCAATGACTCTGAACAAGATTTGGGGGCGTGAAAGGCTAAATAGCTAAACATGAACTCCCTGTGGCCAAAAGAGCCTTGAGGATCTCAAGGAGATGTAGAAATGTTATTTTACCTCTATATTTGCCACTGGTGCAACTGCTGCTGGACCCTTTGTCCAGTTCTGATGTCCATAATTAAAGATGGATGCTGATATACTGAGGAGGGAAAGAGAAGAGTCACGAAGATTAGTAAAAGAATAGAAAATTTGCCTTATAGTGATAAACTCAAAGATCTCAATTTCTTTAGTTTAACAAAGATGGTAAATGGTGACTTGATAACAGTCCATAAGCACCTACATGGGGAACACATATTTAATAATAGGCCTTTCTGCCTAGCATAGCATGATCGAATGCCTGAAAATTGAAGTTAAAGAAATTATGACTGGAAATAAGGCATGCATTGTTTAAACCGTGAGAGTCACCATTGGAACAATGTGCCAAGGTTCTTGGCAGATTCTCCATCACAGAGAATTTTTAAATCAGGGTTGGATGTTTCTCTAATTGATCTCCTCTAGGAACAATATTGGGGAAATTCTCTTGCTTGTACTCTACAGGAATTCAGACCAGATGATCACAATCATCCCTTGGAATCTATGAACATGTCCCCAGGAGTCAGCTGGAGGCATTTTACCTGCAAGCTCGTGCCTGCGCTTACTGAAGAATTTTTTTCTATTCATGACCATGTTTAATTTTACCCTAGTGGGAGCAATTCTCATGTGACTGTGGCACCTTGAAAATGATATTGTAGGTGTGTATTTAACAAGGCTGAGGGATTCCGTGAGGCACTGCACGGATGAACATTTTAGGTGAGAAAAAAATGACTTCAGCCCATGAAATCTAGTAGAACTCTTTCCATTAATGGCTAACAGAGCTGGCTAGCAAATGGTCCCAGAGCTTCCTGGGTTTAATGTCTGTGTCCCAGTGGCCCACTGTTTCAATCAGCTGCCAGTGATACCTGCATGTAGCAGCTGTATTTATCTAGGCCCTCACATGTCCCAGAGTTGCCCGCCCTCATTATATAATGTCATACAGTACTTTCGAAATGTTCCTGTGTACCAGTCCTTGAAGTACCATGTGGAGTGTATGGGTGTAACAAGAGAAGCCATGCAGGTGCCTGCCTTTGACAATTTCTCCTGAGATTTCGCACCAGTGAGACACAGTCACTGATTACCATCAATCCAAGGGAGTAAGCGTGACAAGAGGCACCTCACCCCCACAGAGTAAAACTTGTGGCAAGCGTGGAGTAGTTTAGAGGTTGTTGGAGCAAGGAATGACTGGGGAGTATGGAGAAGACACTGGTGACCAACATGCTTTTGGAATCGGAGGCAGTAAAAAGGGAAAATAAGTTTAACACACTAGTTATAATGACTATGAATTAGCCATTTCTCACACTGATTGATGATACGAGCCATCTAGCAGATTCTCAAGCCACAAGCTGCATTTGCTTTGCAGCTTGCATTTGTGAGGTTTCCATACACAGACTAGAACTCCCTTTAGCCTGGTTCCAGCACTTTCCCCAATTCAGTCTCTGTTCCTCAGGTGTTTCCAGGAATCCTCTTGCGTGGGAAGTGAAGAATCACTAATGATGTCACTCCCAAGCTTATATAGCTTGAGCATATGGCGGGAACTCTTTGTTTCAAAATTTGGTTCCCAGATCAGTTTGTGGGGAAATACAGACTCTGCAAGGTGGAGTCCAGATTGATCTGGCCTGGTCACATGCCCTTGAAGAGTCATAGTATCCATTATTTAAAGGCTGTGTGGAGCATTCTCAGGAAGCCCGAGATGAGTTTTTCCTGAGGCCAAATGTTTTACCTACTAGCTCATTGCCCTCAATAGGCCCTTCCCAACCAACTGCTTAGACTGAAAGCATCTTGCCAAGTGGGTGTTACCCAGGTGTAACTGCATTTCAAACACAGATATGTAGTCAATATTCATAACTTCAGACACAAAAATGAAACCTGCATACCAATAGGATAATCGTATTCAGAAAATCTTAACTTTTCGTATGACATCTTACATGACCCATCTTGAATTAAATGTATCAAAATTATGCTATAATTATATTGAAATAACATTACTATGAAGAATATAGGGTGCAGTGTCACACAAAGATCAATGGTTCTTTCCACCAGTGAAATACCTGAAGTTACATACAAACAACAACAAAAGATGGAAACAAAACGGCGTGAAGGTTGGGAACCCAGGCTGCAGTTCTGTGGCTTGCCAGAGCAAAGTGACCTTGAGATGTCCCCAAACACACTTGGGGTCAAGTAAGGTCCCAACACTGGCCTGGGACCAACAATCACAAAGAAAAAATTAATGTCAGTGCTGCTGCCCAGCTGTCCTTCTAAACCCCGCTCCCCACCCCCATAACCTTCATTGCTGCCTGCCTGTCTGTGAACAGTCTGCTCCCCACCCCCATGATCCCCAGCTCTGCTGCTGGTCACTGTACACCCCCTACCTGTCCCCACTGCCCTCAGCACTGCCTGCTTCTCTGTGTACACCTCCCTCCATGCAGCCAGAACCCCCAGCACAGCCTGCCTGTCTATGTGCAAACTGCTTCTGCCATCATAACCCTCAGTGCTGCCCGCCTGCCTGTATACATCCTGCTCCTTGCCCCCAGAACCCCCAGTTCTGGCCACTTGTCCATGTATGTTTCCTGTGTTGTCAATTGCTGACATTACCACGAGGCTGTAGTGGGGTTGCTTACGGGAGGAGGGATGGTCCGGATTGGGGATTGTGTCAGAGACAATCTGCAACAGTGTGATCCACATTCCGTTGCAGTCTGAGACACCCCCTTACCCCAGGAGGCCTCATTACGCCTCCTTTGTCTGTGCATTAGGCAGGATCTCCATCCCTATTTCACACAGTTTGAGGATGCTGCACCACTGGATACTGGATACTGTACGTTTCCCCCCCACACACACATACACACACACTGTGCGTTCCTGGACCTCCCCATTTTAGATTTCCAACACCGCCTGGTTTCCTCTAAGCCAGAAACATGCTTTTCTTTTTACTGCCTTTTGGTACTTCTCATCCGCTCAAGAACCAGAGATGCAGGGGCAAAGAGAGAGCAGAGGTCTCTCCCCCATCAAAAAAACTGTTATTCTCATTGGTATGAACCTCTGAGCTTGTGAGTTTGAGATTTCAGCAACTCTCCTGTCAGTTCTTCTTCAGCTCAAATGAGCTTATCTGTCCTTAGAGGCCATGGGATGACTCCTTTTGAACTCACTGGAGGCTCATGGCTGGTGTAAATCAGGCCATTTACTTAGATCCCTTCACATGGATTTAGGGGGAACTTCTATCCGTGTTGGGAGTTTTACCTTGATCTCAATGGGACCAGATTCTCCCTTAGTGTTTAACTTTTGGCTCCAAGCTCAGAAAATCACGGCTTTGGGTCATGCGATATTCTGTTAGCATGCTGAAAGAGAATGAAGGAAAACCCCAGTTTATGTGACACTCTGAGACTGGGGAAAGAAGGGGATTTCAAAACATGTGTGACCTGATTTTGCTTTCAGGGAGGCCAATGTCAGTCTGGAGTGATCCAATGAAGGCAGAATGAGAGAGCAGAATCTGGCCAGTGTGTGACCCATTCTTGTTGTGAACCCTCTGGACACACAGATACCCACTGCAGAGGCCTTGGCAGCACTTCTTAACAGGGCAGTGAAGTTGCTGAATTGGGAAATGTGAGTGAACTAGAGGAAAAACCACATCACCCCAAAAAAGGAAGCTACTGAGACACATAGAAGGACACAGTAAGAGACAAGGAACTGATCTTAAAAACAAATATTTGTCTAAACAATTTTCAATACATTTGTAGTTCCAATTTTATCAGGTAAATCCCTTAGTGTTTCTGACAATATTAAAGAGTTCAAGTCAAGTCTGGTGAATCTTGCCCAGATGGTTCTTGACTTTACCCCTGGAACGCTTCTTGAGCCCTCGGCACTAACTTTAATGCAGAAACAGGCAACTCACCAAAATCCTGCTTAGCAGAGAGAGGAAATCTCCTTAGTGCAACAGGAAGGCAGAGCCCAGAGTATCTGTGTATGAATCTCACATGGCTAACACTCTGAGTGCTGGACAACAACCTTTATGATTCCCCTGTATTATCCCTGCAGACTCTCAGGTTGGCCTGGACTCCTGGATAATTCCCTTGGCTCCATTAGCAGTGGGAAGAGCAGAAAATTGACCTTGGAGAATTTCAGCCTGAGAACCTCCCCCGGGAGTGAAGACATGATTTTCTGATAACGGGGGGGCTCAGATTGTCAGGACAAGCTGAGTCTCACAGACTTGGTAGAGTGGTCTTGCCCTAAACCCTGGAGAGAAAAGGAAGAGCCAAGGTTTAGACGTACTCATTTATCTATCAGCAATTCCATGCTGCTGCCCATTGTCATAGAATCTGAGCATCTTCTCCAGGTTAAAAAAAGAATTAGTAAGTTAATGGAGGATAGATCCATCAATGGCTATTAGCTAGTATGGGCAGAGATGCAGACTCATGCTCTGGGTGTCCTAGCCTCTGACTACCAGACACTGGGACTGAATGACAGGAGATGGATCCCTCCATAAGTGCCTGTTCTGTTCTTTCCATCTGAAGCACCTGGCCACTGTCAGAAGACAAGATACAGGACTAGATGGATCATTGTTATCTGAGCCTCCTTTTCCTTCTCTGGGTGCTGCTCCTCCTAGTCGATGCGGTCCACATGCCTAACTACCTCAAACAGTCCCTGTCACCGAACCAATAATTTGAACGGAAAACTTGGTAGTAACAAGAACACTCACTTTCCCAGTCTGAACAGTCACAGCTGGACCCCTTTGTTATAGGCCTTCTCTTTTACCCGTTGTGCATTTAGCAAAACTCTTCTAGCAAATGGATAGGTCCAGAGAGTTCCTGGAGGATACGTCCATCAATGTCCCACATGCCTCACTTGACCTCAAACAGTCCCTGCCATCGAACCAATAATTTGAACTGAAAGCTTGGTCGTAACATTAACATTCAGTTTCCCAGTTTGAAAACTCACAGCTGGACCCCTTCTCTTTTACCTTCTAGCAAATGCCTGCAAAGTCTTGAGGTGATTTCTTAATTGAAGAATGTATTGGACTGTGTTCATTGCCTGGGGTCTTTGCTCTCCAGTGTTTCTCCAAGCACATCTGGAAAGCCTCAAGGTTGCTTCCCAGACAGCAGTTCAAAGGGAGAAAGAAAATGTGGAAGCTTGCAGCACACCCCTGATACCAAAAAGGTGGCGGGGGAAGAGTTGATCCCAATGTTTGGGATCCAAGCTTACAAACTTCTTTAACATTGCCATCAAAGTTCTGTGAAATCTCTCTACCATCCCATCACGTTGGGGATGGTAGATCCACGTTCTGAGTGTCTTTACCCTCAGTAGATAGTACAGTTCTTTCATTAGTTGTAAAGTAAAGTTAGGTCCTTGATCAATAAGGATTTCTCGGGGTATTACCACCTGGGAGAATAATTTCATAAGCTCATTTGTTATGGCAGGTGCACTGAGGATGCTATCCAGCTAGAGAGGACTGCTGTCATGCCACTGGGGGAGGAAGATCAGGCTCTGGTACAGGGAGGACACTGGCTACTGGTTACTTCTGGCTGCAGGCAGTGCTCCACCCCTACTCCCAAACAACCCACCAGGGTGACGGAGAACCGTTATGCTGCCCTGGCAACGAGTGATGAGGAATCACCCACAAAGGTTGAAGAGGAGACGCCATGTACCCCCAAGGCTGGGAGGAACACAGCCACTACTACCAGGAGGAAACGTAGGGTAAGGTTGGTTGGAGACTCTCTTCTGAGGGAGATGGGGGCACCCATCTGTCGCCCTGACATGACATCCCAGGACGTATGCTGCCTGCCAGGGACCCGTATCCCAGATGTTACAGAGGGATTTTCAAGGATCATCTGGCCCTCTGACTAGTACTCATCCATGTGGGCACTAATGACACTGCAAGGTATGACCCTCAGCAGATCAGAAGTGACTACATGGCTCTGGGAGTAAGGGTGAGGGAACAGGTGTTGTTCTCTTCAGTCCTTCCAGTCAAGGGCAGGGGCCTCCTTGGCTTAATCTCTGGCTGCCTCTGCCTCCATAGTTTCCCTGGCCACAGATGCCTCTTTGAGCCTCATTTCTGCCTGACACATTTGAAACTCACAGTCCTTTTTCTTCTCTTCTGCTTCCAGTCTGGCCACCTCTAGTTTTGTAGCTGCCTCACTGGTAGTCATTTTCCTGCTTTCTTGTGCTTATTTCCCTCACTCGAAATAAACAAACACAAAATAACAAAACTGTGACCTCCTCCTGACTCTTCTTATCCACTGCACCTAAGACTCACCTAAAATCACAAATGTCAGTGCTTAGAGTGTGAACTTCACTTGAAGTAACAAGGCGTACATACACCCTTGCTCGCTTCGCCACTGTGACATTCCCCTTTGGTATTATCCGGACCGGTGGTCTGCTAGGTCACTCCAAACCTTGACTTTGGGAGTCAGCCTTACCCTGCTCTGCTGTGAGAACCCCCACTCCTGGGCTGTTCATGCACAGCCTCTGGCATGTAAGCTGCTCCTTGGATTGAACATGAATGACACTAGCCAATATCTCCGGTCCCAGACACAACCCTTGGAACCTCCGTCTTGCAGTGTCCAGTTATGCCCGCTGGACACTGCAAGCTTTTATGAGTTCTTCAATTTAACAAAGAAATTGATATGTATCAGGCTTGTTATTTCAAGGGGAGTCTCTGACACACTTCAAACCAAACGCACTGCTTCAGGTAGAATAAACAAACAGACTCATTAACTACAAAGATACATTTTAAGTGATTATAAGTCAAAACATAACAAGTTGGATTTGGTCAAATGAAATAAAAGCAAAACACATTCTAAGCTGATCTTACCACTTTCAGTGCCAGTACAAACTTAGATGCTTCTCACCACAGGTTGGCTGGTTGCTCTTGAGCCAGGATCTCCCCTTTGATCAGCGCCTCAGACGCTTGGTGTGGTGTCTGAAGATGTAGGTGGAAGAGAGAGGAAGAGCATGGCAAACGTCTCTCCCTTTAATCATGTTCTTTCCCCTGTCTTGGCTTTGCCCCCCCTTCAGAGTCAGGTGAGCATTACCTCATCACAGTGTCAAACTGACTCTAAAGGAAGGGGGGTGAGTCCCTGGAGAGTCCAACAGATTCATTTGTTGCTGCCTAGGCCAGCATCCTTTCTTCCTGGGAGGCTGGGCTGGTTTTGTCCCATGCATGCCCTGTTGAGGTGTGAACAGCCTCTCAGCTCTTGGAGATTTTTTGCCTGGGCATATTTTAAGCCATGAGGATACATTTTCAGCCTCATAACTACATACATGAAATTATAAGCTATAACCTTACTATAACATTACTGTAAGAACAATGCTCAGTGCATCATGAGTCTTCCGAAGACAGCCGGCATGACAAACTTTGCACTGAATACCACACAATCATTTGACAAGGATGAACGTGAAGGTGCTGGGTGTTCCTCTGGGGTACAGAGCATCACAGGCTGCGGCAGGGGCTCCAAAGCTCTGAGCTTCTGGGGTTGTGGTGGGGGCCATTGAGCTGTTAGATGCGGTGGCAGCAGGTGCTGGACCCTCCTCTCTCCCACAGGGGTGCTCGGGCTCTTATCCTCCCAAACAGGCTTTAATCATCCCTCTGTCAGTCCACACCCCACCCCATTATTTTTAGTAAAAGTCACAGACAGGTCACAGTCTTCAGTGAGTTATTGTTTATTGCCCGCAAACTGTCTGTGATATTACTAAAAATAACCGTGACAAAAACTTAACCTTAGGCATGATGGATCATATGGTTTGCCCCTCCTTCCTGAATTGTGTTGCAGTCCAGGATAGCCACACCCTGGGTGAATGCATTCTGGTTGCTATCGAGGGCTGCAATTGTTGCAGGCCCATTGACCTGACCAGAAGTGTCCTCCACAGAATCATCTATTTCCTCCCTTATTCCTACCAACTCTGCCAGTTCTATTCATACTGTCACTGGGGTGTCAGCCTCCACCTTCTCAGTCAGCTATTCCTCCCGTTCCTTGAGGATTTCTCCAAAGTGATTCCTGTCCCTCCCCGATATGACTAGAAAGGCCAGATACTGGAAATAATTTACCTTACAAGCTTATTAAGATTTAACACAACTAAGTTTCCACACAAAAAATCCTTTATTAGTCCAAAGGGAACATGGTGTTGATTACATCCAAAATACAATTACAAGCAGTTACACACTGGTGTTACATCCTCACAACCATACAGATATATGCATTAAATAAATATTCACCACAGGATCAGGCTTGAGAAATACCTTCCCATCTCAGCATGACTCCAGCGGGATAAGGAAAACCTCTGACAAAGTAACCCCTAAAAATTTGCTCTTCATAAGAACGGTCATCTTGGGTCAGACCAATGTTCCACCTAGCCCAGTATTCTGTCTTCCGACAGTGGCCAGTGCCAGGTACTTCAGACGGAATGAATAGAACAGGTATTCATTAAGTGATCCATCACCTGTCGCCCCTTCCCAGTTTCGAACAGAGGCTAGGGACTTTTTAGAGCTTGGTTTTGCATCCCTGCTCATCCTGGCTAAGAGCCACTCACGGACCTATCCATGGACATATCTAGTTTTTTTTGAGCCCTGTTATAGTCTTAGCCTTCAAAACATCCTCTGGCCAAGAGTTCCACAAGATGACTGTGCATTGCGTGAAGCAATACTTCCTTTTGTTCGTTTCCAACCTGCTACTGATTCATTTCATTGGGTGACCCCTAGTTCTTGTGTTATGAGAGAGTAATTAACACTTCCGTATTTACCTTCTCCACACCAGTCATGATTTTATAGACCTCTATCATCTCCCCTCCCTTGTCGTCTCTTTTCCAAGCTGAAAAATCCCAGTCTTGTTATTTTTTCCTCGATGAAAGCTTTTCCATACCTCTAAGCAATTTTGTTGCCCTTTTCTAACCTTTTCCAATTCCAATATATCTTTTTGGAGACGGCGTGATAACATTTCTACACAGTATTCAAGATATAGGCATACCATGGATTTATATAAAGGCAATATAATATTTTCTGTTTTATTGTCTATCCCTTTCCTAATGTTTCCCAACATTCTGTTAGCTTTTTGAACTGCCGCTGCACACTGAGTTGATGTTTTCACAGAACTATCCACAATGACTCCAAGATCTCTTTCTTAAGCGGTAACAGCTAATTTCGACCCCATCATTGTATATGTATAGGTGAGATTATGTTTTTGAATGTGTATTACTTTGCATTTATCAACATTGAATTTCATCCACCATTTTGTTGTCTAGTCACCCAGTTTGGTGGAATCCCTGTGTAATTCTTCACTGTCTACTTTGGAACTAAATATCTTCAGTAGTTTTGTATCATCTGCAAACTTTGCCAACTCACTCTTTACCTCATTCTTGAGATCATTTAGGACTATGTTGAACAGTAGTGGTCCCAGTATACTATTTGGTCCTGGTGCTATATTACTGTCATAGAAATTCCTGTCTGTTCCAGCTGAGGAATAAGGAGAGACGGACACAGCTAATCAAGCAAGGAGCCCTGAGAGGGGCGATCCGTTTATTTCAATTGCAATTGGGTTTGAGCTCATAAGTCAGCAAGAACAAAGAAAACACTCACACCAAAGCATTATATGCAGTTGACAATGATAATCTATCGCTCTATGATTGGCCAAAATTTGCCATCATTACCATACATAATTAGCAAGCTACATGTATCTGCCCCTCTTATGACCCCTTATTGTTCATCTACTTTCCCCCCCCCCCCCTTGTGTTATTTTGCAAACCAAGCAGTTAGTTATCTACAGGACGCAGGCACAGAAAGTTCCATTGTCTGCAGGTTTGGAGTTTGGATACATTTCCTCTCAGAGGAACTTCCTGAGTTAAGACTAGCTGACACTGAATATCTCCCTTCTGTGTACGTGACAAATTTGCCCCCTGGCAGTTAAGTAGAATAATTTTATTTCATTACTGTTTAATTTATTCATTAGTTCCAAAACCTCTTTTAATGACCGCTCAATCTGGGACAATTCCTCAGATTTGTCACCTAAAAAGGATGGCTCAGGTGTGGAAATCTCTCTCACATCCTCTGCGGTGAAGACCAATGTAAAGAATGAAGTTAGTTTCTCCGAAATAGTCTTATAAAGTTTATATTTACTGCCCCTCAGAGAACATTACTGAGCTCCTCTGCCATCTTCTTAGCATCCAATGACTGTCTGTGACTGTCATAACTATAAAAGGAAGGGTAACAGCTGTCCTGTGTACAGTACTATAAAATCCCTCCTGGCCAGAGACTCCAAAATCCTTTTCCCTGTAAAGGGTTAAGAAGCTCAGGTAACCTGGCTGGCATCTGACCGAAAGGACCAATAAAGGGACAAGATACTTTCAAATCTTGGGGGGGGGGGGGAAGGCTTTTGTTTGTGCTTTTTGTTTGGGAGTTCGTTCGCTCTTGGGACTGAGAGGGACCAGACATCAATCCACGTTCTCCACATCTTTCTAAACAAGTCTGTCATATTTCAAACTTGTAAGTAAAAAGCCAGGCAAGGCATCTTAGTTTTACTTTGTTTTTCTCAACTTGTAAATGTACCTTTTACTAGAGTGTTATCTTTGTTTGCTGTACTTTGAACCTAAGACTAGAGGGGAGTCCTCTGAACTCTTTAAGTTTGATTACCCTGTAAAGTTATTTTCCATATTGATTTTACAGAGATGATTTTTACCTTTTTCTTTAATTAAAAGCCTTCTTTTTAAGAACCTGATTGATTTTTCCTTGTTTTAGATCCAAGGGGGTTGGATCTGTATTCACCAGGAGTTGGTGGGAGGAAGGAGGGGAATGGTTAATTTCTCCTTGTTTTAAGATCCAAGGGGTTTGGATCTGTATTCATCAGGGAATTGGCGAAGGTCTCTCAAGGCTTCCCAACTAGCCTTGGGATGGTGTCAGCGGACCAGAGCTAAGCTGGTAGTTAAGCTTAGAAGTTTTCATGCAGGCCCCTACATTTGTACCCTAAAGTTCAAAGTGGGGATACAGCCTTGACAGTGACTCATACAATGATTCCAGATTGCTGAGAGAGCCACTTCTTGTACCCTTGTCAAAGCCTGCTATGCCGTCCTATCATAGACTGTGCTCCATTGCTGCAAATTACAAAATAATGTCCCCAGTCAAGGCCTGTGTCTTGGACAAAAATATTTAATAGTTCAAAGAGCTCTTCACCGGTTGCTCATATTGGTCGTGGAAGGCAAAACAGACATTTCTTTTTTAATTATATTGCTGTAGAAAAATGAATATACACCAGCAGCTGTGCAATGTTTGATATACTGTAGAGCCTCAAAGTTATGAACACCTTGGGTATGGAGGTTGTTCGTAACCCTGTCCTCTGAAAAAAAAATTCTTGATGGGTTTAGATACTAAGGTGTGGTGTCTTGTTTCGAGATGCTGGTGTAGCTTGCAGCACCATATACTGTGGTTTGCCAGTAGTTCATTGCATAGAACATATTGAGTCTTCGGTGCATCTCTGGACTCGCTCCACGTAAAGCCCAGTTTGAAATAAGTTTTGCCATATTTTCAACTTCTGCATTTTGCTGGGACTTCCACTGCTGCCCTCATTTCAGTTTGTGCTGTACGCTTTTCTCCCTTTGTCACAAAACGAACCATTTCTCCTGTAAGCTCTTTCTCACCGCAAGCACTGCTGATAATGGTTTTAAGTTTGTTTTTAAGAAATTGGGACATCTGACATGTCACAGGTGCTAAGAGAGCCCTGCATGGGGCTCATGTAAAGCACTGAAACACTCTGTGTGGCTGTGTTTCCCGTTGTCAGTCTGGGCTCCCACTGTCACCCTGGGGTGGCTGAGGCTCCAGCTCTCCCCTTTACCCATCCCCTGGTTGTGCACGGCCCTTCTGCATTAGCCCCAGCCACCTGGTGCTGACAGCTGGGTCTCTTAAAAAAATCACACAGCTTCCGCCTCCCTTTATACATTCCCACACCTCCCACAGTTTGAGAACCGCTGCTGTAAACAGATCTGAATGAAAGCAAACGTCCAGGAAAAGCAAAGAAATGTCTGTTGGAATGATTGACCAGTTTTTCAGCTCATTCATACAGAGCCTGTCACTTGCAGAATTAAGCGTATTTGGCTGAATGATGCTGAATTGATCAGCACGTACCTGCAAGCTTTGGAAGTGATTGGAAAGCTGTGCATTTATTATATAGAGTCACCTGTAAAACATGTTCACTTTGAGAAAATTTTCTGAGTCGGCAAGTCTTTTACCTTGTGACGGCCATAGCTCAGGGTTGGTTGGCAGGGGAGTGCCACCCAGTTGTCAGGGCTTAGGCCTGTGACGTGAAAGGGGGTAGGTAGGGGAGCCCAGGCCTTCCAATGCACCGGGCTGTGACCTCAAGCCCTTTGGGTCTATCAGTGCTCTGAGATCTGGAGATGATAAGGTGGCATGGGTGGCGCGTGGCTTTGGTATTTAGGGAGGCTGGTCCAAGCGCTAGAAGCTCCCCCGGTTCCTGGACCATGGCATCACCCCATGCTTCACCTCCTTCCCTGTGCCCTCCCCAACCGCTGCTTGCTGAGTCCCTCCTCTCCTCTACCCTCTCTCACCTTTGAACACCTTAACTGTCACTCGCTGAGTCCCTCCTTCTCCCCTTCTCCGGGACCCTCACTGTCCGCCACTAGCCAAATCCCTTCCTCCTCTCCTTAACCCCCGTCCTCCAAGGCCTTCTGCCCACCGGGTGCCTGCACCCCCTACCCCCAAGACCCCACCACTCATCAAGTCCCTCCATTTCTGTATTAGCAAGTCTCCATTTGATTGAAAGGGCCCTCACATATTTACTGAGCAGTCCATCAGTGCCCTCTGGATCACGTTCTTTCCCTGCTTCAACACTATTAGCTATTTCCATTGACTGGGATGAAAACCTGAGATTACATTCACCTAAGAGTGCGTCCAGCACATGAAAATACAGCTGTCTGCCCCATTTTCCTTTAGCGCTCTCATTTTTACCTGGGTCATATTCTTGTTTTCTAAGTGTGCTTGAACTGAACAGCCAAGAAAGGCTGTTTTTTTCCACAGGTTATTTCTGAGCATACTCTTCCTCTGTGCAAGGGTAACATGGACATCATGCAGCTCACAGAACATTTGGGCTTCCTCCAAAGAGTATCCCACTTAACGCTGCTTTGCATAGTGTCTAACACTTTGACACTTCCCTGCCATACACTGAAGGCCTGAGAAAGTGTCATGTCTGGTATCTGCAGAACTTTGCGCACTACATGATCCATACTAAGAACATGGTAAAAAACCACCAAGCACACCCCAAAATCTATTTTCTGCACATTCTTCAACAAGAATGCATCAATAAATCTTCGGTGGGGAGGCTCTGACAGTCCCAACAAACTACTGAGAAGTGCGCTCATGGAGTTTTTACAGTAGACATATTTTTTCATCTGTATGCCCATCTCCTCTCATTTAAACTAGATAATTCTAATTTCACTCCAAGCATCTTCTGGCCCTTTAAGTGAGCATGGTGTGTGCCAGGCTGTGAAAAGAAGGTAAACACACCCTTTAAAGTATATATATATAAAAAAAACCCTGTTGCTGTCCGATTTACTTTGCAGGCCTCAACTGAAACCAAGTGCAATTCATGAGCCATGCATTGTATATATATAGTACTTGGATGATCTTTCAACATTTTTTGCTCTACTCCACTTACATAACCTATCATGACAGTGGCCCTCATCATAACACTGTGGTCCTACTGGCAAGTTTGCAGTACCTCATGCTTGCAAGAACTGCTTAATGTTGGGATAGGTGGGGCCAGCATCCCCTCACTCAGAGCAATCAAGAAATCTTAGAAATCCTTCCTTTATTTCCAGATTTTCTGTGCATCTCTTACAGCCTGTCATTTCTTCTTGTTTAAAACTGTGTGTTTCATCAACAAGAACAGTACACAACCCATTCGTATGAGCTTTCTGAATGATTGCGTTTTCACAATATCAGCAGCAATTTGTAAAAGCTCGTTTTCAGTTGAGTGGTATGTGACATTGAAAGAACCACTTTTGTTTGTTTGTTTGTTTGTTTTCTTTTTTGTGAAGGCTTCATAATACCATGAAAACAAATTGCATAATTCCAGAAAGTTTCCACAGTTTGAGGATTCCTCTCTCTCATCCTGCCTCTGCAGTGCTATTCCTTTGTTAGCCAGGTAAAGCAGTACATTGGTGATTTTTGAAGCATAGTCTCTGTTTTCATGTCACCCCATCGTGTGAGAATTTGAACCGTGCCACCATAGAGCCCACTTCTTTTGACCTTTTGAATAAAATGCCACCTTTCAGATCACTGCTTCTATATGGCAGATTGTATATGTTTCTGAAGTTTTTTTCCTATATTTTTCTGGTCTCTTGCTCCATTTTCAGTGAATGCAGGGTCTCTCAAAACACTGGAAAACTGTCTGCAAGGAAAGCAGAAAACGGCATCTGCCTGCTGGCTGTAATCGAAAAATAAAAATGTCTTGTAATATAACAATGTAAATGAGAAAGACCGAGACACAACTTGTGTCCCCAGTTCACTTTCTTTCCATCTTTGGACTTTTTGCCACCTAGCCGCCTCTGCTCTTTGGTTGATGTCTGGCTCCTGTACCTGGACCAGCTGTGGGACTGCTCATGCTTCAGTGCTTGCTGATGCTGGAACAACTCATCTAAGAGGGCTGGAACATGGGGGGCCAGGAGGCCAGGGCCCAATTTTAAATGTGGTTCTGTTTTTCACTGATGAGCAGAAGGTGGTAGGCATCTCGGGGAAGGGGGAGTCAGGGTGGAGGAATGGAGGGACTCAGCAAGCAATGGGAAGGGAGGTGGAGGAGAGGAAGGTCTCAGCGAGCAGCAGTCGGAGGTCAATGGGGAAAGGTAGGTGGAGGAGAAGAGGGACTCAACGAATGGTTGGCGGGGGGACAGGAGAGGAGGGACTTAGCAAGCTGCGGGTGTACGGGACACGTAGGGGGAGCATGGATGAGAGGAGGGAGTCAGGACTCAGCTAACATATAAATAAACATATAAATAAATAACCCAATCTATATCTTGAAACGAAGAATTTTTTTAATTAACACCTTGGTCTATACATCAAGTAACAAATGAAAGCTTTAGGTAGATACCTAGTATAGATTTTGTCCACATTAGCAACAAAGCTATGAGATGACAATCACATTCAAAATAAAAACCCCAGTACGGTACTTGTATCCTGACTGAGGGTTGTCAGGTGTTTCAAACAAAAAAAAAAAAAAAGGCAAATTAAGGTGTTAGAAGCCCAAAAGGAGCCCAAAACGTATGTAGTGTAAAAACCACAATAACTTGACAATATTATTTATTTCTAATTGCATTCAATGATGGTAGCCAATGTCCATATTTTGAGTTGTATTCGTTTGTTACGGTTAGTCTCTAAAAGGTAACATTTCATGATTACTGTCTTCTTTGGAAGTGGAATGCTTCTGCTGCTGGTCATACATATTAGCAGTGACCAGTGAAATCATTTATTTAGCTGGTGAAAACTCTTCACAATATATTTTGTGGGTTGCATGTACACCCTAAGATGAAGAACGTTTTCTAAAAGTTCCTCATGCATCGTGTTGTGCAGTTTTGTTTTTTATCAAGTCCATCTGAGAAAACAGTCTTCCAACTGCAGCATTGCTAAAAGGTAGCAACAGCAATGAAAGAGCAAACAAGATAAATTCATTAAAGTTATAATCCCCAGTGGCATCCATGTGTTCAAGACCTTCAATCCAAAAGTGCTCTACTCAGTTATTCTGAGTATGAGGCCAGTGAACCAGAAGCAAAATTCTCCACTGTGCTGCTCCAACTGTCCAAAGTCTTCACAAAACAATGGCAAAAATGAGATATCAGCCAATTTAAGTCATGAAGAACTTAGTATTGGAAGCGATTCAATCACTTGGACATTTGGTGGCAATCTCTGTTTCATCTGTTTCACAAACTCCAAGATGAAATCTTGACACCTACTTTTGATGTCTTGGACAACGGGAATGGTTAGAGTGCATTTTGAAAGTTTCAGCTGAAAGCAACTCCAAAATCAGCTGCACAAAGTGGCAAGTTATTGGACTCCAAGGTGATGTCATAGTTTAATACAGCAGTCTATTACCCGCGGTCTTCAGAATCCCCAGGAAGGGCAAATTAACTATTTCACTCCAGGCGGTGGCAGGAACAAATCAATGGGAACACAGCAATTCTGTCTGATCATGGGTTAAATGCAAGTAAGCATGCTCATGTCTAACACCCAGTTTATGAGATTTAAGCACACACAGACATAAGCAATAGGTTTAGAACATCCCAGATATGTCCTAACATTTGGAATTATATTGAATAATTAACAGCAGGTTCGCAGTGGCCAGTTGCTCACCCGCTGAGGAGAAAGGGTGTCAGAAAAAAGCATTTCTCAAGATTACTTCAGATAACTCCTCCAAAGTACACTGTATTAGCTAATCTTTTATAACTTCTATAAACAAATAGGTCATAGTGACTTCTACTGGATCATCACTTTGCTTAATTTTCAATAAACTTCTAATATCAGAGGCATCTAGACTCAAAGTTTTCATCCATTTATCTTTTTTCTTTCTCATTTATTTACTTACCTATCCACTTCTTTTTAGCGGGAACTGCCAGCTTGATTTTGACCTTGCATCCTAAAGCCTGCTTTCCAATTAACCCTGAACTATTTGGTGTTCTATTTTATTAATTCATAGTGGCTGAGTGCACATCATATGGTTGCAATTGGGTTGAACACGTTCTGTAGTACACACTCCACAAATCCAGGGTAACACGGTCCAGTTATCAAAAACACACTGTTTCAAAACCCTCACCAATGAGCTCTAGAAGAATGTCCTCAATTTCTGCAGCAGCTTTCCTGTATTAGCACTATCCAACTGAGACACTTCATTTATCATTGAGGCTTCCTGAAGGACTGAACGTAGAAAAATCAGGTTAATTTTGCTCACTAGATAACTGTACATACAATAAAGAAGTTCAGCATTGTTGTTGCTTTCTTTTCTTTGTCTGTCAGAAACCGTAGCTTCAGTTCATCAAACTGATGAAGAACCGTGTTCACACACGGTTTAATGGAAAGCCAACTTTCTTGAGAAAGCTGCAGTATCTTTTGGTGGTCTGGAAGTCATGGAAAGGCCGAGGGAATGTGCAGAGGTAGGGTCTGACAGGTGATGCTGAAAGAGATCAGGTGACACAGCAATGGAGAGAGCAGTGTTTGGTGATCCAGTGATAAAAGGTTAGATGTGAGTAACTTCTCAGACAGTGAACTTCCACAATGGTGAGCTCAGCCAAACTGGTACAGAACACCGTTGATTAACGAGGAGATAGTCTTTCCCCCTGTCATCACTCAGGTTTACAGTTTTTGTCCCCCAGCGATCACCTTCTGCAGATGTATTTTCCCACTTGGTCATGAAGCTCTTTGGTTTTGACCCCATAAATGATAGGGTTGAGCATGGGGGGGATGAGGAAATAGAGGTTTGACAAGATGATGTGAACATGGGGAGCAATGCCCTGACCAAACCGCTGTGTCAGATTGGAGAAGAGGCCAGGAGGATAAGCCATCATCAACACACAGAGGTGGGATGTGCAGGTGCTGAAGGCTTTCTGGTGGGCTTTCTTGGAGGAGATTCTGAGGATGGCCCTGATGATCAGACCATAGGACAGGGCAATGAGAGTCAGGTCTAACCCGATAACTACAAATGCTACCACCAAGCCGTACATCCTGTTCACTGTGATGTCCCCACACGACATCTTTGCCACAGCTATGTGCTCGCAGTATGTATAGGGGATAATGTGGTTGCCACAGAATGGCAGCCTGCTCAAGATAAAGGGCAGAGGCAGAACGAAGAGAACAGCTCTTAATAAAGCCATGATCCCTAACTTAGCTATTCGTACATTGGTGACGATGATGGCGTATCTCAGAGGGTTACATATGGCAACATAGCGATCAAAGGCCATTGTCACGAGGACAGCTGAGTGCATAATAGAAATTGTGTGAATGAAGAACATCTGGGTGAGGCAGCCAGCCACAGTAATGCCTTTGAAATCGAACCAAAATATAAAGAGTGCCTTCGGCATGATGGAGGTCGACGTGCTGATGTCTGTGAGTGCCAGCATGCAGAGCAGGAGGTACATTGGCTTGTGCAGGGTCTCCTCTTTCCCTACAACAAACAGAACCGTGAAATTTCCCAACAGGCCCATCATGTAGATGATAGAGAAAGGGATGGATATCCAGATGTGGGCTGTTTCTAGGCCAGGGATGCCCATTAAGATGAATGTTGAAGGATCAGAGGGGGTGAAGTTGAAAGCTGCCATCAGGTAGTCAATGCATCTGTCAGGCTCAGAAATGCTCAAGGTGCCTGTGAATGGAGAGAAGCACAGCGAGGTGGGTAGCACACTTTATAACAAATAATATGGTAAATACTATATAATAGGGCTGTCGATTAATCGCAGTAAACTCATGTGATGAACTCAAAAAAATGAATCTCGGAGAATCACACTGTTAAACTATAGAATACCAATTGAAATTTTAAAAATATTTTTGGATGTTTTCCTACTTTTTCAAATATATCGATTTCAGTTACAACACAGAGTAAAAATAGTGCAGTTCTCACTCTATATAATTTTTATTACAAATTTTTCACTGTAAAAATGATAAACAAAGGAAATAGTATTTTTTAATTCACCTCATTCAAGTACTGTAGTGCAGTCTCTTTATCCTGAAAGTGCAACTTACAAATGTTTTTTTTGTTATATAACTACAATCAAAACCAAAACAATGTAAAACTTTAGAGTCTACAAATCCACTCAATCCTACTTCTTGTTCAGCCAATTGCTAAGAGAAACAAGTTTGTTTTCATTTATGGGAGATAATGCTGCCCACTTCTTAATCACTGATCATTTTCATTTCTGTCCACTGGACTTTCTCCAATTTGTCCACATCCTTTCTGTAGTGGGGGCCCAAAACTGGATGCAATACTCCAGATGTGGCCCCACCAGTGCCGAATAGAGGGGAATAATCACTTCCCTCCATCTGCTGGCAATGTTCCTAGTAATGCAGCCCAATATGCCATTAGCTTTCTTGGCAACAAGGGCACACTCCCGACTCATATCCAGCTTCTCATCCACTGTAATCCCCAGGTCCTTTTCTGCAGAACTGCTGCTTAGCCAGTTGGTCCCCGGCCTGTAGCGGTGCATGGTATTCTTCCATCCTAAGTTCAGGACTCTGAACTTTTCCTTGTTGAACCTCATCAGATTTCTTTTGGCCCAATCCTCCAATTTGTCTAGGCCACTCTGGACCCTATCCCTACCCTCCAGCGTATCTACCTCTCCCCCCAGATTAGTGTTTTCTGAGAACTTACTGAGGGTGAAATCCATCCCATCAGCCAGATCATTAATAAAGATGTTGAACAAAACTGGCCCCAGGACTGACCCCTGGGGCACTCCAATTGATACCGCCTGCCAACTAGACATCGAGCCATTGATCACTACTCATTGAACACGACAATCTAGCCAGCTTTCTATCCACTTTATAATCAGGGTACTGAGGTGAGGCTGACCGGTCTGTAGTTCCCTGGGTTCTCCTTATTCCCTTTTTAAAAGATGGGCACTATATTTGCCTTTTTCCAATCATCTGGGACCTCCTCCGATCACCACAAGTTTTCAGAGATAATGGCCAGTGGCTCAGCAGTCACATCATCCAATTCCATGGACTTGTGCATGTCCAGCTTTTCTAAATAGTCCTTAACCTGTTCTTTCACCACTGAGGGCTGCTCACCTCCTCCCCATACTGTGTTGCCCAATACAGTAGTGTGGGAGCTGACCTTGTCTGTGAAGTCCGAGGCAAAAAAAGCATTGAGTACTTTAGCTTTTTCCACATCATCTGTCACTAAGTTGCCTCCCCCATTCAGTAAAGCTCCCACACTTTCCCTGACCTTTTTTCTTTTTGCTAACATACCTGTAGAGACCCTTCTTGTTACCTTTCACATACCTTGCTAGCTGCAACTCCAGTTCTGTTTGGCCTTCCTGATTACATCCCTGCATGCACGAGCAATATTTTTATACTCCTCCATAGCCATCTGTCCACATTTACCCTTCTTGTGAGCTTCTTTTTGTGTTTAAGCTCACTGAAGATTTCACTGTTAAGCCAAGCTGGTCGCCTACCATATTTACTATTCTTTCTGCACATCGGGATGTTTGTTTCTGTGTGCTCCATAAGACTTCTTTAAAATACAGCAAGCTTTCCTGGACTCCTTTCCCCCTCATATTAGCTTCCCAGGGGAGCCTGCCCATTAGTTCCCTATGGGAGTCAAAGTCTGTTTTCCTGAAGTCCAGGGTCCATATTTTCTACTCTCCTTTCTTCCTTTTGTGAGGATCCTGAACTCAACCATCGCATGGTCACTACTGCCCAGGTTGCCACCCACTTCTACTTCCCCTACCAATTCTTCCCTGTTTGTAAGCAGTAGGTCAAAAGGATGATCTTCAATGTCAATAACTGCAACGAGTATGCCCATTGGACGGGAAAACTTCCTCAAGCACCTAACAGGATTCTAATTTAACTGTATGAACTCAGGACAAGGACCTGGGTGTCATAGTACACAGCTCGGTGAAACCCTGCTCACAGTGCAAGCACGGACAGAAACTAAGCAAAACATTGGGATCCAGGAGAAGTCAGATGGGAAATCATACAGAAAATACAACACTATCAGATCAGTCAGTCAATATTTCATCCTCATCTGGACTCCCCTCTGTACTACTGGGCATCCTTCTCACACAGTATATTGCAGAACTACAGGGGTTCAGGCAAGGTCAATGAGCATGATCAAGGGCCTGGAGAAAATCTCACATGGAGAGAGGTTGAAAAGACTGGGATTGTTACCCTACAAAGGAGATGAATAAGAGGGGACATGAAAAAAGACTATAAAATATTGACTGGTAGAGAGTATGTCGAGAATGTAATGTGACTGTCTCTTAACACCAGATCAAGAGGATATTCAATTAAACTGTAACGTGGCACATTCAAAACAGATAAAAATATAATGCTTTCTTCACCCAATGCCTAATTAGACTGAAGAACTTGTTGCCACAAGAAGTAGTTGAGGCCATGAGCTAAGTAAGAATCAGGAAGGGTTTGGACATTTATATGGATAGTGACACTATCCAGTTACAATATTTACAGCTAAATAAATATTTTGGAAATCCTATATGCCCACGTGTTTCAGGGCACAAGCCAATCTCTAGCTGTTCAACATTAGGGTGACACATTCAGGATGCTTAGGTCATCCCCCCATCCACCTACTGCTGGGTTTCTTACACCTTCTGCAGCACCTGTGGCTGTCACTGTGACACTGGATTAGATGGGCCATTGGTCTGATCCACGATGCAATTCCTATGTCAGAAAGGAGCCCAAGTCCTCCCTGGAGACAGACACTACCATGCTGGGCTATCACTTTGTGCTCAGCAAATTGGACAGGACGTGCACAAGGGTCTTGGTATTTAGAACTTTTCAGCCTATCATACAGAGGTGTAAGACTATCCAGTGGCTGGAAGTTTAATTTAAAGACATTCTGACTGGAAATAAGGCATGCATTTTTAAAACGGTGAGAGTAATTAAGTATTGGAAAAAATTATCAAGGGTCTCGGCAGAGTCTTCATCACTGGACATTTTAAATCTAGTTTGGATGTTTCTCTAAAATATCTGCTCTAGGAATAATTTTTGGGGAAATTCTCAGGCCTGTGTTATACAGACTAGATGATCACAATGGTCCCTTCTGGCCTTGGAATCTATGAACATGTCCCCAGGTGTCAGCTGGAGTCGTTTTGCCTGCAAGCTCATGCAGGAACTTACTGAAGGCATTTTTTCTATTCATGACCGTGTTGCATTTAGCCCTATGGGGAGAAATTGTCATGAGATTGCGGCACCTTGGAAACATTACACTAGGTGTGCATTTCATGAGGCTGAGGGATGCCATGAGGCACTGCCTGGATGAACATTTTAGGTGGTAAAAATTATGACTTGAGCTCATAAAATCTCCTCACTGAGGAATGAATGTACAAAACCTCACCACTAATGGCTAACAGAACTGTCGAGCACATGATCCCACAGCATCCTGGGTTTAACGGCTGTGTCGCAGTGGCCCCCTGTTTCAGGCAGCTACCAGTGGTTCCTGCACATGGCAGTGGTATTTATCTAGTCCTTCACATGTCCCAGAATTTCCCACTCTCATTATTTAATGTGCATACTACTCAGCTTGTGAGTTGTTCCTGGGTAGCAATCCCTAAAGCACTGTCTGGTGTGTATGGGTGTAACAAGAGAATCTGCACGGGTGCCTGCTTTGGCATATGTCACTCGTGAGATTTCTATCTGGTTAGACACAGTCTATGATTACCCCCCAGCCAAGGAAGGAGATGTGACATGAGACACCTCACTCCTTGCAGAGGAAGAGTTCTGCGGAGTGTGGGGTGGCTCGGAGGTTGTGGGAGCCAGGGATGACTGGAGAGCAAGGAGAAAACACTGGTGACCAGCATGTTGTTGTGATCAGGGCAGCTTGGGATGGGGAAGGAGAGTATGGACAGGAGGTCAGAATATGAGGGGAGACTGAAGCAGCTGAGGAACAAAGTGTGATGGTTTCCCCCCTGGATGCCACCTGGAACTGGTGTAACACAGAGCCCTCTGACTCACCAGCCTGGGCTCCTTCTGTCAATGTGTTCCTGTGACAAGCTGCAGACCCGCTACTGGTCCTTCATCTCCAGGAGCATTCACACAGGTGGGGACACACCCAGCTGCAGTTACATTCAGGCTATCTGACCAGCCACTGCATAAACCAACAGTAGTGAGGCTACAGCCAAAATAATCCCTAGCCTAGGACCCCAGAGCTGTACCATCGTGCCATGATCCAAACTCCAACCAGTATGGATTTGTTTCCTGGTTTGCTCCTCCCTCAATGTGGGGAGGTCAATGCAAACTTGTGGTAACCAAGCTGAGATATCCCCCCCAGACACTTAAAATGTATCTTTTGTAGTAAGTATGCTTGCTTTATGTTTTAATCTAAAACCAGTATTCCTTTAAGTGTTTATAAGGATTAGCAAACAGATCACCTACCAAATAAACCATAACCCAAACTGAATTTTTCAACTTGTTTAGATTGAGTATGAATTAGCCGTTTCTCACCCTGATTGAGGATACAAGCAGTCTAGAAGATTCTCAAGGCACAAGCTGCATTTGTTTTACAGTTTGGGTTTCTCAGGTTTCCATACAAAGACTAGAAATCACTTTAGCATTGGTCCAGCACTTCCCCAGGTTCAGTCTTTGTTCCTCAGGTCTTCTGAGTAGTCCTTTTGTGTGGGGAGTGAAGAACCACCCATGATGTCACTCGCTGCCTTATATAGTTTTAACACATGGCAGGAACCCCTAGTTTCAAAACATAGCTCCTAAAGAATATTGTGGGAAAAGCACAGACATTGCAAGGTGGAGTCCAGAGTTATGCGGCCTGGTCACATCCCCTTGTAGAATCATAGCATACATCATTCACAGGCTGCCTGCATAAACCTTCCTCCCTGTCCCCACAAGTCCCAGTGCTGTCTGCATGAAAGATTTGGATTCCAAAACACCGGGGCCCTGATTTTGCTTTCAGGGAAGCCAGTGTCAATCTGGAGTGACCCAGTGAAGGCAGACTGTGAGAGAAGAATCTGGCTACTGTGCAGCCCATTATTGTTGTGAATCCTTTGTAACACAAATACTCAAACTACTGAGACAGATAAGAGGACACAGTAAGAGACAAGGAACTGATCTTAGAAATAAATATGTGTCTAAACTATTTCCAATACATTTGTAGTTCCAATTTTAAAAGGTAAATCCCTTGGTTTTCTGACAATATTAAACAGTTCAAGTTGCTGTCCTCATGAATTCCTGCCCAGATGGTTCTTGACTTTAACCCTGGAACCCTTTCTTATCCCTTAGAACTAACTTTAATGCAGAATTAGGCAACTCACCAAAATCCCGCTCATCAGAGAGAAGAAATCTTACTGTGACAGGAAGGCAGAGCCCTGAGAATCAGTGTATGAATCTCAGATGTCTGACACTCACCTTGCTGGACAGCGACCTTTATGATTTCCCTGTACAGTCCCTGTGGACTCTCACATTGGCCAAGGCTCCCAGACAATTCGCTTGGTTCCATGAGCAGAGGAAAGAGCAGAAAATAGACCCTGGAGAACTTCAATCTGAGAGCCTCCCCTGGGAGTGAAGAAATTATTCTCCGATACCAGGAGCTCAGATTCTCAGGGCAAACTGTGTCTTGCAGACTGTTCAGCCTAGTAATTGGTGATGGCTTTTTTTTCTCCATATAATGTATGCTGTTGAGGCCAAATGACATGATCTTATGATTCTATGATTCTATGATCCTGAATTAATGCAGGTTAAAAGGTGTGGAAAAGGCTTTCTTCTCCTGGGATTCTGACATCAAATTTCAATACTGTGTTTAACTTTCTGAAACTGATGCAGAAACAGGTTGTGTTATCATGCATCAGCACTAGTACCATGGATCTTCTCCACTCCCAGTGTGATTCCTTCACCACTCCCAGGGCCAAAATCACCTGGAGTTCATCTCACATGGTATCCCACATTTTACGAGGGAACACCCTGCAGGGGTGAGAACACAGTGGTAAAGGAATCAAACAACTGCTACATCTCAATCTTTTGTTCATGTTACAGCCTCTCCCCTTTATTTACATCACACATGCCTGAGGGCCTAATTTGGGCTCCACAGGGTATGCAGGTGATGGGTGAACTCTGGGAGTGGTGGGAACTGCTGCTCCCCTGTAACCACCCAGCTAGCCTTGCCCTTTTTCACAATGCAAACTTGTGGTAACCAAGCTGAGATTTTCTGGTGATTCAGCCTCTTAAGGCCCTGTTATCATAGAATCAAAGAAGCATAGAAGATAAGGATTGAAAGAGACCCCAGGAGGTCATTTAGTACAACCCCCTGTTATCAGCCAACATGACAGCACATGGCACTGTGATGTTGCACTCCATATGCTTATCAATGTGTTTTGCTTTATTTTGCTTGGTGACTTAGTTTGTTCTATTACTTGAAATCACTTAAATCCTACTTTTTATACTTAATAAAATCACTTTTGCTTATTAATGAACCCAGAGTAAGTGATTAATACCTGGGGGAGAAAACAGCTGTGCATATCTCTCTATCAGTGTTATAGAAGGTGGACAATTTATGAGTTTATCCTGTATAAGCTTTATACAGAGTAAAATGGGGTTTGGATCCCACTGGGAGCTGGAGGCAAGTAACTTGCTGAGAAGTTTTTAGTTAAAGTCTCCAGCTTTGGGGGTGTGGACCAGACCTGGGTCTGTGTTGCAGCAGGCTAGCATGTGTGGCTTTCTGGAGTCCCAAACTGGCAGGGAAACCAGAGTCAGAGATAATCTCAGTGCGTCAGGTGGCGGTCCCAAAGGGATCTGTGTGACTGCACCTGTCACAGTGGCGTAGTCGAGCAGGGCCTGTGCACAGTTGATTGCTGTAATGATTTTAAGTGAGTTTTAAGTGTGGCGGCTGGAGAACAGACAAAGTTACTGATTTGTTAGTTTCTGTTTTCTGTTTGCCTATTTTGGCAAAGGGAAGTAGAAACAGGAAAATAAGGAAAGCAGTGAAGCAATTGCAAACTTTTTAGGTTGCAAGTTGCAGAAAAGGAGAGGAAGCACCAGAGATTCTTGCAACTGAAAGTACTGGGGATAAAAGAAAAAAGGAAAAGAGTCAGTCAGAGAGGAGGCTGCACACAGAAGGCCTATGGAAGCCCAGCTGCTTAGGAGGAAAAGGAAAGAGAGAGGTAGCTAGCTCAAGAGGAAAAGGAAAGAGAGATGCAGCTAGTCCTGGATTTAAAAGACAAAGAAATTGAGACTCAAATTGCAACCCAGAAGCATGAACTGGCTCTAATGGAGTGGAAGAGACAAAACCCTTCAGCAGCTAGCTCCACTTCCCCAAAAACCCACAAGTGGGAATGGTTATGCCCACCATATGATGAATCCAGTGATATTGCCAAATATTTAATCACCTTTGAGAGACTGTGCACTTTCCATGTGAGTCCTGAGGATCCAAAAATGACTACTTTGGTTGAGGAATTGACTGGGAGAGCTCTGGACGTATTCAATAAGATGCCTATTGCCGATTCTTCAAACTACGGTGTATTTAAGGAACTGATTTTGAAACAGATCCAGATTACACCTGAAACCTACAGGGTAAAATTCAGAAGTCTTAAGAGGGGATCTGGATTAAGTAATGTGGCCTATGTAAATGAAATGAGAGACTTGTTAGACAAGTGGGTGAGGGGAAAAGCATTACAAACGTGAAAGAAATGTGTAATTTGGTTACTCAGGTACAGTTTCTGAATATGTGCAGTGATGATGTATAACAGTATTTGTGGGACAAAAAGGGAATTGCAGTGGGTGAATTAGTTGGGTTTGCAGACTCTTATGAGCAGTCACAAGCTGCAATTAAACACAAACCACTGGCAGAGGGGTACAGGGTTGGTGAAAAGCAGAATCACCGTTTTACCCCTGGGAAAAAGGAGGCTGGGAATTCACCTTCCCATTCCCCTGTTACTCATCCCAAGTCTCCTGTAAAAGCAGAGGAGAGCAGAAGGTGCTCTCTTTGTAAGTCCACTGAGCACCTGAGGAATAATTGTCCTGGGCTGAGTGGGAACAGGCACCAGGTAACACATGAAGCTGCTGCTTCTCAGAGCACAGGGGTTTCCCAGGGTACCGCCTCTTACCACACAGGATTTGTAAATGTTGCCTCTACACAACCAAGCAGTGAGCATAGGCATGTTTTTAAGTTTAATGGCAAGATGCTCCAAGGTTGGAGGTATAGTGGTGAAGAAATTTCTGTGGTAAGGAGGAACCTAATCCAGGAGAAGGATTTGTTGCCAGGGAAAATGGCAGAATTAGAACTGGTGGGGAGGACCTTTAACTAAGGTACACATGGAAACTGGTGATTTTCAGGCTGAACTAACTGTTGCAGTGCGGCACAGAATTTTGCACTCTTTCTCCTGGGGAATGATTTTTTTGATGTGGCAGAATCTGTCCCAGGGTTTGTTAGCAGCAAGAAGGAATCTCGTGCTGAAAGCCCCAGAGGGGAGGGTGAAGTCACATGTGCTGCTGAGGAAATAGGAGACTGTCTCTTTAATTCCTCCGTAACAGTGGAAGATCTGCTTTTGGGGGCAGGAATGGTCCAGGCCAGTTCCTGTCACCCTGGGGCTCAAGGCAGGTCCCCGTGGGAGGGCATGGGTAGAGCCAGCCTGTCCTGTAATCATCTCTCTGGGGGAGGGGGATGTAGCTGGAAGCAAGCCCAAGTGAAAGGGAGGGTGGATTTTGCTTGCCAGTGAAGGTCTGTCACAACTGGTAGTTGTGAGCCCACAGCTGGATCCGGGTCACCTTCCCTTTTGGGGGACATAGGAGTGTCTGCTTCAGAGGAAAGCCCAGAGGGAGAAGCCCAGACAGAAGGTGAGGGGGGGCAGAAAGGTCTGTTCACCTTTTGTAGGAAAGCATTTCCCCAGGAGGAGAGTGAAGATCCGCATCTGAAATACCAGACCCCTCACCTGTGGATCAGGTTTTAAGGAAAGACTTGGGGTCAGATCTCCTGGAGGGGGGAGCCCACCCAGATGACCTTTTGGGAACAGAGGGTGGGTGACCAAGGGGATCTTACCAATCCAAAGCATTCCATTGGAAGATGTTGTTCCTGCTACCCTTGTGAAAGATAACATTGTCTCTTCAAGGCTGGAGGAAGAAAATTTTGCATTTGGGAAGTCAAGGGACTGGGAGATGCAATAGACACTGAACAAGCCAAACTGTCTGAACAGACTTGCATCTGAAGAAGTGAGGTTCTTACCCATGAAAGCTTATGCTCCCAGTACTTCTGTTAGTCTTAAAGGTGCCACAGGACCCTCTGTTGCTTTTGTCTGAACAGAGTCTGTCATAAATTGGCTGTTAATCTTCTGTCTTTTGCTACTCCACCTATGGGTCAAGATAAAGAAGTTAATACTAATGATAAACCCTTTGAAGATGTGTGACATATCTACTTTTGGGGGGTGGGGAATTGTACATGCTAGGGATGGTGACAAGACAGTCCCACAAGCATGTGTCCTTTCAGCTTATACTTGAAAACAGGCTGGAAACTTGGCACAGCAGCAAAAACATAACAGGCCTACATTGCTGTGTGGACAGGGAAACTGAGGCACACTACCTCATAGCAATCGTGGCTAACTGCCAAGAAACCTACACTTGAACAGACATTGCTATCTGCATTATTTTAGCAATACTACACCCCAACTAGTTTTCAGGGACTCAGGGACCAAGAACCCCGAACCTTGCTAGGATACCTCTGAATGACATCTTGGGGTTTAAAGGTACTGGAAGGGGGAGTGACCAGGGACGAACAAGGATTTTATATGTACTGCCTCCACCATGGACAGTGTCCAAGGTTCTGGCAGTAAATTCAGGAGGAGGGTGTGATGTTTCACTCCATATGCTTATGAATGTGAATATGATGTAACTGGAATATGGTTCATGCAAAAGGTCTATTGTAAGGTATCATTACTAAGCTTATAACCTAGTGAATATATCCCTCCTATTCGTATGTATGTATCATTCTTGTATCTGAAGCTAGAAATATGAAATGTAACTCTGAGGTCCTATTGTAACTATGCAAAGTGTGAGCCATTAATGGTGGTTTAGAATCTTGTTCCTTGTGCATCTCCAGGAGTTCTCTTGTGTGGGGCGTGAGGCCCCTAGATGATGTCACACCCAACCTTATACAGCTTTAACATATGGCTGGAATCCTTTGTTCCAAAAACAGTTCCCAGTCCCGTTTGTGGAAAAATACAGGTACCCAAAATGGAGTTTAGTGTCATGTGGTCTGGGCACATGCCCTTACATGCCCTGCTGAGTCCTAGCAGCCATTATCTATAGGCTGTCTGGAGCATTCTCAGGATGGTTCACCAGGTGGAGGATAGGTTTCTCCTAAAGTCTTTTGTTTCCATTAGTGGCCCATTGCCCCGAATAGGCCCTTCAGAACCAGCTGTCTAGCCTGGAAGCATTTTGCCTAGTGGCAGTCACCCAGGTGTAACTACATTTGAAAGTCAATATTCACAACTTCCTATACAAAAATGATACATGCACACAAATAGGATAATCCTTTTCAGCAAATCAAAACTTTCCCAATGATTCCTGACAAGACACATCTTGTACAAAATATAAGCATGTCATAATTATATCATAATCATACAAATATGAAGAATATGGGATGCAGTGTCACATTGAGGTTATGAGGAGGACCCCTTCTAGGCCTTAAAGAGATTCAAATGATAGCAGTAAAGCACATTAGAAAACATGACCCCAACTACACATACAAAATGATGGGATCTACTAGGTAGGGGACAAAGGTTCCAAAGCCCAATGAGTTGAGAGAGGGTGGGGGACAGATAATTGTACCTGGTGGTGTGGGCCCTGATTAAGGATCCTAGACACCATTTGACCCTTCCTTTCTCTATGGTATAATAAAAGAGCTAATTTAGACTCAATTGAGAGTTTTGTTACATGCTGCAGAGCTGAAATCGCTGATACTGATGTCTAAGTATTAGACCTACTTGGGACAGTGTCTCTATTGAAAGAGACTGCCCAGTGTGAACCGGCAGTGAGGCTCCCCCACTGAGCACTGAAATCACTGAGAGCTGTGCTAAGTGTGTGTGGGGGCCCTGAAGACACCTTGGAGAGTGGCCAGCAGGGCGGCTGGCGGCCAGGGGCGGCAAGCAGCCAGCAGAGACGCTTGTGGAGAAGGGCCAGAGCAGAGCCCTGCAGAGACATGACAATTGGCTGTTGGGGCGATGAGCGAGTGCCCAAGCAGTGCAGCATGTAAGGTACCGCCTTCCCCCACCCCCCCATCCCCGCCTTCCACACAGGCTGGGAGGTGAACTCTGCGATGAACCTCTGAACTCTGGGGCTGCACTGGCCAAGGACAACAACTGTGAGTGGGGTACAG
Source organism: Trachemys scripta elegans (assembly GCF_013100865.1). NCBI lineage: Eukaryota > Metazoa > Chordata > Testudines > Emydidae > Trachemys > Trachemys scripta. Next base: position 340,484,406 of record NC_048298.1, read on the forward strand.
AGAAGGGACTGGCAAGTTAAAGGGACTTTTGGGTTGCTGGACTTAAGACCCTGAGGGGAAAAGGACACTGACCAACTTACTTGGGGATGGGTCTTTTGCTCATGGTTTGTGTTTATGAACCCTACTTGTGGTGTTTTCCCAGATTAATGTTGAGTTAATTCCCTCCTTTTATTAAAAGTTTTTGCTACGCTCGGACTCGGTGCTTGCGAGAGGGGAAGTATTGGCTCTTAGAGGTGCCCAGGGCATGGTGTGGAATTGTCCCTGGTCACTGGGTGGGGGCTTGAGCCGGTTTTGTCTTGTATTGTAGAAAACGAACCCCTAGATACTGAACCCAGCCCTTGTTGCTACTGGCAATACCTGGCAGAAGGGCTACACAGATTGGCAACTTTACTATGCAGAAGAAAAATGCTGCTTTCCCTTTATTTTTTTTTTTTTTGTAGTTTATGTTTAACACAGGACTGTATTATATTTGCTCTCTTTTCGGTCTCTGCTGCTCCCTGATTGAGTAATTCCAGTTTCAAATGAGGTGTGTGGTTGACCGGTCAGTTCATAGCTCTGAGGTTCTATTGTGTCAGTAGACTCATCTATCTGAATTGAATAATATGGGCTCTGCCAAACAGTTTCTAGGAACTGCTCTTTTACATCAGTGGCCATCTCCACAATACGGCGTGTAACTGTGTCATTAGAAAGTGAGATCAACTCTAGCTCTGAAGCTGCTTTCTCTCCTATCATCATCGCACACTTATCCTTTGCAGCTGGAAGTAGTAGTTTCTCACCTAGGTTGTGTGACTTACCATATCTGGCAATGCACAAAGCCACACAGGAGCCTTCAGGAGCCTTCATGTTAACAGTGTGGTGCACTTCAACATCTTTTTTTGGTTCTCCATATTCATTGAGCTTCCTCTGAAAAAACTCAATGGGTTTAGATACTAAGGTAGGGTTTCTTATTTCAAGATGCTGGTGTAGCACAGTCAACCTGTGGAACTCCTTGCCTGAGGAGGTTGTGAAGGCTAGGACTATAACAGCATTTAAAAGAGAACTGGATAAATTCATGAAAGTTAAGTCCATTAATGGCTATTAGCCAGGATGGGTAAGGAATGGTGTCCCTAGTCTCTGTCTGTCAGAGTGCGGAGATGGACGGCAGGAGAGAGATCACTTGATGATTGCCTGTTAGGTTCACTCCCTCTGGGGCACCTGGCATTGGCCATTGTGGGTAGACAGGATATTGGGCTGGATGGACCTTTGGTCTGACTCAGTACAGCCGTTCTTATGTTCTTATGTTCTAGGCCCTGTGATCTGGAAACTTCTGTTAGTTGTCCGAATAAAGCCTTGTCTACCTCATCCTCCTGGTCTGGTGGTCTATAGCAGACACCCACCATGATATCACCCTTGTTGCTCTCACCTCTAAACTTAATGAAAAGACACTCAGAAATCATTTATCCAGTTTCATACTGGAGCTGTGAGCAATCACACTGCTCTCTTTCATACAGGTTAGCTCCTCCACCTTTTTTTCCCCTGCCTGTTTTTCCTAAGCAGTTTATGCAGATCCATGACAGTGAAAATCCTAGTTTAAATATAAATGTTTCCTTCTCAGTATGCCCCTGAGGCAAACCCTCCCTACTCTCAGGGATGTATTTTTTGGCAGTTATTCAGGGGGAGATTGTGCCTTCCTAAGCTCATCTCTCCTGGAGCTGCCGTTAGCAGGTCTCCTCTCCTCCCTGGTCTGCCACAAAATGAACTGCTCCCCGGCCTTTTTGTCTTTCTCAAACACGTCTCTTCAGATTTGTCTGCCCCGTTTTCTGATAATTTACTTGCTGAACATTTGACTTCTTTGAACTCAGTTTTAAATTAGCTACAAGTTGAGTGCCTTTACGAAGTAATCCTGCTGCTTTGCATTGATCTCTGTCTTTGGATTGTAGCAGTTTTTAAACAGCATTTACCATTTCCACAATATTTGCTTGGAGTACAATAATAAAAACAAAACAAAAACTTTCCATTAATTTCTTTGATGCTGAAGGCTCATAAATTCATTGGCTTTTTTGCTCAGGAAAATCATTTCTGTGGGTGCCTTTATTGTGTCTAAATACTGAATCTGACAGGAAGCTTGTTTAAATTTGTTATGAAATATGAAATATATTCAAGGGGCCAAATCAAAAAAAAGTCATGTTTACTGCTCTAACCCCATAATAAAATAGTAAAGGAAAAAGGATTAATATGACACTAGTCTCCGGGAAGCCCTCCCATTAATTAATGTCATATTCACCTTTCACAGAAAGTGCACTCCTCAAAGTTAAAAATTTCAACTTTTATCATTTTTATGAAGATGTCACAAGTTACACGTATATTTACACATCACTAAAATCCAACCCATCAATTTCTCCCTTTCACAAGTGTAAGTGGGGAACTACTGTAGTCAACTTTCCTGGCTTCTGCACAACCTCAGGGGAATTGGCTAGTTAAAGAGTCTCAGGCCCCACTGTACTCCATATATCCAGAGGCCTGTCTGCAGTGCTTGGTGATGCAGTGATAAGATGTTAGGTGTGAGGAACTTCTCAAACTATGAACTTCTACAATGCTGAGCTCAACCAAACTGGGACAGAGCACCCTTCATTAAGGAAGAGATATCAATTCTCCCTATTGTCATACAGGTTTAAAGTCAGTGTCCCCCAGTGATCACCTTCTGCTGGTGTATTTGCCCACTTTGTCACAAAGCTCTTTGGTTTTGAAACCATAAATGATAGGGTTGAGCATGGGGGGGACAAGGAAGTTGAGGTTGGCCAAGATGATGTGAACATGGGGAGCAAGGTCCTGACCGAACCAGTATGTCAGAGCAGTGAATAGGAAGGGGGTATAAGACATCAGTACCACACAGATGTGGGCTGTGCAGGTGTTGAGGGCTTTCTGGTGGGCTGTCTTGGAGGAGATTTTGAGGACAGCTCTGATAATCAGACCATAAGACAGGGCAATGAGCATCAGGTCTGACTCAATTATTAGAAATGATACCACCAAGCCATAAATCCCGTTGAATGTGGTGTCCCCACATGACATCTTCAACACAGCCATATGGTCACAGTAGTATGGGAGATAATGCGGTTGGTACAGAATGGCTGCCTGATCAGGAACAAGGGCAGGGGCAGAACAAAGAGAACAGCTCTGAATAAACCCACTAGCATTAGCTTAGCGATTCATGCGTTGGTGAGGATGGTGGTGTATCTCAGAGAGTTACATATGGCAATGTAGCGATCGAAGGCCATTGTCGCGAGGATGGCTGAGTGCATAGCAGTAACAGTGTGAAGTAAGAACATCTGGGTTAGGCAGGCACACATAGTAATGCCTTTCAAATTGAGCCAAAAAATGCATAGTGCCTTTGGCACGACTGAGGTAGACGTTCCAATGTCTGTGAGCGCCAGCATGCAGAGCAGCAGGTACATCGGCTCGTACAGGGTCTGCTCTTTGCCTACAACAAACAGAACTGTGAAATTTCCCAACAGGCCGATAATGTAGAATGTAGAGAAAGGGATGGAAATCCAAATGTGGGCAGCTTCAAATGTGGCCGAGGATTCCCATTAGCATGAAGGTTGAAGTGTCAGAGGGGGTGAGGTTGAGAGCTGCCATGATGTGGTTGATGCATCAGTTGGACTGAGAAATGCTCAGGGTGCCTGTTAAGGGAGAGAAGCACATTGATGGGGTTTACACACTTAATAGTAAATAGTATGGTAAATAATTTATAGTCATTACCAATTTAGAAAGGGGGAAGATTAGTGAGGTGGCAACAGTTACATATGGCACCAGATTATTTTGGTCATAGTCAAGTCGAGGGATGTCCTCAGAGGGAGCTAACCAAGCCAGGTGAGTGGGCAGCATGATGGTAGAGAAACTTCGATATCAATAACAGAAATATGTGTGCCCATTGGAGGGAAATGCTTGAAGTCCGAAAACACCTGTGAAGGTTCTAAATTAATTGTATGAACTCAGGACAGGGACCAGAGCATCATGGTACACACCCCTGGAAAACTCTGCTCACAGTGGAAGCATGGACAGAGACTAAGCAAAACATTGGGATCCAGGAGGAATGGGATGAGAATCATACAGAAAATACAGTGTCATGAGATCAATCCATCAATGTTTCACTATCCTCTGGACTCTTCTGTGTACTGGGCACCCTTCTCTCAAAGGATATTGCAGAACTAGGGGGGTTCCGGCAAGGCCAATGAGAATGATAATGGGCCTGGGGAAACTCTCACATGGAGAGAGGTTGAAGAGACTGGGATTATCCCCTTACAAAAGTGATGAATAAGAGAAGATATGAGAAAAATCTATACAATACTGACTAGGAGAGAGTAGATTGAGAATGTGTTCGCCCTGTCTCATAACACAAGATCAAGAGGACATTCATTTAAAGTGAAATGTGACATATTAGAAACAGATAAAAAAGAATGCTTTCTTCACTCAATTAGACTGAGGAACTCATTGCCACAAGAGGCAGTTGAGGCTGTGAGCTAAGAAAGAATCAAGAAGGGTGTCAACAATTAAACGGGTAGTGAGACTATCCAATTACAATAGTTACAGGTAAAGAAATATTTTGGAAGTCCTAGAAACCACATTTCAGGGAAACCAAGTGTTTCAGGGCACAGGCCAATCTCTAGCTGTCAGGCATTAGAGTGACACCCTCCAGGTGGTCAGGTCACCCTCCCCAGGCGTCTACTTTTGGGTTTCTTATACCTTCTTCTGGAGCACCTGGGGATGTCCCTGTCAGAGAGAGGACACGGAGCTAGATGGAGTATAGGTCTGATCCACAATGTTATTCCTACGTTGGAAAGGAGTCCAGTTTCCTCCATGGAAACAGACATAATCATGCTGTGCTAAGACCTTGTGCTCAACAGAATGAGTAGGAATGGCACAAGGGTCTTGATATTTAGGGCTACAGGCCTGCACTTCGGTTACTTCCCTTGTTTCTTTTGGTGAGACACTTTCTTGCAGACACCCAGCTTTGTCTGAGGCATAAGTTACAGGTGTTAACTGACAAGTGTAAGCCGAGACTTGTGTCAGCAACTCAGCTGCTAACCCTTTACATGAGTGAATATTAATGAAGTTTACAGATGACACAAAAATTGGGGGATTGTAAATAATGAAGAGGACAAGTCACTGTTCAGAGCAATCTGGATTGGTTGGAAAACTGGGCCAAAGCAAAAAAAGATGTGTTCTAATATAGTTATGTTGATATCTACATCTAGGAACAAAGATGTAAGTGATGCTTACTCCATGGGGGACTCTCATTGGAAGCAAATGATTCTGAATAAGATTTTGGGGTGTGATGGGATAATTAGCTAAACATGATCTCCCATTGTGACTCTGTGGCCAAAACAGCCAATGTGATCCTGGAATAACAACCAGTGGACTCTCAAGGAGATGTAGAGTAGTTATTTTACCTCTATATTTGCCACTAGTGTGACTGCTGGTGGACCCTTTTTCCAGTTCTGATGTCCATAATTAAAGATGGATGCTGATATATTGAAGAGGGGTCAGAGAAGAGTTACAAGAATTAGCAAAAGATTGGAAAACCTGCCTTATAGTGATAGACTCAAATATCTCAATCTCTTTAATTTAACAAAGATGGTTAAGGGGAGACTTGATAGCCATTTATAAGTACATACACGGGGAAAAAATATTTAATAATAGGATTTTCACCCTGGCATAGCACGATTGAATGGGTGTAAATTGAAGTTAAAAGAATTATTGCTAGAAATGAGGCGTTCATTGTTTAAACGGGGAGAGTTACCATTGGAACAATTTAGCAAGGTTCTTGGCAGATTCTCCATCACAGAAAATTTTTAAATCTGGGATCAATGTTTTTCTAAAAGATCTACAGTAGGAACAATTTTGGGGAAATTCTCTGGCTTGTACTGTACAGGAAGTCAGTCCAGATGATCACAATGGTTGCTTGGAATCTATGAACATGTCCCCTGGAGAAAGCAGGATGCAGTTTGCCTGCAAGCTTGTTCCTGATCTTACTGAAGGCATTTTTTTCTATTCATGACCATGTTTAATTTTACCCTAGTGGGAGCAATTCTCATGTGACTATGGCACCTTGAAAATGATATTCTAGGTGTGTATTTAACAAGGCTGAGGGATTCCGTGAGGCACTGCATGGATGAACATTTTAGGTGAGAAAAACAATGACTTCAGCCCATGAAATCTAGTACAACCCTTGCCATTACTGGCTAACAGAGCTGGCTAGCAAATGGTCCCAGAGCATCCTGGGTTTAACATCTCTGTCCCAGTAGCCCACTGTTTCAATCAGATACCAGCTGTATTTATCTAGTCTCTCACATATCCTGGAGTTACCCTCTAACATTATATAATATGCATCCTTCTCAGTTTCCGAATTGTTCCTGTGTACCCATACACCACACGGAGTGTATGGGTATAAAAAGAGAAGCCACACAGGTGCCTCCCTTGGCATTTTCCACTCGTGAGATTTCTCACCAGTGAGACACAGTCACTGATTACCACCCAGCCAAGGGAGTAGGAGTAACGAGAGGCATCTCACCCCCTGCAGAGTAAGAGCTGTGGGGAGCATGGGGCAGCTCAGAGGTTGTGGGAATGAAGATTGACTGGGGAGCATGGAGAAGACACAGGTGACCAACATGCATTTGGAATTGGAGCAGCCTGGTATGGGAAAGGAATGTACGGATGAAGGGTCAGAGGATGATGGGAAATTGAAGCAGCTGAGGAGCAAAGGGGTTCCACCTGGAACTGGGGTATCACTGAGCCCTCTGACTCACCACCCTGGGCTCCCTCTCTCATTGTGCTGCTTGGAGAAGCTGCAGACCCACTTCTGATCCTACTCCTTCTCCAGCATTCACAGAGGCAGGGACACATCCAGCTGCAGTTACATGCTAGCTCTGACCTGCCACTGCATGAGCCAACGATAGAGGGAAAACAGCCAACCACTAGCTTCCTAGGTTAGGACCCCAGAGCGGTAAGGGCCTGCCCTGGTAGAAACTCTGACCAGTATGATTTTTTTACATAGTTCTCCCTTCCTTCAATGTGGGGAGGAAAATGCACACTTGTGGTAACCAAGCTGAGATTTTTACCCCAGACACTTCACTTAAAGGGATACTGCGTTTAGATTAAAACATAAAACAAGTGTATTAGTGACAAGAGATTGAACACACGTGATTATAAGGGATGTCAAACAGATCAAAGAAGATGACATAGCAAATCGGCAAACTAAGTTTAATGCACTAGTTAGATTGACTATGAATTAGGAGTTTCTCACAAGCCATCTGGCAGATTTTCACGGCACAAGCTACATTTGCTTTACAGCTCGGGTGTCTGAGGTTTCCATACACAGACTAGAAATCCCTTTAGCCGGGGTCCAGCACTTTCCCCAATTCAGTCTTTGTTCCTCAGGGGTTTATAGCAATATTCTTGTGTGGGGAGTGAAGAACCACCGATGATTTTTCTCCCACCCTTATATATAGCTTTAGCATATGGCAGGAACACTCTATTCAAAAACTTGGTCCCCAGATCAGTTTCTGGGAAAATATAGACTCCCCAAATCGCCATATTTGGGGTCGGGAAGGAATTTTCCTCCAGGGTAGATTGGCAGAGGCCCTGAAGGTTTTTCGCCTTCCTCTGCAGCATGGGGCGGGGGTCGCTTGCTGGAGGATTCTCAGCAATTTGAAGTCTTTAAATCATGATTTGGGGACTTCAACAGCTGAGTCAAGGGAGAGAATTATTCCAGGAGTGGGTGGGTCAGCTTTTGTGGCCCACATCATGCGGGAGGTCAGACTAGATGATCATAATGGTTTCTTCTGACCTTAGAGTCTATGAGTCTATGATTCTAAGTGGAGTCCAGACTTATGTGGGCTGATCACATGCCTCTGTAGAGACATAGTGTCCATTATGTAAAGGCTGTCTGCAGCGTTCTCAGGAAGTGTGAGATGAGATTTTCCTGAGGCCAATTGTTTTAGCTACTAGCTCATTGCCCTCAATAGGCCCTTCACAACCAGCCCTTTAGACTGAAAGCTTCTTGCCAAGTGGATTTTACACAGGTATAATTGCATTTCAAATACAGATAAGTAGTCAATATTCAGCTGGGGATTGACTGGCTAAGCAACAGTTCTGCAGAAAGGACCTGGGGATTACAGTGCATGAGAAGCTGGCTATGGGTCAGAAGTGTGCCCTTTTTTCCAAGAAGGCTAATGGCATATTGTGCTGCATTAGTAGGCCCATTGCCAGCAGATTAAGGGAAGTGATTATTCCCCTGTATTCGGCACTGGTGAGGCCACATCTGGAGGATTGTGTCCAGTTTTGGGCTCCCCGCTACAGAAAGGATGTGGAAAATTGGAGAGAGTCCAGCGGAGGGCAACGAAAATGATCAGAGGGCTTGGGCAGATGACTTTCAAGTAGATGCTAAGGGAACTGGGGTTATTTAGTCTGCAGAAGAGAAGAGTGAGGGAGGATTTGATAGCAGCCTTCAACTATCTGAAGGGGGGGTTACAATGAGGATGGTGCTTGTCTGTTCTCAGTGGTGGCAGATGACAGAACAAGGAGCAATGGTCTCAAGTTGCAGTTGGGGAGGTCTAGGTTGGATATTAGGAAACACTATTTCACTATGAAGGTGGTGAAGCTCCCCACGCCCATAACCTTCAGTGCTGCCCGCCTGTCTGTGAACATGCCTCTCCCCACCCCAGAATCCCGAGCTCTGTTTGCCGGTCACTGTACACCCCCTGCCTGTCCTCACTGCCCTGAGTGCTGCCTGCTTCTCTGTGTACACCTCCCTCCACGCAACCACAACCCCCAGCATTGCCTGCCTATCAGTGTGGAACCTGCTCCCCACCACCATAATTGTCAGTTCTGCCCACCTGGCTGTATACATCCTTCTCCCTGTCCAGAACCCCGAGTTCTGGCCACTTGTCCATCTATGTACCCCACCCCCACAACTACCAGCCATGCTACAGAGAGATACCCCTCACCTAGTAGCAAAACCAGGTACCAGACCTGATGGCGACAGCTCACAGAAATATTTCCTCAGACTAGGTTAAACTCAATGTCTGCCTGCACCGGGGAAATGGGGAGGATCAGCCTGAACTGCCTTTCGGGGGGCAAAGGGAACCCCAGCAGCAGCTCAGGCTATGCAGGGAAGGAGAGAGGGACAGGACTGGAGGGAGGGAGAGAGTGTGTTGAGACTAAAAAAAGCCACTGTGAGGAACTCTTCCTAAAAACGACACAAAGCATTAATGTATTGCAAACCGTTAGAAACCCAGACACCCCTTCCTGAGGCTGCTTTTTCTGTGTTGGCAATTGCTGACGTTACCATGATGCTGTAGTGGGGTTTCTCATGGGAGGAGGGATGTTCCGGATGGGGGAAAGTGTCAGAAACAATCTGCTACAATGTGGTCTGTGCGTTAGGCAGGATGTCCATTCCCTATTTCACCCAGTTTGAGGACAGCACACCACTGTGCTCTAGATACTGCACATTCCCCTCTCCCCCTGCACACACACACAGAAATAGACACACAAACACACACAGAAACACATTACCTGGATTTCCCCCAGTAACATTTCCAACACCTTTTGGTATCCTCTAAGTCAGATTCATGCTTTTCTTTTTACTGCCTTTTGGTACATCTCATCCATCAAGAACCAGAGCTGCAGGGACACAGAGGGAGCAGACCCCTCTCCCTTATGGGGGAAAAAAAAACGTGTAGTCATCGTTCTGACCCTCTAAGTGTGTGAGTTTGAGATTTCAGCAACTCTCCCGTCAGTTCTTCTTTCATCTAAATGAGCTCACCCACCCTTAGAGGCTACGAGACATCTGCTTTTGAAGTCACCGGAGGCTCATAGCCAGTGTAAATCAGGCCATCTACTTAAATCCCTTCATGTGCATTTAGGGTGAACTCCTATCCGTGTTGGGAGTTTTGCCATTGATCTCAATGGGACCAGATTCATCCTTAGTGTTTAACTTTTGGCTCCAAGAGGCGAAAATCACAGCTTCTGGTCATGCTACAGAGAGCGCTATTCTGTTAGGGTGCTGAAAGAGTCTGAAGGAAACGCGTAGTTTATGTGGTGCTCTGAGACCGGGTATGAAAGATGGGGATTTCGAAACATATGGGCCCTGATTTTTCTCTCAGGGAGGCCAGTGTCAGTCTGGAGTGATCCAATGAAAGCAGAATGTGAGAGCATGATTTGGCCAGTGTGTGACACATTCTTGTTGTGAACCTTCTGGTAACACACATATCCACTGTAGAGGCTTTGGCTGTACTTCATAACAGGGCAGTGAAGTTGCTGAATTGGAAACCGTGAGTGAACAAGAAAAAACAACAACACCGCCCTAAAAGAGGAAGCTACTGAAACAAACAGAAGGACACAGTAAGAGACAAGGAACTGATCTTAACAACTACTATTTGTCTAATCTATTTCCACAACATTTGTAGTTCCAATTTTACCAGGTCAATCCCTTGGTGTTTCTGACAATACTAAACAACTCATTTCGTTGTCCTGGTGAATCCTGCCCAGATGGTTCTTAACTTTACCCCTGGAACTGTTCCTGAGTCCTTAGCACTAACTATATTTCAGAAACAAGCTATTCACCAAAATCCCGCTCAACAGAGAGAGGAAATCTCCTTCCTGCAACAGGAAGGCAGAGCCCTGAGAATCAGTGTCTGAATCTCACATGTCTGACACTCGCGTGCTGAACCACATCCTTTATGATTCCCCTGTACAGTCGCTGCAGACTCGCAGGTGGGCATGGACTCCTGGACAATTCCCTGGGCTCCATTAGCAGTGGGAAGAACAGAAAATAGACGCTGGAGAATTTCAGCCTGAGAGGTTCCCTTGGGAGTGAAGACATGATTCTCCGATAACAGCGGTTCAGATTGTCAGGACAAACTGAGTCTCACAGACTTCATAGAGTGGTCCGGTACAACTGAAACCGTAGAGAGAAAAGGAAGAGACAGGTTTTAGATGTATTCCTTTATATCAGCATTTCCCTGCTGCTGCCCATAGTTATAGAATCTGAGCATCATTCTCCTTATCCTCCCGGCTGACGAGCCCTGCGTGGAATCCCTGAGAACACGACATGCAATGTAAAGCTTTCTCCTTGTCGCACATCCTTGTTTCAATCCCATCTGATAGCCTCTCTCAGACCGAGGGCAGCACAGATTGTCCCTGCTTAATCATAAAAACCCAGAGTGCACTAACATGCTGTGGCCAGGAGCAGCCCCTTCAGCGATCAGTATGTGCCCTGAAGCTTGTGGACTGCTAGAGTAACCGCACAGGCTGTAATTAGGATAGGGAGGGTGGAGAGAGATGTTCAGAGGCACAGATGTGAATTAACTGCCCAATGTCCATCCGCATTCAGGGCCGTCTCTAACTTTTTTGCTGCCCCAAGCAGCAAAAAAATAGCGCCGCCCTCCGAGCCCCCCCCCACCAACCCCCGCGCCCTGGAACCCCCCCAAGCGCCGCCCCCCCACCAAGCGCCGCGCCGCCGGAGCCCGCCCCCACCCCGGCCGAGCGCCGTGCCGCCGGAGCGCCCCCGCCCCCCC
>NC_048298.1:340500411-340752754 GCF_013100865.1 Trachemys scripta elegans
TCAGGATAGACATGCTGATGTCTGTGAGTGCAAGCAAGCAGAACAGCATGTATATAGGCTTATGCAGGGTCTGTTCTTTGCCTACAACAAACAGAACCATCAGATTTCCCAACAGGCCAATAATGTAGAATGTGGAGAAAGGGATGGAAATCCAGATGTGAGCAGCTTGCAGGTCAGGGATTCCCATTAGGGTGAAAGTTGAAGGGTCACAGGGGGTGAGGTTGAAACCTGCCATGAGGTAGAAGATGAATTAATGAGGCTCAGAAATTCTCAAAGTGCCTGTGAAGGGAGAGAAGCACAGTGAGGGGGTTACTCACATCATAACAAATAGTAGGGTAAATATTTTATAGTTATTACCAATCTAGAAAGGGGCTGAGCAGTCAGGTGGCAACATTTGCTGATAGCAGATTAATTAGGTCAGAGTCAAGTCCAGAGAAGTCCTCAGAGGGAGCTAACCAAGTGAGATGAATGGGCAACATGATGGCAGAGAAACTTTGATGTCAATATCTACAATGTGTATGCCCAGAGAAGGGGAAATCTTGAACTCCTCAAACACCTTACAAGGTTCAAATTTAGCTGTATGAACTCAGGACAGGGACCTGGACATCATGGTACACAGGTCTCTGAAACCCTGCTCACAGTGCAAGCACAGAGTAAAACTAATCAAAACACTGGAATGCAGGAGGAGTGGGATGGGAAATCATATAGGTAACACAATGCCATGAGATGAGTCAGTCAATGTTTTACCCTCCACTGGACTCCTCTATGTAGCACTAGGCACCTTTGTCACACAGGATATGGCTGAACTACCGGGGTTCAGGGAATGATCAAGGGTCTGGGGAAACTCTTACAGAGAGAGAGAGAGAGAAAAGACTGGAATGGTTACACTACAGAGGTGATGAATAAGTAGCATCTGATGAAGTGTGTTCTAGGCCATGAAAGCTTATGCCCAAATAAATGTGTTAGTCTCTAAGGTGCCACAAGGATTCCTCATTGTTTTGATTAGGAGAAAGTAGATTTATTTAACTCCCTACATTTGGATTTAGGGTGAAATTCTGGCCGTGATTGGAGTTTTGCCATTGATATCCGTGAGACCAAGATTTCACCCTTAGTGTTTAATTTTCATCTCCGAGCTGCAAAAATCACTGATTCGGGTCCTGCTACAGAGAGCGCCGTTCTGTAAGGGTTCTGAAGGAAACCCCCAGTTAATGTGGTGTTTTGAGACCTGACAAGAAAGACGGGGATTCCAAAACACCCGGGTCCTGATTGTGCTCTCAGGGAGGCGATTGTCAATCTGGAGTGACCCACTGCAGAGAGAATGTGAGAGCAGAATCTGGCCAGTGTGCAACCCATTCTTCTTGTGAACCCTCTGGTAACACAGATACCCACTGCAGAAACAGGCAACTCACCAAAATCCTGTTCAGCAGAGAGAGGAAATTTCCTTACTGTGACAGAAGGACAGAGCCCTGAAAATTAGTGTGGGAACCTCAAATATCTGACATGGACCATGCTGGACAGCAACCTTTATAATTCCCCTGTACAGTCCCTGCAGACCCTTAGGCTGGCCAGGACTCCAAGACTATTCCCTCAGCTCCATGAGCAGCAGTAAGAACAGAAAATAGACCCTGGAAATCTTCAGCCCGAGAGCCTCCCCTGGGAGTGAAGAAATGATTCACTGATGGCAGGGGCTCAGATTGTCAGGGCACATTGCAGGCTGCTCAGCCTAGCAATTGTCGATGGCTTTCATTCCTGTGTGTAATGTACTGCCATCTGCACCATGTGTGGGAATGCTGCCTCAAGATATGGGACCAAAAACCATTTTCAATTGATTGGAGCAGTGTACTGCTGCATACTGCCCATGCAGTTGTAATATCCAGTCCATTAACCTCTAAGACGCCACTGTCACCCTGTCAAGGCCAAATGATGTGATCCCGAATGCATGCAAGCCAAAGAGTGTGGAAAAGGTTTTCTTCTCCCAGCATTCTGGCATCAAAGGTATCTGCCAGTGTCCCTTTGTTAGGTCTAAAGTGGATGGATTTCTGGCAGCTCCCGAAAGTTCTAATAGTTTGTCTATTCTCTGCATCAGGTAAGCATCAAAATTCAATGGATTGTGTTATCCTGCGTCAGACCTAATAAAATGGGACTTCTCCACTCACTGTGTGATTCCTTCACCACTCCCAGGACCAAAATGAGTTCAGGTCACATGGTAACTCACATTTCACGAGGGAACAGCCACAGAGTTTTCCTAATCTGTTGCCCTGGGATCTTTTCACTCTGGTGGTATTTTCGGTAGCTGCGGCCTGCTGGGTGAGAACACAGTGGTAAAGGAATCAAACAAGTGCTACATCTGGACCTTTTCTTCAAGCTACAGTACCTTCCATATGTTTGTGTCACAGATGTCTGGGGGCCTAATTTGTTCTCCACAGGGTATAAATGTGATGGGTTTTCACTCCTGGGTGCAGTCTCGGAGCTATGGGAACTTCTGCACCTCTCTAACCACCGTGCTGGGCTGGCCCTTTTTCACTCTGCTTTACTGGTAATTCACATTCTCTAGGCCCTGTTATCAACCACAAGACAGCAGATGGTGCCATGCACTCAAACTGAGCTACCCGAGGGTTTATCTAAGCCACCCAAATACAAACAGCAGACACTAGCCAATTTCCCAGCTCCCCAGACTCACATCCCCCTCTGGATTATAAACCCAAAATTATAGTGTCTTGCACTGCATAGCGATCTGTAAAATGTAAGCTCAAGTTTTTCACTGGTGAGTGGCAGGCAGTAGGGGCCTTGGGGGTGAGGGGGTCAGGATGGAGGAGAGGAAGGACTAGCAAGCATTGGGAAGGGGTGGAAGAGAGGAAGGACTTATCAAACAGAAGCTGCGGGGCCACTGTGGAATGGATAGAGGAGAAAAGGGACTAAGCGACCTCCTGGTGGGAGGGCCACGGAGGATGGGAGTGAAGGAGAGGAGGGAGTCTGGACCCAGTGAATGATATGTCTACTGGGTGGCAATGGGGGATGGAAGAGGGGAGAGACTCGGTGAGTGGTGGGCTGTGGGGGCCTCTCGGAGGAGGAAGGAAGGATTCAGAGAGAAGCAGTGCGGTCCTTGGCAGAGGAGCAGAGCAGGGACTGGAAGAGGAGGAACATGGGTGGGGCCACAGGGAGAATCGGGATGGAGCATCTGGGGCGGAGCGCAGGCAGGACCACCACAGCCCATGTGTTCGTGCTCTCAAAGGTGGAAGAGCAGCGGCTGAACCACACAGGAGGTTTAGCCTCCCCTGGCTTATTATACCCACCACCTATGTAAAGTAGCCCTACCTGGGCCACTTCCTAACACCTCCCTGTGAACGTCCCAAGGTCTCCATCTGGAGTAAGGCTGCATGAAGGGTGACTGATCACCCCAAGGCGCATTCTGGTGGGTGCATGTAGCAAGGTCGTTGCCTTTCATCTTGGGCAGCAACTGCCTCTTCTCATGGTTAGCTGCAACTTCAGTTGTGTTTTGGCCTTCCTCATTACACCCCTGCATTCTCGAGCAATATTTCTATACTCCTTCCTAGTCATCTGACCAAGTTTCCACCTCTTGTAACATTCCTTTTTGTGTTTAAGCTCACCGAAGATTTCACTGTTAAGCCAAGCTGGTCGCCGGCCACATTTACTATTCTTTCTGCACATCAGGATGGTTTGTTCCTGCGCCCTCAGTAAGGCTTCTTTAAAAAACAGCCACCTTTCCTGAACTCTTTCCCCCTCATATTAGCCTCCCAGGGGATCCTGCCCATCAGTTTCCTAAGGGAGTCAAAGTCTGTTTTTCTGAAGTCCAGGGTCCCTATGTTGCTAAACTCTCCTTTCTTCCTTTTGTGAGGATCGTGAACTCAAACATCTCATGGTCATTGCTGCCCAGGTTGCCACCCACTTCTACTTCCCCTACCAATTCTTCCCTGTTTGTAAGCAGCAGGTGAAGAGGAGAACAGCCCCTGGTTGGTTCCTCCAGTAGTTTCACCAGGAAATTGTCATCAACAATCCAAAAACTTCCTGGATTGTCTGTGCACTATTGCTCTCCCAGCAGATGTCAGGGGGATTGAAATCCCCCATTAGAGCCATGGCCTGTGTTCTGTAAACTTCAGTTAATTCTCAGAAGAAAGCCTCATCTACCTCATCCTCCTATTCTGATGGTCTATAGCACACACCGACCATGACATCACCCTTCTTGCTCTCACTTCTAAACTTAACCCAAAGACTCTCAACGGGTTTTTATCCAGTTTTATACTGGAGCTCTGAGCAATCGTACCTCTCTCTTACATACAGTGCAACTCCTCCACCTTTCCTTCCCTGCCTGTCCTTCCTCAAGAGTTTATACCCATTCATGACATCGCTCCAGTCATGTGAGCTACCCCACCATCTCTGTTTTTCCAATCCCATCATAGTGCTTTGACTGTTCCAGGACTTCCAACTATTCCTGCTTGTTTCCCAGGCTTCTTGCTTTGTGTACATGCCCCTAAGATAACTAGCCGATTGCCCTACTTTCTCAGTATAAATCATTAGGCCTCCCCTGTTGTACACTCCTCCTTGTTTTTCCTCCCAGTATTCCACTTCCCCACTTACCTCTGGGCTTAGGTGTTCAGCCCCTGGCCAGCCTAGTTTAAATCCTAGTTTCAAGATGAATGCGTCCCACTTGGGATGACCACACAGCAAGTGTGAAAAATTGGGATGGGGGCGCGGGTTAATAGAGCCTATATAAGAAAAAGCCCTAAATATCAGGACTGTCCCTATAAAATCAGGACATCTGGTCACCCTACCTACAGTAGGCCCTCCCTTCCCTCAGAGAGGGACCTTTGGGCAGTTGTTCAGGGGGTGATTCTGCGTCCCTCAGCTCAGCTCCCCTGGAGCTGCCAGTAGCAGGTCTCCTCGCCTCTCTGGTCTGCCCCAAAATGAGCTGCTCCCTGGCCTTTTTGCCTTCCTCAAACACTTCTGTTTAGATTTGATTTGTCTGCCCCATTTTCTGATAATTTACTTGCTGAACATTTGGCTTCTTTGAACTCAATTTTAAATTAGCAACAAGTTCAGTGCCTCTGGGAAGTAACACTGCTGCTTTGTATAGATCTGTGTGTGACGTTCCCCTCTGGTGTTATCCGGACCGGTGATCTGCTAGGTCACTCCAATCCTTGACTCTAGGAGCCAGCCTTACCCTGCTCTGCTGTGAGACCCCCCACTCCAGGGGCTGTTGACAAACAGCCACCGACATGGAAGCTTCTCCGAGCTAGTTGCAATCGAATGACACTAGCCAATATCTCCGGTCCCAGACACACGCTATGAACCTCCGTCTTTCAGAGTCCAGTTATGCCCGCTGGACGCTGGAAGCTTATATGAGTTTGTCAATTTAACAAAGAAATTGATATGTACCAGTCTTGTTATCCCAAGGGGAGTTTCTGACACGCTTCAAACCAAACGCACTGCTTCAAGTGGAACAAACAAACAGATTTATTAACTATAAAGATTGACTTTATGTGATTATATATCAAAGCATTACAAGTGAGTGGTTACCAAACTGAAATAAAATCTAACCTCGCAGGCTAAACTCTAAACCCTCTTAGACTGGGCAGCAACTAGATGAAGCAGGTTTTTCTCACCCCACTGGATATCGCACGCCTTAATGCACAGGTTTGTTCCTTAAACCTGGGCCAGTCTCCTGTGTTGGAGTCTTGTCTTCTTCTCGGTGTCTTGGTTGCTTGGACGATAGGTGTGGACAGGAGAAGGGCCCAGTATGTGTCCACACTGTCTATTTTATACTCTCAGTCCATGTTCTTGGGGAGCACAAGTCCAGTCATGTCAGTCTCGGGGGCATTCCTGAATCTCTCCAAACAAGATGAGCAATTCCTCTGGTGTGGCCTCATGCAGGTGAGTTATTGCATTGTGACTCCCTTGCTGGACAATGGCTGTTGATGGTTTTTTTGACACCCTGTCTGGGTGTTGGTTACTTTCCCTGCTGTTGCCTGAGGGTGGGGGCTAATATCTGGCAGATTTCCCAACTTACAGCATGCTTTAGTGACCACCGTACAACACAAATCTCATCACTTCATATGCATTAACGATACACATATATGGATAGGAAATTACTTTGAGCTGATCATAACCTTTCCCCTGATGTCTTACAAGGCATGCTTTATATTTTTAACATGATTATATGAAAATGAAGAACATGGGGGTTACAATACACGCTTCCAAGGTATAGAAGGTCACATTGTGTCTTTGGATTGTAGAAGTTTTCAAACAGCATTTAACATTTCCAGAATATTTCTTTGGAGCACAATAATAAAAAATAAAACTAAAGTTTTCCATTAATTTCTTAAATGCTAAACGTTCATAAATTCGTCAGCATTTTTGCTCAAGAGAATCAGTTCTGTGGGTGCCTTCATTGCGTCTAACTACTGAATCTGAGAGGAAGCTTGCTTGACTAAGATTTAATTTGTTATGAAATATGTTCAAGAGGCCAAATAAAAAATGTCAGGTTTACTGCTCTAACCTCATAATAAAATAGTACAGGAAAAAAGGTTAATATTATACCAGTCTCTGGGAAGCCGTCTCACGCAGTAATGTTATAGTCACCTTACGCAGAACGTGTGCTCCCCAACGTTACCCATTTCACCTTTTATCATTTATATGAAGATTCCACAAGTTACACATATATTTACACGTCACTTAAATCCAGCCCATCTATTTCTCCGAGTTCCCAAGTGTAAGTGGGGAACTATTGTAGCGAACTTCCCTGGCTTCTGCACTACCTCAGGGGAATTGGCTAGTAAAAGTGTCTAAGGCCCCACTCTACCCAGAGGCCAACCTGCAGTGCTTGGTGATGGAGTGTAAGGAACTTCCACAATGCTGAGCTCTGCCAAATTGGGACAGAGCACCCTTCATTAAGGAGGAGATATAATTTCTCCCTCTTGTTATACAGGTTTAAAGTCAGTGTCCCCCGCTGATCACCTTCTTCTGGTGTATTTGCACATTTTGTCATGAAGCTCCTTGGTTTTGACACCATAAATGATAGGGTTGAGCATGCTGGGGATGAGGAAGTACAGGTTGGCGAAGATGATGTGAACTTGGGGAGCGATGCCGTGACCGAAGTGGTGTGTCAGAAAAGTGAAGAAGAAGGGAGTATAAGACATCAGTATCACAGAGATGTGGGCTGTGCAGGTGTTGAAGGCTTTCTGGTGGGCTGTCTTGGAGGAGATTCTGAAGACAGCCCTGATGATCAGACCGTAGGACAGGGCAATGAGCGTTAGGTCTGACCCACTGATTACAAATGCTGTCACCAAGCTATACATCCTGTTGACTGTGGTGTCCCCACACGATATCTTCACCACAGCCATGTAGTTGCAGTACGTATGGGGGATAATGCGGTTGGCACAGAATGGCTGCCTGATCAGGAGCATGGGTTGGGGCAAAATGATGAGAACAGCTCTTACCAAAACCATTAGCCCTAGCTTAGCAATCCGATGATTGGTGAGGATAGCCGCATATCTGAGAGGGTTACATATGGCAATGTAGCGATCAAATGCCATTATCACGAGGATGGCTGACTGCATATCACAAGCTACATAAAGGAAGAAGATCTGGGTGAGGCAGCCACCCACAGTAATGCCTTTCAAATTGAACCAAAATATACACAGTGCCTTCGGCACGACGGAGGTAGACATGCCGATGTCTACGAGCGCCAGCATGCAGATCAGCAGGTACATCGGCTTGTGCAGGGTCTGCTCTTTGTATATAACAAACAGAACTGTGAAATTTCCCAAAAGGCTGATAATATAGAATGTAAAAAAACAGATGGAAATCCAGATGTGGGCAGATTCCAGGCCAGGGATTCCCATTAGTATGAATGTTGAAGGGTCAGAGGGGGTGAGGTTGAGAGCTGCCATGAGGTGGTCGATGCATCAGTTGGGCTAAGAAATTCTCAAGGTGCCTGTGATGGAAAAGAAGCACACCGAGGGGGTTTACACACTTTATAACAAATAGTACGGTGATTATTTTATAGTTATTATCCATCTAGAAATGGGGGTGAGCAGTGAGGTGCCAACATTTAGAGATGGCACCAGATTCTTTTGGTCATAGTCCAGAGAAGTCCTCAGAGGGAGCTAACCAAGCCAGGTGAGTGGACAGCATGATGGCAGAGAAACTTCGATGTCAATAACAGCAACGTGTATGGCCATTGGAGGGAAATGCCTGAAGTCTGAAAACACCTGGGAAGGTTCTAATTTAATTGCATGAACTCAGGACAGAGACCTGGGCATCATGGTACACAGCTCTGGGAAACCCTGCTCACAGTTCAAGCATGGACAGAGACTAAGCAAAACATTGGGATCCAGGAGGAGTGGGATGGGGAATCATACAAAAGATACAATGCCATGAGATCAGTGCATCAATGTTTCACCATCCTCTGGACTCCTCTGTGTAGTACTGGGCACCCTTCTCACAAAGAACATTGCAGAAGTAGATGGGTTCAGACAAGGGCAATGAGAATGATAACGGGCCTGAGGAAACTCTCATACGGAGATAGGTTGAAAAGACTGGGATTATCACCTTACAAAGGTGATGAATAAGAGGGGACATGAAAAAAGTCTGTAAAATACATACTGGTACGGAGTAGATCGAGAATGTGTTCTCCCTTTCTCATAACACAAGATCAAGAGGACATTCATTTATACTGAAATGTGACATATTAGGAACTCGTTGCCACAAGAGGTAATTGAAGCCGTGAGCTAAGAAAGACTCAGGAAGGCCTTGGACTTTTAAATGGGTAGAGAGACTATCCAGTTACAATAGTTACAGGTAAGTAAATATTTTGGAAAGACTAGATACCAAAGTGTTTCAGGGCACAAGCCAATCTCTAGCTGTCAGGCATTAGAGCGACACCCTCCAGATGGTCAGGTCACAATCCCCATGCATCTACTATTAGGTTTCTTACACCTTCTTTGTAGCACCTGGGGCTGTCCCTGTCAGAGAGAGGACACTGAACTAGATGGAGCATAGGTCTGATCCACGATGCTATTCCTATGTTGGAAAGGAGCCCAGTTTTCCCCATGGAAACAGACATAATCATACTGTGCTAAGACTTTGTGCTCAACAGAATGGGCACAAATGGCACAGGGGTCTTGGTATTTAGGGCTACAGGCCTTCACCTCTTTTACTTCCATTGTTTCCTTTGGTGAGACACTGTCTTGCAAACTCTCAGCTTTATCTGAGGCATAAGTTACAGGTGATAACTGACAAGTGTAAGCTGAGTCACATGTCAGCAACTCAGCTGCTAACCGATCAAATGCCTGGATATTGATGAAGTATAGAGATGCCAAAAAAATTGGGGGATTGTAAATAATGAAGAGGACAGGTCACAGTTCAGAGCAATCTGGATTTGTTGGAAAACTGGGTCAAAGCAAACAATATGTGTTTGAATATAGCTACGTACATATTTTCATCTAGGAACAAAGAATGTTTGTGAGACCCAGTGCCATAAGGGGCCAATGTGATAATTGGATGATAACAAGTGGAATCTCAAGGAGATGTGGAGAAGTTATTTTACCTCTATATTTGCCTCTCGTGCGACTGCTGTTGGACCCTTTGTCCAGTTCTGGTGTCCACAATTAAAGATCGATGCTGATTTATTGAAGAGGGTTCAGAGAAGAGTCATGAGAATTATTAAAAGATTAGAAAACCTGCCTTATAGGGATAGACTCAAAGATTTCAATCCATTTAGTTTAACAAGGTTGGTTTAGGGTTGACTCTTGATAACACCCTGTAAGTTCCAACACGGGAAACAAATATTTAATAAGCTTTTCAGCCTAGCATAGCCCGATTCAATGGCTGTAAATTGAAGTTAAAGCAATTATGACTGGAAATAAGGTGTACATTGTTTAAACAGTGAGAGCATTCACACAGGCAGGGACACACCCAGCTGCAGTTACCTGCAGGCTCTGACCAGCCACTGCATGAACCAACAACAGAGAGGCTACAACCAAAATAACCACCAGCTCCCTAGGCTAGAACCCCAGAGCTGTACTGTCCTGCCCTGGTACAATGTGGAGAGGACAATGCACACTTTGGTAACCAAGCTGAGTTTTTTACCCCAGACACTTCACTTAAAGGGATACTGGGTTTAGATTAAAACATAAAACAAGTGTATTAAGTACAACAGATAGAATAAAAGTGATTATAAGGGATCATAACCAGATCAAAGAAGATGACATAGCAAATTGGCAAAAAAGCAAACTAAGTTAACCTACTAGTTAGATTGATTATGAATTAGCATTTTCGAACAAACCATCTGGCAGATTCTCAAGGCACAACCTACATTTCCTTTGCAGCTTGGGTTTCTGAGGTTTCCAAGCACAGACTAGAAATCCCTTTAGCCAGGGTCCAATTCAGTCTTTGTTCCTCAGGTGTTTCCAGGAATCCTCTTGTGTGGGTAGTGAAGAATGATCAATGATGTCACTCCCACCCTTATATATAGCTTTAGCATATGGCGGGAACCCTTTGTTTGAAAACTTGCTTCCCACACCAGTTTGTGGAAAAATACAGACTCCCCAAGGTGGAGCCAAATTTATGTGGCCTGGTCACATGCCCTTGTAGACTCTTGCCAAGTGGGTGTTACCCTGGTGTAACTGCATTTCAAATACAGATAAGTAGTCAATATTCAGCTGGGGACCGACTGGCTAAGCAACAGTTCTGCAGAAAAGGACCCGGGGATTACAGTGCATGAGAAGCTGGCTAGGGGTCAGAAGTGTGCCCTTTTTTCCAAGAAGGCTAACGGCATATTGAGATGTATTAGTAGGCCCATTGCCAGGTAAGATCCCAGCACTGGCCTTAGACCAACAATCACAAATAAAAATGTAATGTCAGTGCTGCTGCGCACCTTTCCATGAACACCCCTCTCTCCGCCCTGATAACCTTCAGTGCTGCTTGCCTGTCCGTGAACAAGACGCTCCGCACCCCCACAATTCCCAGATGGTTTTGGTCACTATACACCCCCTGCCTGTCCCCATTGCCCTCAGTGCTGCCTGCTTCTCTGTTTACACCTCCCTCCATGCAACCGTAACCCCCAGCACTGCCTGCTTGTCTGTGCGTAATCCGCTTCCCACAGCCATAACCCTCCGTGTCCCCACCTGCCTGTATACATTCTGGTCCCTGCCCCAGAAGCCCCAGTTCTGGCCACTTCTCCATCTATGTTCCCCACCCCAACAACTTCCAGCCGTTCTACAGAGTGATACCCCTCACCTAGGAGCAAATCCAGGTACCAGACCCCACAGCGACAGCTCACAGAAATATCTCCTCAGACTAGGTTAATCTCAATGTCTGCCTGCGATGGGGAAATGGGGAAGATCAGCCTGAACTTCCTTTCCGCATGCGTAGGGAACCCCAGCAGCAGCTCAGACTGTGCAAGGAAGGAGAGAGGGTGTGGAGACTAATAGGAGGCAGTGTGAGTAACTCGTCCTCAAAACAACACAAAGCATCTGTCAGGATTCCCTCTACACTGTGAACTCTGGGGTACAGATGTGGGGACCTGCATTAAAGACCCCCTAGACTTACATTTCACCAGCTTAGGTTAAAAACTTCCCCAAGGCCCAAATTCCTTTCCTTGACCTTGGACGGTATTGCAGCCACTCCCAAGTGATTGAAACAAACATTCAGAGAGGGGTCACTTGGAGCCCTATCCCCGCCAAAATATCCTCCCAAGCCGCTTCACCCCCTTTCCTGGAGGGGCTTGAGAATAATATACCAACCAATAGGTTAAAAAAGTGAGCACAGACCAAATCCCTGGTTTTTAGAACACTGAAAATCAATCAGCTTTTTAAAAGAAGAATTTTATTTAAAAAAAAAAGTAAAAGAATCACACCTGCAAAATCAGGATGGAAGATAACTTTACAGAGTAAATAAAAAGATTTTAAACACAGAGAATTCCCCTCTGACTCTGCTTCCCAGTTACAAAACAGGAATAAAATTACCTCTTACCATAGGGAAAATTCACAGGCTAAACCAAAAGATAATCTAACGTATTTCCTTGCTATTCCTTACAATTTCTGTAATTTTAGATGTATCATTTCAGCTCTTATTAGGAGCTGGTCTACCTGCTTAGTCTCTCTCTTTCTCCCGAGGGAGAACCAACAAAGAGAGCAGAAACAAAACCTTCCCCTCCCCAGATTCAAGGCCGACTCCAGGCACCTCCTTAGCAAGCAGGTGCTTGGGGCAGCCACTCTGGAGGGTGGCGGCACGTCCAGCTTTTTGGCGGCAGTTCGGCGGAGGGTCCCTCACTCCGGCTCGGAGTGAAGGACCTCCCGCCGAATTGCCGCAGATCTCAATCACGGCTTTTGGGGGGGGGGGGGGGGGGGGGGGTTGCTTGGGGCAGCAAAAACCCTGGAGCCAGCCCTGCCCAGATTTCAAAGTATTTTCTTTCCCCATTGGTCCTTCTGGTCAGGTGTTAACTAGGTTAATTGAACTGATTAACCCCTTACAGGTAAGTGATTCTGTACCTCTGGCCAGGAGGGATTTTATGTTACTGCATACATAAAGGTCGTTACCCTTCCCTTTATTTTTATGACCGCATTAATGTATTGCAGCCTATTAGAAACCCAGACAGAGCTTCCTGATTCTGCTTTTCCTGTGTTGGCAATTGCTGATGTTACCATGAGGCTGTAGTGGGGTTGCTCATGGGAGGAGGGATTTTACAGATGGGGGATGGTGTCAGAGACAATCTGCTACAGTGTGGTCCAAATTAAGTTACAGTCTGAGACACCCTCCTGCCCCAGGAGGCCTCCTTACAGCTCCTTGGTCTGTGTATTAGGCAGGATGTCCAGTCCCTATTTCATCCAGTTTGAGAACTCCACACCACTGTGATCTGGATACTGCATGTTTCACTCTCCCCCTGCCCGCGCATGCACACACACACACACACACACACACACAAACATACACACACACACTCTGTGCATTCCTGGACCACCCCCAGTGAGATTTCCAACATCTCCTGGTTTCCTCTAATCCAGAATCATGCTTTTCTTTTTACTGTCTTTTGGGACTTCTCATCCGCACAAGAACCAGTGATGCAGGGGCACAGAGGGAGCAGAGCCCTCTCCCCCATCAAAAAAAAAGTTATACTCATTGTTCTTGTTGTGAACCTTCTGGTAACACACAAACCCACTGCAGAGGCTTTTGCTGCACTGCCTACCAGGGCAGTGAAGTTGCTGAATTGGAAAACGTGAGTGAACTAGAGGAAAAACCACACTGCCCCCCAAAATGAAGCTACTGAAACAGATAGAAGGCACAGTAAGAGATGAGGAACTGATGTTAACAACTAATAGTTGTCTAATCTATATCCATAACATTTGTGGTTCCACTTTTTCCAGGTAAATCCCTTCATGTTTCTGACAATACTAAACAGTTCAAGTCACCGTACTGGTGAATGCTGCCCAGCTGGTTCTTGACTTGAACCCTGGAACCCTTCCTGAGCCCTCAGCACTAACTTTAGTGCAGAAACAGGCAACTCACCAAAATCCCGCTCAGCAGAGAGAGGAAATCTCCTTCCTGCAACTAGAAGGCAGAGCCCTGAGTATCAGTGTCTGAATCTCACATGTCTGACACTTGGTGTGCTGGGCAACGACCTTTATGGTTGATCTGTACAGTCGCTATGGACTCGGAAGTTGGCCAGGATTCGCAGATAATTCCCTTGATTCCATTAGCAGCGGGAAAAGCAGAAAATAGACCTTGGAGAATTTCAGCCTGAGAGCTTCCCCGGGGAATGAAGACATAATTCTCTGATTACAGGGGCTCAGGTTGTCATGTCAACTTAAGTCTCACAGACTTGATAGAGTAGTCCGGTACTACTGACACCCCAGAGAGAAAAAGAAGAGCTAAGGCTTAGACATATTCCTTTATATCAGCATTTCCATGCTGCTGCCCATTGTCATGGAATCTGAGCATCATTCTCCTTATCCTCCCGGCTGACGAGCCCTGCATTGAATCCCTGAGAACACGACATGCAATGTAAAGGCTTGTCCTTGTTGCATATCCTTGTTTCAATCCCATCTGATAGCCTTTCTCAGACCAAGGGTAGCACAGATTGTCCCTGTAGTTCAATATCATGCCATGGGGAGGAGCAGCTTCCTCAGCCCCTTCAGTGATCAGCATGTGCCCTGAAGCCTGTGGATTGCTAGAGTCACTGCACAGGCTGTAATTTGGATAGGGAGGGTGGAGGAAGAGGTTCAGAGGCACAGATGTGAATTAGGTGCCCAATGTCCATCCACATTCAGTGGGACTCAGGTTGTTAAGGGCCCAAAGGAAGTAGGCACCAATTATAGTCTTGGCCTTCACAACATCCTCTGGCAAAAAGTTCCACAGGATAGATCCAAAAAGTTCCTGGAGGATAGGTCCATCAATGACTATTAGTCAGGAAGGACAGGGATGGTGTCCCTAGCCTCTGTTTGCCAGAGTCTAGGAGTGGGTGGTAGGGGACAGATCACTTGATGATTATCTGTTCTGTTCATTTCCTTTGAAGCACCTGGCATTGGCCACTGTTGGAAGACAGGATACTGGGTTAGATGGACCTTTGCTCTGACTCAATATGGCCATTCTTATGACTAAGGGGATATGATAGAGGTCTATAAAATCATGACAGGTGTAGAAAGGAAATAAAGAAGTATTATTTACTCCTTCATATAACACAAGTACTAGCACGGTCAACCTCTGGAACTCTTTGCCAGAGGATGTTGTGAAGGCAAAGACTGTGACAGGGTTCAAAAAAGAATTAGAAAGTTCATGGCAGATAGGTCCATCAATGGCTACTAGCCAGTATGGCCTGGGACACAGACGCATGCTCTGGGTGCCCTACCCTCTGACTGCCAGTCGCTAGGACTGGATGACAGGAGATGGATCCCTCAATAATTGCCTGTTCTGTTCTTTCTCTCTGAAGCATCTGGCCACTGTCAGAAGTCAGGATATAGCACTAGATGGACCGTTGTTATATAAGTCCCATTTTCCTTCACTGGGTGCTGCTCCTCCTAGTCGATGGGATCCACATGCCTCACTACCTCATACAGACCCTGCCATCGAACCAGTAGTTTGAACTGAAAGCTTGGTAGTTACAATAACATTCAGTTACCCAGTTTGAACACTCACAGCTGGACCCCTTTGTTATAGACCTTCTCTTTACCCATTGTGCATTTAGCAAAATTCTTCTAGCAAACGCCTGTAATATCTTGAGGCGATTTCTTAACTGAAGAATGTATTGGACTGTGTTCATCGCCAGGAGTCTTTGCTCTTCCATGTTTCTCCAGAGACATCTGGAAAGCCTCGAGGTTGCTTTCCGGACAGCAGTTCAAAGGGAGAAAGAAAAGTTTGAGGCTTGAGACACATCCCTGATAGCAAAAAGGTGGCGGGGGAAGAGTTGGCCCCAATGTTTGGGATGCGAGCCTACAAACTTCTTTTACATTGCCATTAACGTTCTGTGAAATCTTTCTGCCATCCCATCACTTTGGGGGTGGTAGATCAACGTTTTGAATGTCTTTACTCTCAGTGGATCGCACAGTTCTTTCATTAGTTGAAAAGTAATTTTAGGTCCTTGATCAGTAAGGATTTCTCGGGGTATTACAGGCACTAGATATTTACCTAAATATATTCCAGCTACTGGAGATCCATCCCAGTCTAGTACAAGATAAGATGGTTTGACAAAGTAATGAATAGGGATGTTTTGTTAAGATACCAGGAACAAGGGGAGGTAACAAACAGATGTCATGAAACTTATTTATCCCAGTTGTTTCTCCAGCCTGTAAATGTTGGGGTACCTCACCTTAATCCTTTCTGTGGCCTTGTAGCAGAAATTTTGCCTTTACTGTTTTGAATGCTCAGGAACCAATTGATGGAGTCTGTGTCCTTTATTTATCGTACCGCTCCATTCTCTTAACTGTAACTGTTATTATTGTTTCCTGGTCTATTATTGTATCCATTCATTTCTAAATAAATATTATTTCTGTTTTCAAAGAAACCACTGCTTGGGTGTCTATACTTGATTGGAGGGCTGTATCCGTGTCCCTTCAAGGATCAGCAAGGGTAGCTTGTTCTGGGGAGCCCTCTGTAGATCACAGACAAGCACCCGGGTAATATTCTGGAAATTCCTTTAGGCTGGGCCACAACCTTGGTTGCCAGGTTCAAGTAAATTGTAAATTAACGTTTAAATTTAAAAGCTTTATTATTAGTTAACATTATTTGTTTAATATAATTGGCTCTAAATGTTCTGGTAACAGCCTAGGGGACAGCAGAGACTCCTGCTGCTGACTGAGCCACTCGGCACTCAGGTGTTAGCATACCTGTGACCATGGAGGCAGGGCGCTCTGGCGATGCCTTGAGGGCAATAAACCTGGCTGAGTGCCTTTGTCACTGAACCGTGCCTGTGGTCTTTCTTTATGAGTAACATTGAGGTCTGCTGAAGGAGCAGGCTGCCTTGTCTGCTAATACTGATAACACTGGAGCTCCAAGGACACAAGAACTGGGCAGCCTGAACAGCATTACCGAGGCAACAACATTCCAGCCTTCGGCACTTAACAACGGCTAACTGACACTCTGGGTCTAGACGTAAAAAAATTCTACTGTCTGGAGTAAATCAGAGACTGTTGTGACTCCTGCCCAAAGAGTGGCCATTGCCTCTGTCTCTGGGATTCCACCACTTACCCACTCACCACAGCACATTGTTCATAAGAATGGCAAAGGATAAGATTATGTCATGACAGTCACGGAATCCATGATGTTCAGAGACCTCCGTGACATTCTCCACTTCAGCCCCAGGGTGGGGGTACCAGAGCTGTCAGCTGGCAGGTACCCCCGAGCTCTCAGATCTCATGGGTGGCCAAGGAACCAGAAGGTCTCAGCCACCTTGGGCGGTGGGGGTACCTGGAGCTCTGTGATGGTGGGTCTGTGACAGGAGCTCCGGAGCTCTGAGCTGCTGTGGTTGTGGTGGGGACCATAAAGCTATTAGCCGTGGCAGCATCAGGTGCTGGACCTTCCCCTCTCCTGCACCAGAGCTAGGGCTCCCATCCTCCCAAACGGGCTTTGATCATCCCTGTCAGTCCACCCCCCACTCCATTACTTTTAGTAAATGTCACAGACAGGTCACGGGCTTCAGTCAAAAATTGTTTATTTCCCGCAACCTGTCTGTGACTTTTACTAAAAATAATTGTGAAAAAAACTTAACCTTAGGCAAAATGGATTATCTGGTGTGCCCTTCGTTCCTGAATTGTGTTGCGGATCAGGATAGCCATTCCCTGGCTGAATGCATTCTTGATTCTGTCGAGGGCTTTGGTTATTTCAGGACCACTGAACTGGCTGGAAGTGTCCTTCACACCGTCATCTTTTCCCTCCCCTATTCCTACCAACTCTGCCAGTTCTACGCATACTCTCACTGGGGTGTCAGTCTCCATCTTCTCAGTCAGCTGTTCCCCCATGCCTTAAGGACTTCTCCAAAGTGATTTCCATCCCTCCCCATTATGACTAGAAAGGCCAGATATTGGAAATAATTCACCTAATCAGCTTATGAAGGTTTAGCACAACTCTTTCCACACAAGAATTCCTTTATGAGTCCAAAGGGAACTGGAGTTACATCCTTGCAATCATACAGTTATATCCATTAGCTAAATATTCCCCAAAGTATCAGGCTCAGGAAATACCTTTCCATAATGCTGTGACTCCAGAGGGATAAGGAAAACCTCGGACAAAGAACCCCTAAAATATTTGCTCTTTATAAAAACATAGGAACAGCCATCCTGGGTCAGACCAATGTTCCATCTAGCCCAGTATCCTGTCCTCTGACAGTGGCCAGTTCCAGGTGCTTCAGAGGGAATGAACAGAACAGGTATTCATTAAGTGAGCCATCCTCTGTCGCCCCTTCCCAGTTTCTGGCAAACAGAGGCTAGGGACACTTCAGAGCATGGTTTTGCATTCCTGCCCATCCTGGCTAATAGGCATTCATGCACCTAGCCATGAACTTATCTAGTTCCTTTTTGAGTCCTGTTATAGTCTTAGCTTCATAACATCCTCTGGCCAAGAATTCCACAGGATGACTGTGCATTCTGTAAAGAAATACTTCCTTTTCTTCATTTTAAACTTGCTACAATTTGGTGACCCCTAGTTCCTGTGTTATGGGAGTGTAATTAACACTTCCTTATATGCCTTCTCCACACCTGTCAAGGCTGGATCCCCACTTTGAACTTTAGGGTACAAAAGTAGGGGCCTGCATGAAAACTTCTAAGCTTAACTACCAGCTTAGCTCTGGTTTTGCTGCCACCATTTCAATGGATTCCCTTCCTGGGAAGCCGTGAAAAACCTTCACCAATTCCCTGGTGAATACAGATCCAAACCTCTTGGATTTTAAAACAAGGAGAAATTAACCATTTCCCCTCCTTCCTCCCACCAACTTCTGGTGAATACAGATCCAAACCCCTTGGATCTTAAAACAAGGAAAAATCAATCAGGTTCCTAAAAAGAAGGTTTTTAATTAAAGACAAAAGTAAAAATCATCTCTGTAAAATCAATATGGAAATTAACCTTACAGGGTAATCAAACTTAAAGAGCTCAGAGGACTCCCCTCTAGTCTTAGGTTCAAAGTACAGCAAACAAAGATAAACACTCTAGTAAAAGGTACATTTACAAGTTGAGAAAAAAAAGGAAAACTAACACGCCTTGCCTG
Organism: Trachemys scripta elegans; assembly: GCF_013100865.1. Lineage (NCBI taxonomy): Eukaryota > Metazoa > Chordata > Testudines > Emydidae > Trachemys > Trachemys scripta. Next base: position 340,519,121 of record NC_048298.1, read on the forward strand.
GCTGTTTACTTACAAGTTTGAAATAGGAGAGACTTGTTTAGAAAGATGTGGAGAACCTGGATTGATGTCTGGTCCCTCTCAGTCCCGAGAACGAACACCCAACCAAACAAAGAACACAAACAAAAGCCTTCCCCCCCCAAGATTTGAAAGAATTTTGTCCCCTTATTGGTCCTTTAGGTCAGATGCCAGCCAGGTTACCTGAGTTTCTTAACCCTTTACAGGGAAAAGGATTTTGGAGTCTCTGGCCAGGAGGGATTTTATAGTACTGTACACAGGACAGCTGTTACGCTTCCCTTTATAGTTATGACAACACCAGTCATGATTTTATAGATCTCTATCATAACCCCCACTTTGTCATCTCCTTTCCAAGCTGAAAAGTCCCAGTCTTGTTAATTTTTTCTCATACGAAAGCTGTTCCATACCTCCAATCAATTTTGTTGCCATTTTTTGAAATGCCAGCAATCAGAGCAGCAGGTAGATAGGCTTGTGCAGGGTCTGCTCCTTGCCTACAACAAAAAGAACCATGAAATTTCCAAACAGGCCGATAATGTAGAACGTAGCAAAAGGGATGGAAATCCAGACATGAGCAGCTTGGAGGCCAGGGATTCCCATTAGGATGAATGTTGAAGGGTCACCAGGGGGTGAGGTTCAAAACTGCCATGAGGTGGAAGATGCATCATTCGGGCTCAGAAATGCTCAAAGTGCCTGTGAAGGGAGGGAAGCACAGCAAGGGGGTTACTCACATCATAACAAATAGTAGGGTACATATTTTATAGTTATTACCAATCTAGAAAGGGGCTGAGCAGTCAGGTGGCAACATTTGCTGATGGCAGATTAATTAGGTCAGAATCAAGTCCAGAGAAGTCCTCAGAGGGAGCTAACCAAGCGAGATGAATGGGCAACATGATGGCAGAGAAACTTCAATGTCAATAACTACCCATTGTAAGCCCAATGGATGCCCATTGAAGGGGAAATCTTGAACTCCTCAAACACTTTACAAGGTTCAAATTTAGCTGTATGAACTCAGGACAGCGACCTGGGTCTCATGGTACACAGGTCTCTGAAACCCCTGCTCACGATCCAAGCACAGAGAGAAATTTATCAAAACACTGGGATGCAGGAGGAGTGGGATGGGAAATCATATAGGTAACATAATGCCATGAGATGAGTCAGTCAATGTTTCACCCTCCGCTGGACTTCTCTCTGTAGCACTAGGCACCTTTGTCACAAAGGATATGGCTGAACTACTGGGGTTCAGGGAATGATTAAGGGTCTGGGGAAACTCTCATACAGAGAGAGCTAGAAAAGACGGGAATTGTTACACTACAGAGGTGATGAATAAGAGGGGATATGAAAAATGTCTATAAAATACTGACTAGTAGCATCTGATGAAGTGGGTTCTAGCCCATGAAAGTTTATGCCCAAATAAATTTGTTAGTCTCTAAGGTGCCACAAGGATTCCTCATTGTTTTGACTAGGACAGAATAGATTTATTTAAGTCCCTACATGTGGATTTAGGGTGAAATTCTGGCCGTGATGGGAGTTTTGCCATTGATATCCGTGGGACCAACATTTCACCCTTAGTGTTTAATTTTCGGCTCCGAGCTGCAAAAATCACTGATTTGGGTCCTGCTACAGAGAGCGCCATTCTGTCAGGGTTCTGAAAGGTTCTGAAGGAAACCCCCAGTTAATGTGGTGTTCTGAGACCTGACAAGAAAGACAGGGATTCCAAAACACACGGGTCCTGATTGTGCTCTCAGGGAGGCGATTGTCAATCTGGAGTGACCTTCTGCAGAGAGAACAGGAGTACTTGTGGCACCTTAGAGACTAACAAATTTATTAGAGCATAAGCTTTCGTGGGCTACAGCCCACTTCTTCGGATGCATATCTCTCTTCTGCAGAGAGAATGTGAGAGCAAAATCTTGCCAGTGCGCAACCCATTCTTCTTGTGAATCCTCTTTTAACACAGATACCCACTGCAGAAACAGGCAACTCACCAAAATCCTGCTCAGCAGAGAGAGGAAATTTCCTTACTGTGACAGAATGACAGAGCCCTGAAAATCAGTATGGGAACCTCAAATATCTGACATGAACCATGCTGGACAGCGACCTTTATGATTCCTCTGCAGATCCTTAGGTTGGCCAGGACTTCCCGACAATTCCCTCAGCTCTGTGAAAAGGAGGAAAACCAGAAAATAGACCACGGAAATCTTCAGCCTGAGAGCCTCCTGCAGCAGTGAAGAAATGATTCACTGATGGCAGGGGCTCAGATTGTCAGGGCACATTGTAGGCGGTTCAGCCTAGGAATTGTTGATGGCTTTCTTTCCTGTGTGTAATGTACTGCCCTCTGCACCATGTGTGGGAATGCTGCTACAAGATATGGGACCAAAAACCATTTTCAATTGATTGGAGCAGTGTACTGCTGCATACTGCCCATGCAGTTGTAATGTCCAGTCTATTAACCTCTGAGACGCCTGTCAAGGCCAAATGATGTGATCCTGAATGCATGCAAGCCAAAGGGTGTGGAAAAGGTTTTCTTCTCCCAGCATTCTGGCGTCAAAGGTATCTGCCAGTGTCCCTTTGTTAGGTCTAAAGCGGATGGATTTCTTGCAGCTCTCAAAAGCTCTAATAGTTTGTCTATTCTCTGCATCAGGTAAGCATCAAAATTCAATGGATTGTGTTATCCTGCGTCAGACCTAATAAAATGGGACTTCTCCACTCACTGTGTGATTCCTTCACCACTCCCAAGACCAAAATGAGTTTGTCTCACATGGTATCCCACATTTTACGAGGGAACAGCCACAGAGTTTTCCTAATCTGTTGCCCTGGGATCATTTCAATATGGTGGTATTTTAGGTAGATGTGCCCTGCTGGGGTGAAAACACAGTTGTAAAGGAATCAAACAAGTGCTACATCTGGATCTTTTCTTCAAGCTACATTACCTTCCATATGTTTGTGTCACAGATGCCTGGGGGCCTAATTTGTTCTCTGCAAGGTATAAATGTGATGGGTTTTCACTCCTGCGTGCAGTCTGGGAGCCATGGGAACTCCTGCACCCCTCTAACCACCATGCTGGGCTGGCCCTTTTTCACTCTGCTTTACTGGTAATTCACGGTTTCTAGGCCCTGTTATCAAACACACAATAGCAGATGGTGCCACGCACCCAAACTGAGCTACCCGAGGGCTTATCTAAGCCACCCAAATACAAAAAGCAGACACTAGCTGTCATAAACAGACAGTTAAGGGTTAATTCCTCTTTTACCTGTAAAGGGTTAAGAATTTCACATAGCCTAGCTGACAACTGACCAGAGGAACTAATGGGGGGACAAGATGTTTTCAAAGATGGAGGAGGGAAATCAGTCTTTTGTCTGTTCAGAAAAGTTTGAATCAGAGTGAAGGATCCAGGAATCAGCCATCTAACATTTCTTAAAAGTAGTAAGTGTTCAGAGAAGGAATGTAGTAGATTATGTTTATTTTCTTTTGTGACTTCTTTTGCATAGAGGAAGAATCAAATTGGGTTTCTTGGTGTAACTAAATTTTTGCCCAGAGGGACATCCTCTATGTTTTGAATCTGTTGTCTGTGAGAGTAGCTTCCATGCTAATCTCAAAGAGGTATTCCTTTCACCCTTTTTCTTTAATTAAAAGCCTTCTTTTAAGAACCTGATTGATTTTTCCTTGTTTTAAGATCCAAAGGTTTTTTGGATCTGGGCTCACCAGGAATTAGTGGGAAGTGAATGAGTCTCAATCCTGCCAGGAAAAGGGGGATAAAGACTGGGCAAATGTTTGGGGGGAAGACAGAGTTTCCAAATGACTCTCCCATAAACTCTCCCATAGTTTGTTTAAACTATTTGGTGGTGCCAGCTACTAGATCTAAACTGGTAAATAATCTTAGTGGTTATCTCATGCAGGTCCCCACATCTGTACCCTAAAATTCAGAGTGGGGGTGACACCTTGACACTAGCCAATTTCCCAGCTCCCCAGGCTCACATCCCCCACTGGAGTATAAACCCAAAATTATAGTGCCTTCCACCGCATAGTGATCTGTAAAATGTAAGCTCAAGTTTTTCACTGGTGAGTGGCAGGCAGTAGGGGTCTTGGAGGTGAGGGGGTCAGGATGGAGGAGAGGAAGGACTAGCAAGCATTGGGAAGTGGGGTGGAGGAGAGGAAGGACTTATCAAAATGGAAGCTGGGAAGGCACGGGGGAACGGATAGAGGAGAAAAGGGACTAAGCGAGTTCTTGGTGGGAGGGCCACGGAGGATGGGGGTGAAGGAGAGGAGGGAGTCGTGACCCAGCGAATGACATGGCAACCGGGTGGCCACGGAGGGTGGAAGAGCAGAGAGACTTGTCGAATGGTGGGCTGTGGGGGCCTCTCAGAGGAGGAGAGGAAGGATTCAGAGAGAAGCAGTGCGGTCCTCGGCAGAGGAGCGGAGCAGGAACAGGAAGAGGAGGAGAATGGGTGGGACCATGGGGAGAATCGGGATGGAGCATATGGGGCGGAGCGCAGGCAGGGCCACTACAGCCCATGTGTCCGTGCTCTCAAAGGTGGAAGAGCAGCGGCTGAACCACACAGGAGGTTTAGCCTCCCCTGGCCTATTATACCCACCACCTATGTAAAGTGGCCCTACCTGGGACACTTCCTCCCACCTCCCTGTGAAAGTCCCAAGGTCTCCATCTGGGGTAAGGCAGCATGAAGGGTGACTGATCACCCCAAGGCGCATTCTGGTGGGTGCATGTAGCAAAGTCGTTCTCCTTTCATCTTGGGCAGCAACTGCCTCTTCTAGTGGTTAGCTGCAACTCCAGTTGTGTTTTGGCCTTCCTGATTACACCCTGCATTCTCGAGCAATATTTCTATACTCCTTCCTAGTCATCTGACCAAGTGTCCACCTCTTGTAACCTTCCTTTTTGTGTTTAAGCTCACCAAAGATTTCACTGTTAAGCCAAGCTGGTCACCGGCCACATTTACTATTCTTTCTGCACATAGGGATGGTTTGTTCCTGCGCCCTCAGTAAGGCTTCTTTAAAAAAACAGCCACCTTTCCTGAACTCTTTCCCCCTCATATTAGCCTCCCAGGGGATCCTGCCCATCAGTTTCCTAAGGGAGTCAAAGTCTGTTTTTCTGAAGTCCAGGGTCCGTATGTTGCTAAACTCTCCTTTCTTCCTTTTGTGAGGATCGTGAACTCAAACATCTCATGGTCACTGCTGCCCAGGTTGCCACCCACTTCTACTTCCCCTACCAATTCTTCCCTGTTTGTAAGCAGCAGGTGAAGAGGAGAACAGCCCCTGGTTGGTTCCTCCAGTAGTTTCACCAAGAAATTGTCATCAACAATCCAAAAACTTCCTGGATTGTCTGTGCACTTCTCTATTGCTCTTCTGGCAGATGTCAGAGGGATTAAAGTCCCCCATTAGAGCCATGGCCTGTGTTCTGGAAACTTCAGTTAATTCTCAGAAGAAAGTTTTGTCTACCTCATCCTCCTAGTCCGGTGGTCTATAGCACACACCGACCACGGCATCACCCTTGTTGCCCTCACTTCTAAACTTAACCCAAAGACTCTCAACAGGTTTTTCTCCAATTTCATACTGGAGCTCTGAGCAATTGTACCGCTCTCTTACATACAGTGCAACTCCTCCACCTTTGCTCCCCTGCCTGTCCTTCCTCAAGAGTTTATACCCATTCATGACATCACTCCAGTCATGTGAGCTACCCCACCAAGTCTCTGTTACTCCAATCACATCATAGTGCTTTGACTGTTCCAGGACTTCCAATTATTTCTGCATGTTTCCCAGGCTTCTTGCTTTGTGTACATGCCGCTAAGATAACTAGCCGATTGCCCTACTTTCTCAGTATAAATCGTTAGGCCTCCCCTGTTGTACACTCCTCCTTGTTTTTCCTCCCAGTATTCCACTTCCCCACTTACCTCTGGGCTTCGGTGTTCAGCCCCCGGCCAGCCTAGTTTAAATCCTAGTTTCATGATGAATGCGTCCCTCTTGGGATGACCACACAGCAAGTGTGAAAAATAGGGATGGAGGTGTGGGGTAATAGATGCCTATATAAGAAAAAGCCCTAAATATCAGGACTGTCCCTATAAAATCGGGATATCTGGTCACCCTACCTACAGCAGGCCCTCCCTTCCCTCAGGGAAGGACCTTTGGGCAGTTGCTTGGGGTGATTCTGCCTCCTTCATCTCAGCTCCCCTGGAGCTGCCAGTAGCTGGTCTCCTCTCCTCCCTGGTCTGCCCCAAAATGAGCTGCTCCCCGGCCTTTTTGCCTTCCTCAAACACGTCTCTTCAGACTTGATTTGTCTGCCCCATTTTCTGATAATTTACTTGCTGAACATTTGCCTTCTTTGAATTCAATTTTAAATTAGCTACAAGTTCAGTAACTCTGGGAAGTAACACTGCTGCTTTGTACAGATCTGTGTGTGACGTTCCCCTCTGGTGTTATCCGGAGAAGTGATCTAGGTCACTCCAATCCTTGACTCTGGGAGCCAGCCTTACCCTGCTCTGCTGTGAGAACCCCCACTCCAGGGGCTGTTGACACACAGCCGCTGACATGGCAGCTGCTCCCAGCTACTTGCAACCGAATAACACTAGCCAATATCTCCGGTCCCAGACACACCCTATGAACCCGCGTCTTGCAGAGTCCAGTTATGCCCGCTGGACGCTGGAAGCTTCTATGAGTTTGTCAATTTAACAAAGAAATTGATATGTACCAGTCTTGTTATCCCAAGGGGAGTTTCTGATACGCTTCAAACCAAACGCACTGCTTCAAGTGGAACAAACAAACAGATTTATTAACTATAAAGATTGACTTTATATGATTATATATCAAAGCATTACAAGTGAGTGGTTACGAAAATAAAATAAAATCTAAGCACACAGTCTAAACTCTAAACCCTCTGAGACTGGGCAGCAACTAGATGAAGCAGGTTTTCTCACCCCACTGGATATCGCAGGCCTTAATGCACAGGTTTGTTCCTTAAACCTGGGCCAGTCTCCTGTGTTGGAGTCTTGTCTTCTTCTCGGTGTCTTGGTTGCTTGGACGATAGGTGTGGACAGGAGAAGGGCCCAGTATGTGTCCACACTGTCTGTTTTATACTCTCAGTCCATGTGCTTGGGGAGCATAAGTTCAGGCATGGCAGTCTGGGGGGCATTCCTGAATCTCTCCAAACAAGATGAGCAATTCCTCTGGTGTGGCCTCATGCAGGTGAATTATTACATTGTGACTCCCTTGCTGGACAATGGCTGTTGATGGTTTTTTTGACACCCTGTCTGGGTGTTGGTTACTTTCCCTGCTGTTGCCTCAGGTGGGCGCTAATATCTGGCAGATTTCCCAACTTACAGCATGCTTTAGTGACCCCACTGTACAACACAAATCTCATCACTTCATATGCATTAACGATACACATATATGGATAGGAAATTACTTTGAGCTGATCATAACCTTTCCCCTGATATTTGCTCCAAAGAAATATTCTATAAATGTTAAATGCTGTTTGAAAACTGCGACAATCCTTGGGAGAGCGTACTATAACCCCCATATTCCTCATTTTCATATAATCATGTTCTTCAATAGAAAGCATGCCTTGTAAGATAAATGATAAAAAATAAAACTAGTTTTCCATTAATTTCTTTAATGCTAAACGCTTGTAAATTTGTTGGCATTTTTGCTCAGGAGAATCAGTTCTGTGGGTGCCTTCATTGTGTCTAACTACTGAATCTGAGAGGAAGCTGGCTTGTCCAAGTTTAATTTGTTATGAAATATGTTGAAGAGGCCAAATAAAAGAAGGTCATGTTTACTGCTCTAACCCCATAATAAAATAGTACAGGAAAAAGGTTAATATCATACCTGTCTCATGCAGTAATGTTATAGTCACCTTACACAGAACGTGTGCTCCCCAAAGTTACCCATTTCACCTTTTATCATTTATATGAAGATTTCACAAGTTACACTTATATTTACACATCACTTAAATCCAGCCCATCTATTTCTCCCAGTTCCCAAGTGTTAGTGGGGAACTATTGTAGCGAACTTTCCTTCTGCACTACCTCAGGGGAATTGGCTAGTAAAGTGTCTAAGGCCCCACTCTACTCCCTTTACCCAGAGGCCAGCCTGCAGTGCTTGGTGATGGAGTGAACTTCACAGACTGTGAACAGACGTTAGGTGTGAGGAACTTCACAGACTGTGAACTTCCACAATGCTGAGCTCTGTCAAACTGCTACAGAGCACCCTTCATTAAGCAGGAGATATCGTTTTTCCCTCTCATCATATAGGTTTAAAGTCAGTGTCCCCCGCTGATCATCTTCTGCTGGTGTATTTGCTCACTTTGTCACGAAGCTCTTTGGTTTTGACCCCATAAATGATTGGGTTGAGCATGGTAGGGACGAGGAAGTAGAGGTTGGCCAAGATGATGTGAACATGGGGAGCAATGCCCTGACCAAATTGGTATGTCAGAGAGGTGAAGAGGAAGGGAGTATAAGTTGTCAGCATCACACAGATGTGGGCTGTGCAGGTGTTGAGGGCTTTCTGGTGGGCTGTCTTGGAGGAGATTCTGACGACGGCCCTGGCAATCAGACCATAAGACAGGGCAATGAGCGTTAGGTCTAACCCGGTGACTACAAATGTAATCACCAAGGAATATGTCCTGTCAACCGTGGTGTCCCCACACGATATCTTCACCACAGACATGTGGTCGCAGTATGTATGGGGGATAATGCGGTTGGTACAGAATGGCTGCCTGATCAAGTTCAAGGGCAAGGGCAAAATGAAGAGAACAGCTCTTATCAAACATACTAGCCCTAGATTAGCTATTCGTGCATTGGTGAGGATGGTGGCATATCTGAGAGGGTTGCATATGGCAATATAGCGATCGAAGGCCATTGTCACAAGGATGGCTGAGTGCATAACAGAAACTGTGTGAATGAAGAACATCTGGGTGAGGCAGCCACCCACCGTAATGCCTTTTAAATTGAACCAAAATATACACAGTGCCTTTGGCATGATGGAGGTAGATGAGCAAATGTCTGTGAGTGCCAGCATGCAGATCAGCAGGAACATTGGCTTGTGCAGGGTCTCCTCTTTCCCTACAACAAACAGAACTGTGAAATTTCCCAACAGGCTGATAATGTAGAACGTAGAAAAACAGATGGAAATCCAGACGTGAGCAGCTTCCAGGCCAGGGATTCCCATTAGCATGAAGGTTGAAGGGTCAGAGGGGGTGAGGTTGAAAGCTGCCATGAGGTTGTTGATGCATCAGTAGGGCTAAGAAATGTTCAAGGTGCCTGTGCAGGGAGAGAAGCACATTGAGTGGGTTTACACACTTTATAGCAAATAGCAAGGTAAAGAGTTTATAGTTATTATTCCTCTAGAAAGGGGGTGAGTAGTGAGGTGGCAACGTTTACAGATGACACCAGATTATTTTGGTCATAGTCGAGTCCAGAGAAGTCCTCAGAGGGAGCTAACCAAGCCAGGTGAATGGGCAGCATGATGGCATAGAAACTTCAATGTCAATAACAGCAATGTGTATTCCCATTGGAGGGAAATGCTTGAAGTCAGAAAACACCTGGGAAGGTTCTAATTTAATTGCATGAACTCAGGACAGGGAGCAGGGCATCCTGGTACACACCTCTGGGAAACCCTGCTTACAGTTCAAGCATGGACAGAGACTAAGCAAAACATTTGGGATCCAGGAGGAGTGGGATGGAAAATCATAAAGATAATACACTGCCATAATATCAGTCCAACAATGTTTCATCATCCTCTGGACTCCTCTGTGTAGTAGTGAGCACCCCTCTCACAAAGAATATTGCAGAACTAGAGGGGTTCAGGCAAGGGCAATGAGAATAATAATGGCCCTGGGGAAACTCTCATACGGAGAGAGGTTGAAAAGACTGGGATTGTTACCTTACAAAGGGGATGAATAAGAGGGGACATGAGAAAAGTCTATAAGATACTGACTGGTAAAGAGTTGATTGAGAATGTGTTCTTCCTGTTTCATAACACAAGATCAAGATGACACTCAATTAAACTGAAATGTGACATATTCAAAGCAGATAAAAAAAAGAATGCTTTCTTCACTCAATGCCTAATTAGTCTGAGGAACAAGAGGTAGTTGAGGCCGTGAACTAAGAAAGATTCAGTAAAGGTTTGGATATTTACATGGGTAGTGAGACTATCCAGTTACAATAGTTACAGGTAAATAAATATTTTGGAAATCCTAGACACCAAAGTGTTTCAGGGCACAAGCCAATATCTAGCTGTCAGGCATTAGGGCAACACCTTCCAGGTGATCAGGTCACACACACCCATACATCTACTGTTGAGTTTCTTACACCTTCTTCTGCAGGACCTGAGGTTGTCCCTGTAAGAGAGAGGACACTGAACTAGATAGAGCATAGGTCTGATCCACGATGCAATTCCTATGTTAGAAAGAGCCCAATTTTCCCCATGGAAACAAACATAATCATGTTGTGCTAAGACTTTGTGCTCAAGGGAATGGGCACAAATGACACAAGGGTATTGGTATTCAGCATACAGGCCTTCACCTCTGTTACTCCCCTTGTTTCTTTTGGTGACACACTTTCTTGCAGACACCCAGCTTTGTCTGAGGCATAAGTTACAGGTGTTAACTGACAAGTGTAAGCAGAGACTTGTGTCAGCAATTCAGCTGCTAACCTATCTCATGCCTGAATATTGATGAAGTTTACAGATGACACTAAAATTGGGGGATTGTAAATAATGAAGAGGACAGGTCACAGTTCAGAGTAATCTGGATTGGTTGATAAACTGGGTCAAAGCAAAAAATATGTGTTCTAATATACCTATGTAGATATCTTCATCTAGGAACAAAGAATGTTTGTGATGCTTACACGATGGGGGACTCTCATGGAAAGTGCAATGACTCTGAACAAACTTTTGGGTGCGTGAAGTGATAATTAACTAAACATGAGCTCCCAGTGTGACTCAGTGCCAGAAGAGGCCAATGTGATCCTTGGATGATAACTAGGGGAATCTCAAGGAGACGTGGAAAAGTTATTTTACCTTTGTATTTGCCTCTGGTGCAACTGCTCCTGGAGCCTTTGTCAAGTTCTTTTGTCCACAATTAAAGATCGATGCTGATCTATTGAAGAGGGTTCAGAGAAGAGTCACGAAAATTATTAAAAGATTAGAAAACAACCTGCCTTATAGTGATAGACTCAAAGATTTCAATCCATTTAGTTTAACAAGTTTGGTTTTGGGATGACTTTTGATAACACTTTATAAGTTCCAACATGGGAAAGAAAAATATAATAAGCTTTTCAGCCTAGCATAGCCCGATTCAATGGCTGTAAATTGAAGTTGAAGCAATTATGACTGGAAATAAGGTGTACATTGTTTAAACGGTGAGAGCATTCACACAGGCAGGAACACACCCAGCTGCAGTTACCTGCAGGGGATGACCAGCCACTGCATGAACCAACAATAGAAAGGCTATAGCCAATATAACCCCCAGGTTCCCAGGCTAGGACCTCAGAGCTGTACCGTCCTGCCCTAGTACATACTCTGACCAGTATGAATTTGTTACCCAGTTCCTTCAATGTGGGGAGGAAAATGCACACTTGTGGTAACCAAGCTGAGATATTTCCCCCAGATACCTAAGTTAAAGGGATACTAGGTTTAGATTAAAACATAAAATAGATAGAATATAAGTGATTATATTGGATAGCAAACAGATCAAAGAAGATGACCTAGCAAATCAGGAATAAGGCAAACTAAGTTTAACACACTAGTTAGATTGACTATGAATTAGCAGGTTCTCACAAGCCATCTGGCATATTCTCAAGGCAGAAACTGCATTTGACTTGCAGCTCAGGTTTCTGAGGTTTCCATACACAGACTAGAAATCCCGTTAGCCTGGGTCCAGCACTTTCCCCAATTCAGTCTTTGTTCCTCAGGTGTTTCCAGCAATCCTCTTGTGTGAGGAGTGAAGAACCACCGATAATGTCACTTCCAGCCTTATATAGCTATAGCATATGGCAGGAACCCTTTGTTTCAAAACTTGGTTCCCAAACCGGTTAGTGGGAAAATACAGACTCCGCAAGGTGTAGTCCTAATTTATGTGGCCTGGTCAAATGCCCTGGTAGAGTGATAGTATCCATTATTTAAAGGCTGTCTGCAGCGTTCTCAGGAAGCCTGAGATGAGTTTTTCTCAGGCCAATTGTTTTACTTACTAGCTCATTGCCCTCAATGGGCCCTTCCCAACTAGCTCCTTAGACTGAGAGCTTCTTGCCAAGTGGGTGTTCCCCGGGTGGAACTGCATTTCAAATGCAGATACATAGACAATATTCAGCTGGGGACCCACTGGCTAAGCAGCAGTTCTGCAGAAAAGCACCTGGGGATTACAGTGGATAAGAAGCTGGATATGAATCAGCAGTGTGCCCTTGTGTCCAAGAAGGCTAATGACATATTGGACTGCCTTAGTACACGCATTGCGCACAGATCGAGCACAGTGATTTCTCCCTCGATTCGGCACTGGTGAGGCCACATCTGGAGTATTGCGTTCAGTTTTGGGCCCCCCACTACAGGAAGGATGTGGAAAATTGGAGAGAGTCCATTGTGAGTAACTCTTCCTCAAAATGTCACAAATCATGAACATATTGCAGCCCATTAGAAACCCAGACAAACCTTCCTGAGGCTGCTTTTCCTGTGTTGGCAATTGCTGACGTTACCATGAGGCTGTAGTGGGGTTGCTCATGGGAGGAGGGATGGTCCGGAAGGGGGACAGTCTCAGAAACAATCTGCTACAATGTGGTCCACATTATGTTACTGCCTGGGACACCACCCTGACCCAGGAGGCCTTGTTACACCTTCTTGGTCTGTGAATTAGGCTGGATGTCCATTCCCTACACACAGACACAGACACAGACACACAAACACACACACACACACACACACACACACACACACACACACACTGTGCATTCCTGGACCACCCCCAGTGAGATTTCTAACACTGCCTGGCTTCCTCTAAGCAAGAATCATGCTTTCCTTTTCACTACCTTTTGGTACTTCTCATCCCTCATCAGAGATGCAGGGGCTCAGAGAGAACAGACCCCTTTCCCCATAAAAAAACCCAACAACATTATAATCATTGTTCTGACCCTCTAAGCCTGAGAGCTTGAGATTTCAGCAACTTTCCGGTCAGTTTTTCTTTGGTCCAAACAAGCTCACCCATCCATAGAGGCCACAGGATGCCTCCTTTTGAAATCACTGGAGGCTCATGGCCAGTGCAAATCAGGCAACTTATTTAAATCCCTTCATACGGATTTAGGGTGAACTCCTATCCATGTTGGGAGATTTGCCATTCATTTCAATGGGACCAGATTCACCCTTAGTGTTTAACTTTTGGCTCCAAGAGGACAAAATCATGGCTTTGGGTCGTGCTACAGAGAGCGCTATTCTATTAGGGTGCTGAAAGACTCTGAAGGAAACACCCAGTTTATGTGGTGTTCTGATACCTGGCATAAAAGATGGGGATTTCGAAACATGTGGGCCCTAATTTTGCTTTCAGGGAGGCCAGTGTCAGTCTGGAGTGATCCAATGAAAGCAGAATGTGAGGGCAAAATCTGGCCAGTGTGCAACACATTCCTGTTGTGAACCCTCTGGTAGCACAGATACCCACTGCAGAGGCTTTCCCTGCGCTTCTTAACAGGGCAGTGAAGTTGTTGAATTGGAAACCATGAGCGAAGAAGAAAATAAAACCACCGCCCAAAAAGAGGAAGCTACTGAGACAGATAGAAGAACACAGTAAGAGACAAGGAACTGATCTTAACAACTACTATTTATCTAATCTATTTCTATAACATTTTGAGTTCCAATTTTACCAGGTAAATCCCTTGGTGTTTCTGACAATACTAAACAGTTCAAATCATTGTGCTGGTGAATCCTGCCCAGATGGTTCTTGACTTTACCCCTGGAACTGTTCCTGAGCCCTTAGCACTAACTTTATTGCAGAAACAAACAACTCACCGAAACTTCGCTCAGCAGAGAGTGGAATTCTCCTTCCTGCAACAGGAAGGCAGAGCCCTGAGTATCAGGGTCTGAATCTCACACGTCTGACACACGGCATGCTGAACCACAACCTTTATGATTCCCCTGTACAGTCCCTGCAGACTCGCAGGTTGGCCGGGATTCACAGACAATTCTCTTGGCTCCGTTACCAGTGGGAAGAGCAGAAAATAGACCTTGGAGAATTTCAGCCTGAGAGGTTCCCTTGGGAGAGAAGACATGAGTCTCCAATAACAGGGGTTCAGATTGTCAGGACAAACTGAATCTCACAGACTTGATAGAGTGGTCCGGTACAACTGAATCCCTAGAGAGAAAAGGAAGAGCCAAGTTTTAGATGTGTTCCGTTATATCAGCATTACCATGCTGCTGCCCATAGTCATAGAATCCTCTTTATCCTCCCAGCTGACGAGCCCTGCGCAGAATCCCTGAGAACACGACATACAATGTAAACTTTTTTCCTTGTGGCACATACTTGTTTTAAACCCATTTGATAGCGTCTCTCAGACCGAGGGTAGCACAGATTGTCCCTGCTAAATGATAAAACCCCAGAGTGCACTACTTCTGCCATGGCCAGGAGCAACTTTCTCAGCCCCTTCAGTGATCAGCATGTGCCCTGAAGCCTGGGGACTGCTAGAGTCACTGCACAGACTATAATTAGGATAGGGAGGACAGAGGAAGAGGTTCAGAGGCACAGATGTGAATTAAGTGCCCAATGTCCATCCACATTCGGAGGGACTCGGGTGGTTAAAGGCACAGAGGCAGTAGGCACCAATTATAGTCTTAGCCTTCACAACATCCTCTGGCGAAAAGTTCCACAGGGTAGGTCCAGAGAGTTCCTGGAGGATAGGTCCATCCATTTCCCACATGCCTCACTACCTCCAACAGTCCCTGCTATCGAACCAATAATTTGAACTGAAAGCTTGGTAGTAACACTAACATTCAGTTTCCCAGTTTGAAAACTCACAGCTGGACCCTTTGGCATAGGCCTTCTCTTTTACCTGTTGTGCATTTAGCAAAATTCTTCTAGCAAATGCCTGCAAAATCTTGATGCGATTCCTTAATTGAAGAATGTATTGGACTGTGTTCATCGCTTGGGGTTTTTGCTCTTCCATGTTTCTGCAAGCATGTCTGGAAAGTCTCGAGGTTGCTTCCCAGACAGCAGATCAAAGGGAGAAAGAACGCTTGGAGGCGTGAGGCACATCCCTGATCACAGAAAGGTGGCAGGGGAAGAGTTGGTCCCAATGTTTGGCATCCGAGACTACAAACTTCTTTAACACTGCCATTAAAATTCTGTGAAATCTCTCTACCATCCCATCACTCTGGGGATGGTAGATCGACGTTCTGCATGTCTTTAACCTCAGTAGATACTACAGGTCTTTCATTAGTTGTAAAGTAAAGTTAGGTCTGTAATGATGCTGCCTTTGGTGGGACACTTCTGAGAGTATCAATTCAGGACAAATTGCTTAGAGCAGGGCAGTTACAGCCCGAGGCTGGGGTTCCTTTGCACACCAAGGCAAACCAAACAAGCCAAAGATTGAAGACTTTGGTTTTACCCCACTGGCTATCCAGAAGTCATAAAAGTAATTCCCTTAGATATTCCAGTTTCCCAGTACACCCACCAGTGACACTCATTATGGGGACGAATGGTTATGAAAACCAATACCCCAGTAAAAGAGAAAGGTTCTCCCAATCCCAAAGCAGCAAGGCCTAGACCCAGGTAAATCAGATCTTACCCACAAATCATGCTGTTGTCAATCCTTTAGAATCTAAAACATATAGGTTTATTCATAAAAGAAAAACAATATAGATGAGAGGTAGAATAGGTTACATGGAATCAATTACATACAGTAATGATAAAGTTCTTGGTTCAGGCTTCTAGCAGTGATATAATAAACTGCAGTTTCAAATCAAGTCTCTGGAGTACATCCCCAGGTGGGATGGGTCATTCAGTCCTTTGTTCAAAGCTTCAGCTTGTAGCAAAGTTCCTCCAGAGGCAAGAAGGAGGATTGAAGACAAAATGGAGGGGTCTCCAGGGCCTTTTATATCCTCTGCCATGTGGAAGGACACCCCTCCATTCTTACTGTGGAAATCAGAGCAGCAAGATAGAGTCTGGAGTTACATGGGCAAGTCACATGTCCATGCTGACTCAGTTTACAGGACAACACCATTGTTTACGTTAGTTCGAACGTTCCCAGGAAAGCTCAGATGTGGACTGGCATCTCCGAAAGTCCATTATCAGTTAAGTGTTTCTTGACTGGGCACTTTCTGAGATTAGTTTTTTCTCAAGAACCTTCCAAATGCTTCACAGATGCTACATGGATCCAAACACATTGAGATACAAGTACAAAGCCAATATTCATAACTTGAACTACAAAAATGATACACACATACTGACCAAATTGAACCAAAATATACACAGTGCCTTCAGCACAATCAGGATAGACATGCTGATGTCTGTGAGTGCAAGCAAGCAGAACAATATGTACATTGGCTTGTGCAGGGTCTGTTCTTTGCCTACAAAAAAAAGAACCATGAAATTTCCCAACAGGCCGATAATGTAGAATGTGGCGAAAGAGATGGAAATCCAGATGTGAGCAGCTTGCAGGTCAGGGATTCCCATTAGGGTGAATGTTGAAGGGTCACAGGGGGGTGAGGTTGAAACATGCCATGAGGTGGAAGATACATTAATGTGGCTCAGAAATGCTCAAAGTGCCCGTGAAGGGAGAGAAGCACAGCAAGGGGGTTACTCACATCATAACAAATAGTAGGGTAAATATTTTATAGTTGTTACCAATCTAGACAGGGGCTGAGCAGTGAGGTGGCAACATTTGCTGATAGCAGATTAATTAGGTCAAAGTCAAGTCCAGAGAAGTCCTCAGAGGGTGCTAACCAAGAGAGATGAATGGGCAACATGACGGCAGAGAAACGTTGATGTCAATATCTACAATGTGTATGCCCAGAGAAGGGGAAATCTTGAACTCCTCAAACACCTTAGAAGGTTCAAATTTAGCTGTATGAACTCAGGACAGGAACCTAGGCATCATGGTACACACATCTGTGAAACCCCTGCTCACGGTGCAAGCACAGAGAGAAACTAATCAAAACACTGGGATGCAGGAGGAGTGAGATGGGAAATCATATAGGTAACACAATGCCATGAGATGAGTCAGTCAATGTTTTAGCCTCCGCTGGACTCCTGTATGTAGCACTAGGCACCTTTGTCACACAGGATATGGCTGAACTACTGGGGTTCAGGGAATGATCAAGGGTCTGGGGAAACTCTCATACAGAGAGAGCTAGAAAAGACGGGAATTGTTACATTACAGACATGATGAATAAGAGGGGATATGAAAAATGTCTATAAAATACTGACTAGTAGCATCTGATAAAGTGGGGGGTTCTAGCCCATGAAAGCTTATGCCCAAATAAATGGGTTAGTCTCTAAGGTGCTACAAGGATTCCTCATTGTTTTGACTAGGAGAGAGTAGATTTATTTAAGTCCCTAGATGTGGATTTAGGGTGAAATTCTGGCCGTGATGGGAGTTTTGCCATTGATATCCGTGCGACCAAGATTTCACTCTTAGTGTTTAATTTTCAGCTCCGAGCTGCAAAAATCACTGATTCGGGTCTTGCTACAGAGAGTACCATTCTGTCTTGGTTCTGAAAGGTTCTGAAGGAAACCCCCGGTTAATGTGGTGTTCTGAGACCTGACAAGAAAGACGGGGATTCCAAAACACACGGGTCCTGATTGTGATCTCAGGGAGGCGATTGTCAATCTGGAGTGACCCTCTGCAGACAGAATGTGAGAGCAGAATCTGGCCAGTGTGCAACCCATTCTTCTTGTGAACCCTCTGGTAACACAGATACCCACTGCAGAAACAGGCAACTCACCAAAATCCTGTTCAGCAGAGAGAGGAAGTTTCCTTACTGTGAGACAAAGACAGAGCTCTGAAAATCAGTGTAGGAACCTCAAATATCTTACATGGACCATGCTGGACAGCAAACTTAACGATTCCCCTGTACAGTTCCTGCAGACCCTTAGGTTGGCCAGGACTCCCAGACAATTCCCTCGGCTCTGTGAAAAGGAGGAAAAGCAGAAAATAGACCATGGAAATCTTTAGCCTGAGAGCCTCCCGCAGCAGTGAAGAAATGATTCACTGATGGCAGGGGCTCAGATTGTCAGGGCACATTGCAGACTGTTCAGCCTAGCAATTGATGGTGGCTTTCTTTCCTGTGTGTAATGTACTGCCCTCTGCACCATGTGTGGGAATGCTGCTACAAGATACGGGACTGAAAACCATTTTCAATTGGTCGGAGAGTGTACTGCTGCATACTGCCCATGCAGTTGTAATATCCAGTCTATTAACCTCTGAGACATCACTGTCACCCTGTCAAGGCCAAATGATGTGATCCTGAACACATGCAAGCCAAAAGGTGTGGAAAAGGCTTCTGGCATCAAAGGAATCTGCCAGTTTCCCTTTGTTAGGTCTAAAGTGGATGGATTTCTTGCAGCTCCCAACATTTCTAGTAGTTTGTCTACTCTCTGCATCATGTAAGAATCAACATTCAATGGGTTGTGTTATCCTGCATCAGACCTAATAAAGTGGGACTTCTCCACTCACTGTGTGATTCTTTCACCACTCCCAGGACCAAAATTACCTGGAGATCATCTCACATGGTATCCCACATTTTATGAGGGAATAGCCACAGAGTTTTCCTAATCTGTTGTCCTGGGGCCATGTCACTCTGGTTAGGTAGGTGTTCCCTGCTGGGGTGAGAACACAGTGGTAAAGGAATCAAACAAGTGCTACATCTGGATCTTTCCTTCAAGGTACAGTCCCTTCCCCATGTTTGCATCACAGATGCCTGGGGGCATAATTTGGGCTCCACAGGGTATGAATGTGATGGATTGCCAACCCTGTTATGCAGTCTGGGATGCGAGGGAATTTCTGCACCCCTCTAACCACTGTGGTGGGCTGGCCCATTTTCGCTTTGCTTTGCTGGTAATTCACCTTCTCCAGGCCCTATTATGTACATGAAACATGTACACAAATAGGATAATCATATTCAGAAAATTACAACTCTTCATATAACATCATACATGACCCATCTGGAATTAAATTTATCAAATTTTATGCTATAATTATATCAAAATAATATCACTGTGAAGGATTTGGGGTGCAGTGTCACACAAAGATTAATGGTTCTTTCCACCGGTGAAATGCCTGAAGTTACGTAACTACAACAACAGTTGGAAACAAACTTGAGTAAAGGTTGGGAACCCAGACTGCAGGTCTGTAGCTTGCCAGAACAAAGTAAACCTGAGCTGCCACCAAACACACTCGGGGCCAGGTAAGATCCCAGCACTGGCTTTGGACCATCAATCACAAAGAAAAATTTAACGTCAATGCTGCTGCCCAGCTGTCCTTGTAAACCCCACTCCCCACACCCATAACCTTCAGTGCTGCCCGCCTGTCTGTGAACATGCCTCTCCCCACCCCCATGATCCCCAGCTCTGTTTGCCGGACACTGTACATCCCCTGCCTGTACTCACTGCCCTGAGTGGTGCCTGCTTCTCTGTGTACACCACCCTCCATGCAACCAGAACCCCCAGCACTGCCTGCCTATCAGTGTGGAACCTGCTCCCCACCACCATAATAGTCAGTTCTGCCCACCTGCCTGTATACATCCTGCTCCCTGCCCAGAACCCCCAGTCTGGCCACTTGTCCATGTATGTACCCCACCCCCACAACTACCAGCCATGCTACAGAGAGATACCCCTCATCTAGCAGCAAAACCAGGTACAGACACCACAGCGACAGCTCACAGAAATATCTCCTCAGACTAATCTAAACTCAATGGGGAAGATCAAGCTGAACTGCCTTTCAGGGGGAAAGGGAACCCCAGCAGCAGCTCAACCTGTGCAGGGAAGCAGAGAGGGACAGGACTGGCGGGAGGGAGAGAGGGTGTTGAGACTAAAAGAAGCCAGTGTGAGTAACTCTTGCTCAAAATGACACAAAGCATTAACGCATTGCAAACCGTTAGAAACCCAGACACCCCTTCCTGAGGCTGCTTTTTCTGTGTTGTCAGTTGCTGATGTTACCATGACACTGTAGTGGGGTTTCTCATGGGAGGAGGGATGGTCCGGATGTGGGACAGTGTCAGAGACAATCTGCTACAATGTGGTCCACATTCTGTTACTGCCTGAGACATCCCCCTGCCCCAGGAGGCCTTGTTACACCTCCTTGGTCTGGGAATTAGGCAGGATGTCCATTCCCTATTTCACCCAGTTTGAGGACTGAACATGACTGTGATCTGGATACTGCACATTTCTCTCCCCCCCTCGCCCCTCCTCCCCCCACACACCATACATTCCTGGATCTCCCCCAGTGAGATTTCCAACACCACTTGGTTTCCTCTAAGCCAGATTCATGCTTTTCTTTTTACTGCTTTTTGGTACGTCTCATCCACTCAAAAACCAGAGCTGCAGGGGCACAGAGAGAGCAGACCCCTCTCCCTCGTGAAAAAAACAACAAGATGTTATAGTCATTGTTCTTCCCTCTAAGCCTGTGAGTTTGAGATTTCAGCAACTCTCCTGTCAGCTCTTCTTTGATCCAAACGAGCTCACCCGTCCTTAGAGGCTATGAGACAACTGCTTTTGAAGTCACTGGAGGCTCATATTTGGTGTGAATCAGGTCATTTTCTTAAATCTCTTCATGTGGATTTAGGGTGAACTCCTATCCGTGTTGGGAGTTTTGCCATTGATGTCAATGGGACCAGATTCTCCCTTAGTGTTTAACTTTTGGCTCCAAGAGGCAAAAATCACGGCCTTGGGTTGTGCTACAGAGAGCGCTATTCTGTTAAGGAGTCTGAAGGAAACACCCAGTTTATGTGGTGCTCTGAGACTGGGCATGAATTATGGGGATTTCGAAACATGTGGACCCTAATTGTGCTCTCAGGGAGGCCTGTGTAAGTCAGGAGTGATCCAATGAAAGCAGAATGTGAGAGCATGATCTGGCCAGTGTGCAACACATTCCTGTTGTGAACCCTCTGGTAACACAGATACCCACTGCAGAGGCTTTGGCTGTACTTCATAACAGGGCAGTGAAGTTGCTGTTTTGGGAAACGTGAGCAAACAAGAAAAAAAAGCACCACCCAAAAAAAGGAAGCTACTGAAACAGATAGAAGGACACAGTAAGAGACAAGGAACTGATCTTAACAACTAATATTTGTCTAATCTATTTCCATAACATTTGTAGTTCCAATTTTACCAGGTAAATCCCTTGGTGTTTCTGACAATACTAAACAGTTCCAGTTGCCGTGCTGGTGAATTCCTGCCCAGATGGTTCTTAACTTTACCCTTGGAACCCTTCCTGGGCCCTTTGCACTAACTATATTTCAGAAAGAAGCAACTCACTGAAATCCCGCTCAGCAGAGAGAGGAAATCTCCTTCCTGCAACAAGAAGGCAGAGCCCTGATTATCAGTGTCTGAATCTCACACATCTAACACTTGCGTGCTGAACCACAACCTTTATGATTTCCCAGTACAGTCCCTGCAGACTCGCAGGTTGGCCTGGACCCCTGGACAATTCCCTTGGCTCCATTAGCAGTGGAAAGAGCAGAAAATAGACCTTGGAGAATTTCAGCCTGAGAGCCTCCCCCGGGAGTGAAGACATGATTCTCCAATAACAGCGGTTCAGATTGTCTCACAGACTTCATACAGTGGTCCGGTACAACTGAAACCCCGGAGAGAAAAGGAAGAGACAGGTTTTAGACGTATTTCTTTATATCAGCATTTCCCTGCTGCTGCCCATAGTTACAGAATCTGAGCGTCATTCCCCTTATCCTCCCGGCTGATGAGCCCTGCTTGGAATCCCTGTAACAAGACATGCAATCTAAAGGTTTCTCCTTGTCGCACATCCTTGTTTCAATCCCATCTGATAGCCTCTCTCAGACCGAGGGAAGCACAGATTGTCCCTGCTTAATGATAAAAACCCAGAGTGCACTAACATGCTGTGGCCAGGAGCATCTTTCTCAGCCCCTTCAGTGATCAGCATGTACCCTGAAGCCTGGGGATTGCTAGAGTCACTGCACAGGCTGTAATTTGGATAGGGAGGATAGAGGAAGAGGTTCAGAGGCAAAGATGTGAAATAAGTGCCCAATGTCCATCCACATTCAGTGGGACTCGGGTGATTAAAGGCACAAAGGCAGTAGGGAACAATTATAGTCTCGGCCTTCACAACATCCTTTTTGGACCAGGATAGGTCCAAAGAGTTCCTGGAGGATAGGTCCATCAATGTCTCACATGCCTCATTACCTCAAACAGTCCCTGCCATCGAACCAATAATTTGAACTGAAAGCTTGGTAGTAACACTAACATTCAGTTTCCCAGTTTGAAAACTCACAGCTGGACCCTTTGGTATAGGTCTTCTCTTTACCTGTTGTGCATTTAGCAAAATTCTTCTAGCAAATGCCTGCAAAGTCTTGAGGTGATTCTTTAATTGAAGAATGTATTGGACTGCGGTTTTTGTTCTTCCATGTTTCTGCAAACACGTCTGGAAAGCCTCGAGGTTGCTTCCCAGACAGCAGTTCAAAGGGAGAAAGAACGCTTGGAGGTTTGAGACACATCCCTGATAGCAAAAAGGTGGCAGGGGAAAAGTTGGTCCCAATGTTTGGCATCCGAGACTACAAATTTCTTTAACACTGTCATTAAAATTCTGTGAACTCTCTCTACCATCCCATCACTCTGGGGATGATGGATCGACGTTCTGAATGTCTTTAACCTCAATAGATTCCACAGGTATTTCATTAGTTGTAAAGTAAATTTAGGTCTGTAATGATGCTGCCCTTGGTGGGACACTTCTGAGAGTATTAAGTCAGGACAAATTGCTTAGAGCAGGGCAGTTACAGCCCAAGGCTGGGGTTCCTTTGCACACGAAGGCAAACAAACCAGCCAAACATTGAAGACTTTGGTTTTACCCCACTGGCTATCCAGAAGTCATATAAGCAATTCCTGTAGACACTCCAGTTTCCCAGTATCACCACCAGTGACACTCATTATGGGGACGATTGGTTATGAAAACCAATACCCCAGTAAAAGAGAAAGATTCTCCCAATCCCAAAGGAGCAAGGCCTAGACCCAGGTAAGTCAGATCTTACCCACAAATCATGCTGTTGCCAATCCTTTAGAATCTAAAATCTACAGGTTTATTTATAAAAGAAAAATGATATAGATGAGAGCTAGAATTGGTAAAATTCAATCAATTACATACAGTAATGTCAAAGTTCTTAGTTCAGGCTTCTAGCAGTGATATAATAAACTGCAGGTTCAAATCAAGTCTCTGGAGTACATCCACAGCTGGGATGTGGGCGGGGCATTCATACAGGCCAGGGCTTTATAAAGCAGCGCACAAGCGACCAGGGGCTGCTAACAGGGAGTTTCGCAAGGGAGATCTCCAGGTGAAGGAGGAGCAATACAGCACCCTTTTGGGGTAAGTGACTGTCTGTAGTGTGTGTTTGTTTGTGTTTGAGGGTTACTTGCTGTGAGCTGAGCTTGTGTTTGTCAGTCTGTTTGTTTGTTTTGGTTGTTTGAAGGACCGTGTGCTGTGGCTGGCAGTTGGAAGGTTTGAAAGCTAGAAGTCTCTGGTAAGTGGCTGAGCCTTTATCAGTGGGCGGGGCATTCATACAGGCCAGGGCTTTATAAAGCAGCGCACAAGCGACCAGGGAGCTTTGCGAACAGGGGCTGCTAACAGGGAATTTCGCAAGGGAGTTTGGAAGGGAGCAGGAAGGGGGCGAGGGTCCCTTGCCTGTTCCATCTGTGTTCTCTTGATTCCCCTTAATACCTATAAAGCAACTACATTCATAACTTGTCACTTAAACAACCCTTTCAGCTGACAGGGGGCTGCAGACGGGAGTTTGACAGAGGGAGGCTTACGATGGTTAGGAAGACCCGCAACACCTGTGCCAGCACTGCTACTGTCTCCTCTACCTGTGCCTGTAGCCAGACAGAGTGCCTAAGCATGGATGCCTCTACCCAGATCCTGGTGTGGTTTTGCAAAGACTGTAACTTGCAATTTCCACTTACTGATATCCAGGCTGGGGGGACCATCCAATGTGAGAGGTGCCTGCTGGTGGAATCTCTCAGGCAGCAGGTGGGAGAGCTACAGGAGGAGGTGGCTAGGTTGAGGAGCATCCGTATCCATGAGCAATTCCTCGACAGTGTCCATGTGGACACAGCTGAGGTAGCTGTCCCAGTACACAGGACTGCTGATACACCACTGGTGGAGGAGGAGATGGCTCAGGGTGGACACTGGCAGCTGGTTACTTCTGGCAGCAGGCAGTGCTCCACCCTTGCTCCGAACCCTCCTGCCGTGGTTATAGGTAACCGTTATGCTCTTCTTGACACAGGAAAGAAGGAATCACTCCCTACAGTAAAGGAGGAGAAGCCTCGTACCCCTAAGGCTGGAGAGTCTGCTGCCACCACTGCAAATAGGAAACGTAGGGTAGTGGTGGTCGGAGACTCTCTGCTGAGGGGGACAGAGGCGCCCATCTGTCGCCCTGACATCTCATCTCGGGAGGTATGCTGCCTGCCGGGGGCCCGTATCCGAGACGTTACGGAGGCATTCTCGAGGATTATCCAGCCCTCTGACTACTACCCCATGCTACTCATCCATGTGGGCACAAATGATACTGCGCGGTGTGACACTGAGCGGATCAAGAGTGACTACAGGGCTCTGGGAGTACGGGTGAAGGAGTTTGGAGCGCAGGTGGTATTCTCTTCAATTCTTCCTGTCAAAGGTAGGGGCCCGGGCAGAGACAGATGCATCATGGAGGTGAATGCCTGGCTGCGAAGATGGTGTCGCCAGGAGGGCTTTGGCTTCCTAGACCACGGGATGCTATTCGAGGAAGGACTGCTGGGCAGAGATGGCGTTCACCTTTCGAGGAGAGGAAAGACCCTATTCGGACACAGACTGGCTAACCTAGTGAGGAGGGCTTTAAACTAGGTTCGACGGGGACAGGTGAGCAAAGCCCACAGGTAAGTGGGGAACATGAAGACCGGGGAGATGGGTCGGAAACGAGAGGGAGTGTGGGCTATATTGGCAGAGAGAAAGGAGAGTCAGGACAAAACCGGGAGGAAAGATCAAACCAGTATCTTAGATGCGTATATACAAATGCGAGAAGTATGGGGAATAAGCAGGAAGAACTGGAAGTGCTAATAAATAAATACAACTATGACATTGTTGGCATCACTGAAACTTGGTGGGATAATACACATGATTGGAATGTTGGTGTGGATGGGTACAGCTTGCTCAGGAAGGATAGACAGGGGAAAAAGGGAGGAGGTGTTGCCTTATATATTAAAAATGTACACACTTGGACTGAGGTAGAGATGGACATAGGAGACGGAAGTGTTGAGAGTCTCTGGGTTAGGCTTAAAGGGGCAAAAAACAAGGGAGATGTCCTGCTAGGAGTCTACTACAGGCCACCTAACCAGGTGGAAGAAGTGGATGAGGCTTTTTTCAAGCAACTAACAAAATCATCCAAAGCCCAAGATTTGGTGGTGATGGGGGACTTCAACTATCCGGATATATGTTGGGAGAATAACACAGCGGGGCACAGACTATCCAACAAATTCTTGGACTGCATTGGGGACAACTTTTTATTTCAGAAGGTTGAAAAAGCTACTAGGGGGGAAGCTGTTCTAGACTTGATTTTAACAAATAGGGAGGAACTCGTTGAGAATGTGAAAGTAGAAGGCAGCCTGGGTGAAAGTGATCATGAAATCATAGAGTTTGCAATTCTACGGAAGGGTAGAAGGGAGAACAGCAAAATAGAGACAATGGATTTCAGGAAGGCAGATTTTGGGAAGCTCAGAGAGCTGATGGGTAAAGTCCCATGGGAATCAAGACTGAGGGGAAAAACAACTGAGGAGAGTTGGCAGTTTTTCCAAGGGACACTATTAAGGGCCCAAAAGCAAGCTATTCCGCTGGTTAGGAGAGATAGAAAATGTGGCAAAAGACCACCTTGGCTTAACCACGAGATCTTGCACGATCTAAAAAATAAAAAGGAGTCATATAAAAAATGGAAACTAGGACAGATTACAAAGGATGAATATAGGCAAACAACACAGGAATGCAGGGGCAAGATTAGAAAGGCAAAGGCACAAAATGAGCTCAAACTAGCTACGGGAATAAAAGGAAACAAGAAGACTTTTTATCAATACATTAGAAGCAAGAGGAAGACCAAAGACAGGGTAGGTCCACTGCTTAGTGAAGAGGGAGAAACAGTAACAGGAAACTTGGAAATGGCAGAGATGCTTAATGACTTCTTTGTTTCGGTCTTCACCGAGAAGTCTGAAGGAATGCCTAACATAGTGAATGCTAATGGGAAGGGGGTAGGTTTAGCGGATAAAATAAAAAAAGAACAAGTTAAAAATCACTTAGAAAAGTTAGATGCCTGCAAGTCACCCGGGCCTGATGAAATGCATCCTAGAATACTCAAGGAGCTAATAGGGGAGGTATCTGAGCCTCTGGCTATTATCTTTGGAAAGTCATGGGAGACGGGAGAGATTCCAGAAGACTGGAAAAGGGCAAATATAGTGCCCATCTATAAAAAGGGAAATAAAAACAACCCAGGTAACTACAGACCAGTTAGTTTAACTTCTGTGCCAGGGAAGATAATGGAGCAAGTAATTAAGGAAATCATCTGCAAACACTTGGAAGGTGGTAAGGTGATAGGGAACAGCCAGCATGGATTTGTGAAGAACAAATCATGTCAAACCAATCTGATAGCTTTCTTTGATAGGATAACGAGCCTTGTGGATAAGGGTGAAGCGGTGGATGTGGTATACCTAGACTTTAGTAAGGCATTTGATACGGTCTCGCATGATATTCTTATCGATAAACTAGGCAAATACAAATTAGATGGGGCTACTATAAGGTGGGTGCATAACTGGCTGGATAACCGTACTCAGAGAGTTGTTGTTAATGGTTCCCAATCCTGCTGGAAAGGCGTAACGAGTGGGGTTCCGCAGGGGTCTGTTTTGGGACCGGCTCTGTTCAATATCTTCATCAACGACTTAGATATTGGCATAGAAAGTACGCTTATTAAGTTTGCGGATGATACCAAACTGGGAGGGATTGCAACTACTTTGGAGGACAGGGTCATAATTCAAAATGATCTGGACAAATTGGAGAAATGGGCTGAGGTAAACAGGATGAAGTTTAACAAAGACAAATGCAAAGTGCTCCACTTAGGAAGGAAAAATCAATTTCACACATACAGAATGGGAAAAGACTGTCTAGGAAGGAGTACGGCAGAAAGGGATCTAGGGGTTATAGTGGACCACAAGCTAAATATGAGTCAACAGTGTGATGCTGTTGCAAAAAAAGCAAACATGATTCTGGGATGCATTAACAGGTGTGTTGTGAGCAAGACACGAGAAGTCATTCTTCCGCTCTACTCTGCTCTGGTTAGGCCTCAGCTGGAGTATTGTGTCCAGTTCTGGGCGCCGCATTTTAAAAAAGATGTCGAGAAATTGGAAAGGGTCCAAAGAAGAGCAACAAGAATGATTAAAGGTCTTGAGAACATGACCTATGAAGGAAGGCTGAAAGAACTGGGTTTGTTTAGTTTGGAAAAGAGAAGACTGAGAGGGGACATGATAGCAGTTTTCAGGTATCTAAAAGGGTGTCATAAGGAGGAGGGAGAGAACTTGTTCACCTTAGCCTCTAAGGATAGAACCAGAAACAATGGGTTTAAACTGCAGCAAGGGAGGTCTAGGTTGGACATTAGGAAAAAGTTCCTAACTGTCAGGGTGGTTAAACACTGGAACAAATTGCCTAGGGAGGTTGTGGAATCTCCGTCTCTGGAGATATTTAAGAGTAGGTTAGATAAATGTCTATCAGGGATGGTCTAGACAGTATTTGGTCCTGCCATGCGGGCAGGGGACTGGACTCGATGACCTCTCAAGGTCCCTTCCAGTCCTATAATCTATGAATCTATGGGTCATTCAGTCCTTTGTTCAAAGCTTCAGCTTGTAGCAAAGTTGCTCCAGAGGCAAGAAGCAGGATTGAAGACACAATGGTGGGGTTTCCGGGGTCTTTTATGTTCTCTGCCATGTGGAAGGACACCCCTCTGTTCTTACTGTGGAAATCAGAGCAGCAAGATAGAGTCTGGAGTCACATGGGCAAGTCACATGTCCATTCATGACTCAGTTTACAGGCCGATGCCATTGTTTACATGTTAGTTTGAATGTTCCCAGAAAAGCTCAGATGTGGACTGGCATCTCCCAAAGTCCATTGTCAGTTAAGTGTTTCTTGATTGGGCACTTACTGAGAATAGTCCTTTCTCAAGAACCGTACCAAATGCTTCACTGATGCTATTTAGAATCAAAACACATTGAGATACAAATACATAGTTAATATTGATAACTTGAACTACAAAAATTATACACACATACAGACAGCATAATCATAATGAGCAAATCATACCCTTGTCATAGACACCTCACTCGACAACCTTTGTACAATATTTGCTGCAAATATATAACAGTGATTGCAACAATGATCTATATGGTCACAGTTTATGTCAATAACGTCACAAGGTCCTTGATCAGTAAGGATTTCTCGGAGTATTACCACTTGGGAGAATAATTCCATAAGCTCATTTGTTATGGTGGGTGCACTGGTGGAGCACAAGGGGATGGCTTTGGAGTATGCAGAGTGTAGTCAAGGATAACAAGGGTATATTGATATCTCATAGCACTCTTCTCTAGGAGCCCCACAAAGTCCATGCCTATCCTTTCAAATAGGTTATCAAAGTGGAGGAGCCGGATTAGAGAGGCTTCAGGTATTCTCCTAGGACTGACTAGTGTGGTAGGTAGAGGGTGCCTAGAGCACTGGGCCTTGTGTAAGATCTGAGGTCTGAATCAGAGGCATTGATCCAAAGTCATGGCAGGTATTAAAGCAGATATTCAGAAGTTCACTGTCCAGTAGATGAACTTGGCAATGTTGTTGCTAGTGTACTAGGCACTAGATATTTACCTAAATATATTCCAGCTACTGCAGATCCATCCCAGTCTAGTACAGGAGAAGGTGGTTTGACAAAGTAATGAATAGGGATGTTTTGTTAAGATATCAGGAACAAGGGGAGGTAACAAACGGATGTTATGGAACTTGTTTATCCCAGTTGTTCATCTCAGCGTGTAAATGTTGGGGTACCTCACCTTAATCTTTTGTGTGGCCTTGTAGCAGGAATTTTGCCTTTACTGTTTTGAATGTTCAGGAACCAATTGTGTCGTAAGTTCAAGGACTGCCTGTTTCTTATAAAGTATTAAGTGAATGGTTATATTGTTATCTTCTTATATGTTATAGAGTCTGTGTCCTTTATTTGCCATGCCGCTCCAGTCTCTTAACTGTAACTGTTATTATTTGAACTCTGTTGTTTCCTGATCTATTATTGTAACCCCTCATTTCTAAATAAATATTTCTGTTTTCAAAGAAACCACTGCTTGGGTGCCTATTCTTGATTGGAGGACTGTATCCATGTCCCTTCAAGGATCGGCAAGGCTAGCTTGTTCTGGGGAGCTCTCTGTAGATCAGAGACAAGCACCCTGATAATATCCTAGAAATTCCTTTAGGCCAGGCCACAAACTTGGTTACCGAATTCAAGTAAATTGTAAATTAATATTTAAATTTAAAAGCTTTATTATTAGTTAGCATTATTTTTTTGTATAATTGGATCTAAATGTTCTGGTAGCCTAGGGGACAGCAGAGACTCCTGCTGCTGACTGAGCCACTCAGCACTCAGGTGTTAGCATACCTGTGACCACGGAGGCAGGGCACACTGGCGATGCCTTGAGGACAATAAACCTGGCTGAGTGCCTTTGTCACTGAACCGTGCCTGTGGTCTTTCTTTATGAGTAACATTGAGGTCTGCTGAATGAGCAGGCTGCCTTGTCTACTGTTACTGATAACACTGGAGCTCCAAGAACACAAGCACTGAGCAATCTGAACAGCATTACCGAGACAAGAACAACCCCTTCTGCACTTAACAATGGCTAGCTGACATTCTGGGTATAGACGTAAAAAAATTCTACTGTCTCGAATAAGTCAGACTGTTGTGACTCCTGTCCAAAGTGTGGCCATTGCATCTGTCTCTGGGATTCCACCACTTACCCATTCACCACAGCGAGTTGTTCATAAGAATGGCTAAGGATAAGATTATGTCATGACAGTTACGGAATCTGTGACTTTCAGAGACCTCCGTGACATTTTCCCCTTGAGCCCCAGGGTGGAGGTATGAGAGCTGTCAGCCGGCGGGGACCCCCGAGCTCTCAGATTTCATGGGTCGCCCAGGAACCAGCAGCTCTCAGCCGCTTTGGGCGGTGGGGGTACCTGGAGCTCTGTGATGGTGGGTCTGTGACAGGAGCT
Source organism: Trachemys scripta elegans (assembly GCF_013100865.1). NCBI lineage: Eukaryota > Metazoa > Chordata > Testudines > Emydidae > Trachemys > Trachemys scripta. The sequence continues at coordinate 340,549,594 of NC_048298.1, forward strand.
CCGGAGCACAGACAGGTCACGGGCTTCAGTGAAAAATTGTTTATTGCCCGCAAAAGTCTGTGACAAAAACTTAAACTTAGTCATGATGGATCAGCTGGTCTGCCCAGCGTTCCTGAATTGTGTTGTGAATCAGGATAGCCATTCCCTGGCTGAATGCATTCTGGATGCTGTTGAGGGCTGTGGTTATTTCAGGCCCATTAAACTGGCTGGAGGTGTCCTCCACACCGTCATCTTTTCCCTCCCCTATTCCTGCCAGTTCTACACAGATTCTCACTGGGGTGTCAGTCTCCATCTTCTCAGTCAGCTATTCCCCCCCATCCCCTGAGGACTTTTCCAATGATTCCCGTCCCTCCCCAATATGACTACAAAGGCCAGATATTGGAAATAATTCACCTAATCAGTTTATGAAGGTTTAGCACAACTCTTTCCACAGAAAAAATTCCTTCATGAGTCCAAAGGGAACATGGTGTTGATTAAATCCAAAATACAATTGAAAGTTGATAAACATTGGTGTTACTTCCTTGCAACCATACAGTTATATCCATTAGCTAAATATTCACCAAATATCAGGTTTGGGTAATACCTTTCCATAATGCCGTGACTCCAGAGGGATAAGGAAAACCTTGGACAAAGAACCCCTAAAAAATTTGCTCTTTATAAGTGTGACGGGCTGGATCACAGAACCCCCCTGGGAGCTGACACCCGATGTGCCAAGACTACCTCTACCCCTGCTTTCCCTGCCAGCTCGGGACCCCAGCACCCTCTCTTGCTGAGGCAGACACTCCCATCTGTTCCAACACGGACCCAGGGTCTGAATTACTTGCCCCAAAGCTGCAGGTTTACCTGAAAGCAGCTAACAAAAGTGTTCCTGTCTTTAACACTCAGATGCCCTACTTCCAATGGGGTCTAAACCCAAATAAATCCGTTATACCCTGTATAAAGCATATGCAGGGTAAACTCTAAATTGTTCACGCTCTAAAACACTGATAGAGAGATATGCATGGCTGTTTGCTCCCCAAGGTATTAATATATACTCTGAGTTAATTAATAAGTAAAACGTGATTTTATTAAATACAGAAAGTAGGATTTAAGGGGTTCCAAGTAGTAACAGACAGAACAAAGCAACAGAGGGTCCTGTGGCACCTTTAAGACTAACAGAAGTATTGGGAGCATAAGCTTTTGTGGGTAAGAACCTCACTTCTTCAGATGCAAGTCAGGTTCTTACCCATGAAAGCTAATGCTCCCAATACTTGTGTTAGTCTTAAAGGTGCCACAGGACCCTCTGTTGCATTTTACAGATTCAGACTAACACGGCTACCCCTCTGATACTAGACAGAACAAAGTAAGTCACCAAGCAAAATAAAATAAAATGCGCAAATCTGTGTCTAATCAAACTGAATACAGATAAGATCCTCACCAGTTCTAGAATGCTCCCTTTTACAGACTAAACTCCTTTTACCTTGGGTCCAGCAATCACTCACACCCCTTGCAATCACTGCCCTTTGTCCCAGTTTCTTCCAAGTATCCTTGGGGGTGGAGAGGCTCTCCCTTTAGCCAGCTGAAAACAAAATGGGGGGGTCTCCCAGGGGTTTAAATAGACTTTCTATTGTGGGTGGAGACCCCCTCCTCACTCCTATGCAAAGTCCAGCTCCAAGATGGAATTTAGGAGTCACCTGGGCAAGTCACATGTCCATGCATGACTCACTGTTTTTACAGGTAGCATCCATTGTTTACATGCTACCTTGAACATCCTCAAGTAGACTTCTTATGTGGATTGGAGCATTTGAAGATCCATTGTCCTTTAAGTGTTTCTTGATTAGGTATTTAATTTCAACATTCCTTTCTCCAGGAACTGACCAAATGCTCTACTAAGGTTATTTAGAAATCAAGCCAGTACACAGCCAACATTCATAACATTCATAACATTCAGTAGATCATAACCTTTGAGATATGTTACATGGCATATGTAGCATAAAACACATTCTAAGCATATTTCCATAAAGTCACTATAAGAACATAGGAACAGCCATCGTGGGTCAGACCAATGTTCCATCTAGCCCAGTGTCCTGTCCTCTGACAGTGGCCAATTCCAGGTGCTTCAGAGGGAATGAACAGAACAGGTATTCATTAAGTGAGCCACCCTCTGTCGCCCCTTCCCAGCTTCTGGCAAACAGAGGTTAGGGACAGTTCAGAGCATGGTTTTGCATTCTTGCCCATCTTGGTTAATAGCCACTCATGGACCTACCCATGTACTTATCTGGTTCTTTTTTGAACCCTGTTATAGTCTTAGCCTTCATAACATCCTCTAGCCAAGAGTTTCAAAGGATGACTGTGCATTGCATGAAAAAATACTTCCTTATGTTCGTTTTAAACCTGCTACGATTAATTTGAATTTTTGACCCCTAGTTCCTGTGTTATGGGAGAGTAATATATAACAAAAATATAACAAAAATGAAAATGTAAACAGCAGACACTAGCCGATTTCCCAGCTCCCCAGGCCAACATCCCCCACTGGAGCATAAACCCAACCTTATAATGTCTTGCACTGCATAGCGATCTGTACAATGTAAGCTCATGTTTTTCATTGGAGAGTGACAGGTGGTAGGGGCCTTGGAGGTGAAGGGATCAGGATAGAGAAGAGGAAGGACTAGCAAGCATTGTGAAGTGGGGTGCAAGAGAGAAGGGACTTAGTGAGGCGGGTGAACGAGAAGAGGGAGTCGAGACCCAGTGAATGCCATGGCTACTGGGTGGCCATGGGCATTGCAAGAGGAGAGAGACTCAGTGAGTGGTGGGTTGTGGTGGCCTCTCAAGGGAGGAGAGGAAGGATTCAGAGTGAAGAAGTGGGGGCCTTGGCATAGGAGTGGAGCAGGGACAGGAAGAGGTGGAGCATGTGTGGGGCGATGTGGAGATGCGAGATGGGGCATCTGGGGCCGAGCACAGACAGCCCATGTGTCCATGCTCTCAAAGGTGGCAGATCAGTTGTCCCCAACAGTCTCCAACAACTTCTTGGATTGTCTCAGCACTTCTGTATTACTCTCCCAGCAGATGCTGGGTTATTAAAGTCCCCCATGAGAAACAGGTCCTGTGATCTGGAAACTTCTGTTAGTTATCTGAAGAAAGCCTGGTCTACTTCATCCCCCTGGTCTGGTGTTCTATAGCAGATGCCCACCACGAGAGCACCCTTGTTGCTCTCACCTCTAACCTTAACCCAAAGACACTCAAGAGGCTTTTCTCCAGTTTCCTACTGGAGCTCTGAACAATCACACTACTCCCTTTCATACAGTGCAGCTCCTACACCTTTTTTCCCCGCCTGTCCATCCTAAACAGTTTATACACATCCATGACAGTGCTCCAGTCATGTGAGTTACCCCACCACTTCTCATAGTTCCTTGACTGTGCCAGGATTTCTAAATCTTCCTGCTTGTTTCCCAGGCTTCCAGCGTTCATGTACAGGTATCTAAGATAACTAGCTGATTGGCGTACTTCTTCAGTATGAATCAGGAAGCCTCTTCTGTTGTAAACTCTTCCTTGTGTTTCCTCTTGGTATCCCACTGCCCCACTTACCACTGGGCTTAGGTGTCCACCCCTGGCAAACCAAGTTTAAATCCTAGTTTAAAAGTGAATGCTTCCCTCTCAGCATGTCCCTGCAGCACACTATCCCTTCCCTCAGGGAGGGACCTTCGGGCAGTTGTTCAGGAGTGATTCTGCCTCCCTCAGCTCAGCTCCACTGGAGCTGCCAATAGCAGGTCTCCACTCCTCCCTGGTCTGCCACAAAATGAGCTGCTTCCCTGCCTTTTTGCCTTTCTCAAACACGTCTCTTCAGATTTGATTTGTCTAACCTATTTTCTGAAAATTTACTTGCTGAACATTTGGCCTCCCTGAACTCAATTTTATCCGGACCAGTGATCTGCTAGGTCACTCCAATCCTTGACTCTGGGAGCCAGCCTGACCCTGCACTGCTGTGAGACCCCCCCCCCACTGCACACACAGCCTCTGGCATGTAAGCTACTCCCAGCTACTTTCAACCGAATGGCACTAGCTAATATCTCCTCCGGTCCCAGACACAACCCTAGGAACATCCATTTTGCAGTGTCCAGTTATGCTCGCTGGACCCTGCAAGCTTATATGAGTTCATCAATTTAACATTGATCTGTACCAGGCTTGTTATCCCAAGGGGAGTTTCTGACATGCTTCAAACCAAACGTACTGCTTCAAGTGGAACAAACAAACAGATTTATTAACTATAAAGAACTTTAAGTGATTATAAGTCAAAGCTTAAAAAGTCAGAGTGGTTACCAAAATAAAATAAAATATAAGCACATGGTCTCAACTGTCAATCCCACTGGATATTGAAGTCCTTAATGCACAGGTCTGTTCCTTTAACCTGGGCCAATCTACTGTGTTGAAATCTTGTCTTTTTCTCAGTGTCTTGGTTGCTTGCAGCATAGGTGGGGGCAGGAGAAGGGCCCAGTATGTGTCCACTCTGTCTGTTTTATACCCTCAGTCCATGTGCTTGTAGAACGCAAGTCCAGGTGTGTCTTGGGGGCATTGCTGAGTCTCTCCAAGCAAGGTTTAGCAATTCCCTTTGTGGGGCCTCATGCACATGAGTTATTGCGTTGTAGCTCCCTTGCTGGACAATGGCTGTTGATGGCTGGTTTGACACCCTGCCTGGGCGATGGTTACTTTCCTTGCTGTTGCCTCAAGGGGGCTAATATCTGGCAGATTCCCCAACTTACAGCATGCTTTAGTGACCACCATCCAACACAATTCTCATAACTTCATATGCATTAATGATACACGTATATGGATAAAGAAATTACTTTGAGCAGATCATAACCTTTCCCCTGATACCTTCAAGGCATGCTTTATATGTAAGATCACGATTATATGAAAATGAAGAATATGGGGTTACGCTACACTCCCCCAAGGTATAGAATGTCACATTGTGTCTTTGGATTGTAGCAGTTTTGAAACAGCACTTACCATTTCCAGAATATTTCTTTGGAGCACAATGATAAAAAAACAAAACTAAAACTTTCCATTAATTTCTGTAATGCTGAAGGCTTATAAATTCATCAGCATTTTTGCTCAGAAGAATCATTTCTGTGGGTCCCTTCATTGTGTCTAAATACTGAATCTGAGAAGAAGCTTGCTTGACCAAGTTTAATTTGTTATGAAATATGTTCAAGCGGCCGAATAAAAAATCTCAGGTTTACTGCTCTAACCCCATAATAAAATAGTAAAGGAAAAAGGTTTAATATGATACTAGTCTCTGGAAAGCCATCCTATGCAGAAATGTGATATTCACCTTAGGCAGAAAGTGTGCTCCCCAAAGATACACATTTCAGCTTTTATCATTTTTATGAAGATTTCACAAGTTACACACATATTTACATGTCACTAAAATCCAACCCATCAATTTCTCCCAGTTCCCAAATGTAAGTGGGGAACTACTGTAGTGAACTTTCATGAGTTAAGGCACTACCCCACGGGAATTGGCTAGCAAAAGGATCTCAGGTCCCACTCCTATTCCATTTACCCAGAGGCCTGCGTGCAGTGCTGGGTGATGCAGTGATAAGACGTTAGGTGTCAGGAACTTCTCAGACTGTGAACTTCCACAATGCTGAGCTCAGCCAAATTGGGACAGAGAACCCTTGATTAACAAGGAGATGTCGTTTCTCCCTCTTGTCATACAGGTTTAAGGTCAGTGTCCCCCACCGATCACCTTCTGCTAGTGTATTTGCCCACTTTGTCACGAAGTTCTTTGGTTTTAACCCCATAAATGATAGGGTTGAGCATGGGGGGGACAAGGAAGTTGAGGTTGGCCAAGATGATGTGGACATGGGGAGCGATGTCCTGACCGAACCGGAGTGCCATAGAGGTGAAGAGGAAGGGAGTATAAGACATGAGCATCACACAGATGTGCGCTGTGCAGGTGTTGAGGGCTTTGTGGTGGGCTGTCTTGGAGGAGATTCTGAGGACAGCCCTGATGATCAGACCATAGGACAGGGCAATGAGCGTCAGGTCTGACCCAATGACTATGAATGCTACCACTAAGCCATAAATCCCATCAAATGTGGTGTCCCCACATGACATCTTCACCACAGCCATATGGTCGCAGTACGTATGGGGGATAATGCGGTTGGTACAGAATGGCTGCCTGGTCAGGAGCAAGGGCAGAGGCAGAATGAAGAGAACAGTTCTTATCAAACCCACTAGCCCTAGCTTAACTATTCGTACATTGGTGAGGATGGTAGCATATCTGAGAGGGTTACATATGGCAATGTAGCGATCAAAGGCCATTGTCGCGAGGACAGCTGAGTGCATAGCAGTAGCCGCATGAAGAAAGAACATCTGGGTGAGGCAGCCACACACAGTAATGCCTTTCAAATTGAACCAAAATATACACAGAGCCTTTGGTATAATGGAGGTAGACGTGCCAATGTCTGTGAGTGCCAGCATGCAGATCAGCAGGTACATCGGCTTGTGCAGGGTCTGCTCTTTGCCTACAACAAACAGAACTGTGAAATTTCCAAACAGGCCGATAATGTAGAATGTAGAGAAAGGGATGGAAATCCAGATGTGGACAGTTTCCAGGCCAGCGATTCCCGTTAGGATGAAGGTTGAAGGGTCAGAGGGGGTGAGGTTGAGAGCTGCCATGAGGTGGTCGATGCATCAGTTGGGCTAAGAAATTCTCAAGGTGCCTGTGAAGGGAGAGAAGCACATTGAGGGGGTTTACACACTGTATAACAAATAGCATGGTAAATATTTTACAGTTATTGTCCATCTAAAAAAAGGGGTGAGTAGGGAGGTGGCAACATTTGGAGATGGCACCAGATTATTTTGGTCATAGTCAAGTCCAGAGAAGTCCTCAGAGGGAGCTAACCAAGGCAGGTGAGTGGGCAGCATGATGGTAGAGAAACTTTGATGTCAGTAACAACAACATGTACGCCAGTTGGAGGGAAATAATTGAAGTCCTCAAACACCTGGTAAGGTTCTAATTTAATTGTATGGCAGGGACCTGGGTGTCATGGTACACAGCTCTGGGAAACCCTGCTCACAGTTCAAGCATGGACAGAGACTAAGCAAAACATTGGGATCCAGGAGGAGAGGGATGGGGAATCAAACAGAAAATACAGGCCATGAGATCAGTTAGTCAATGTTTCACCATCCTCTGGACTCTTTTGTGTAGTACTCGGCACTCTTCTCACAAAGGATGTTGCAGAACTAAAGCGGTTCAGGCAAGGGCAAGGAGAATGATCTGGGCCTGGGGAAACTCTCTTATGGAGAGAGGTTGAAAAGACTACGGTTATTATCTTATAAAGGTGATGAATAAGAGGGGACATGAGAAAAGTCTATAAAATACATGACTTATAGAGAGTAGATTGAGAATGTGTTCTCCCTGTCACATAACACAAGATCAAGAGAACATTCTATTAAACTGAAACATGTCATATTCAAAACAGATACAAAACGAATGCTTCCTTCACTCAATGCCTAACTAGACTGAAGAAATCGTTGCCACAAGAGGTAGTTGAGGTCATGAGCTAAGTAAGACTCGGGAACGGTTTGGACGTTTATATGGGAATTGAGACTCTCCAGTTACAATAGTTACAGGTAAATACATATTTTGTACAACCTAGATGCCAAAGGGTTTCAGAGCACAAGCCAATCTCAAGCTGTCAGGCATTAGGGCAACAAGCTCCAGATGGTCAGGTCACCCCTTCCCTCCGGCCCCCATGCATCTACTGTTGAGTTTCTTACACCTTCTTCTGCAGCACCAGTGGCTGTCCCTGTCAGGGAAAGAACACTGAACTTGATGGAGCATAGGTCTGATCCATGATGCAATTTCTATGTTGGAAAGGAGCCCAGTTTCCTCCATGGAAACAGACATAATCATGCTGTGCTAAGACTTTGTGCTCAACAGAATGGGCACAAATGGCACAAGGGTTCTTGTCTTTAGGGCTACAGGCCTGCAGGTCTGTTACTTCCCTTTTTTTCTTTTGGTGAGACACTTTTTTGCAGATACCCAGCTTCGTCTGAGGCATAAGTTACAGGTGTTAACTGACGAGTGTCAGCAACTCAGCTACTAACCCTTCTCAAGCCTGAATATCGATGAAGTTTCCAGATGACACAAAAATTGGGGGATTGTAAATAATGAAATGGACAGGTCACTGTTCAGAGCAATCTGGATTAGTTGTTAAATGGGTCAAAGCAAACAATATGTGTTCTATTATAGCTACGTAGATATCTTCATCTAGGAACAAAGAATGTAGGTGATGCTTACACGGTGGGGGACTCTCCTGGGAAGCAAATGACTCTGAACAAGATTTTGGGGAGTGAAGGGATAATTAGCTAAACATGAGCTCCCAGTGTGACTCTGTGGCCAAAAGAGACAATGTGATGCTGGGAATCTCAACGATATGTAGAGTGGTTATTTTACCTCTATATTTACCTCTATATTTGCCACTGATGTGACTGCTGGTGGACCCTTTGTCCAGTTCTGATATCCACAACTAATGATGGATGCTGATATACTGAAGAGGGTTCAGAGAAGAGTCATAAGAATTATTAAAAGATTAGAAAACAACCTGCCTTATAATGATAGGCTCAAAGAACTCAATCTATTTAGTTTAACAAAGATGGTTCGGGGTGAATTGATAACTGTTGATAGGTACCTACACACAGAACAAATATTTAATAAGCTTTTCAGCATAGCATAGCATGATTCAATGGCTGTTAACTAAAGTTAAAGCAATTATGACTGGAAATAAGACGTAAATTGTTTAAATGGTGAGAGTAACTATTGGAACAATTTACCACGGTTCTTGGTGGATTTTCCATCACAGAGAATTTCTAAACTGGGGTTGGGTGTTTCTCTAAAAAAATTGCTCTAGGAACAATTTTGGGGGAAATGTTCTGGCTTGTCCACTACAGACATTCAGACCAGATGATCACAATGGTCCTTGGAATCTACAAACACGTCCGCAGGAGTCAGCTGGCCTCAGTTCGCCTGCAAGCTTGTGCCGGAGCATACTGAAGCTATTTTTTTCTATTCATGACCGTGTTTAATTTAATCCTACGGGGAGAAATTCTCATGTGACTATGGCGCCTTGAAAATGCTATACTAGGTGCGTATTTGAGATCCCGTGAGGCACTGCACGGATGAACATTTTAGGTCAGAAAAAAAAATGTCTTAGGCCCATGAAATCTAGTACAGTACAGCCCTTGCCATTAATGGCTAACGGAGCTGGCTAGATAATGGTCCCAGAGCATCCTGGTGTGTGTCCCTGGGGCCCACTGTTTCAATCAGCTACCAGTGGTTCTTGCAAGGGCCATCTGTATTTATCTAGGCTGTCATATATCCTGGAGTTACCCACTAACATTATATAATGTGCATACCTCTCAGCTTCCAAATTGTTCCTGTGTACCCATACGCCACACGGAGTGTATGGGTATAACAGGAGAAGCCACATTGGCATTTTCCACTTGTGAGATTTCTCACCTGTGAGACACAGTCACTGATTACCCCCCAGCCAAGGGAGTAGGAGTAACGAGAGGCACCTCACCCCTGCACAGTAAGAGCTGTGGGGAGCATGGGGTAGATCACAGGTTGTGGGAGCCAGGAATGACTAGGGAACATGGAGAAAACACTGGTGACCAACATGCTTTTGGAAGCGGAGCAGCCTGGTATGGGGAAGGAGAGTACGGACAAAGGGTCTGGGGAGGAAAATGCACACTTTTGGTAACCAAGCTGAGATTTTTACCCCAGACACTTCACTTAAAGGGATACTGCATTTAGATTAAAACATCAAACAAGTGTATTAACTACAACAGATAGTATACAAGTGATTATAAGGGATGTCAAACAGATCAAAGAAGATGACCTAGAAAATCAGGAAAAAGGCAAACTAAGTTTAACACACTAGTTAGATTGACCATGAATTAGCAGGTTCTCACAAGCCATCTGGCAGATTCTCAAGGCACAAGCTGCATTTGCTTTGCAGCTCAGGTTTCTGAGGTTTCCATACACAGACTAGAAATCCTGTTAGCCTGGGTCCAGCACTTGCCCCAATTCATTTTTTTTCCTCAGGTGTTTCCAGGAATCCTCTTGTGTGAGGAGTGAAAAACCACCGATGATGTTGTTAGAGGGCTTATTCCTTCACCCCCTCACTTCCCTGGACCTTCTCGCATGAACAGAGAGCAGCAATACCCAAAGTCTGAAGGTGCAAACAATTCTATGTTTATTGGGGTGAACTTCCAGCAAGCAATAATTTCAATTTCTTTCCTCGGTGTCCCCTTTCCAGGTCTGATGCAAACATGATTCCAATTTCCCTCGCGCCCTTACTTCCCGATTGACTGCAGACTATATAATAAAACTTGAGTTCTGCTTAGCTATAACCAATCATTTTACTGAAGTTTAACCAACCAATTTTAGCGTACGGTAACATGATTATCTAACCAATTTATCCCACTACCTTAATTGTTTTACACCCAACAAAATTAATGATACAGCAGACAGAAACAGTCACAGAACCAGACAGAGATTATACAGACAAACAATAGGGAAGTGGAGATGACAGTGATAGAACAACAAAGAAATGAGGATTTTATACCCCAGCTATTCATAAGTGAGGTCTTGCTGGACAGGATGCTATCAAATTAAGTTTTCTTTAAATCTTCTAGGCTCTTCCCTTTCTCTGGTGGTGATAGATCAATCACCTTCCTAACAGCCCCAGATCGCCTGATTTCAATGTGCCGGGTTTGGGATGTGAGGATGTGACCGTTCACTTCCCAGTTTATGGCCGCCCCGCTGCTTAGCCAAAGACCTTAGCCGAAGAACACAGCCTTAAGGTATCATAGTAGGATAAGGCCTATAAACAGGCAGACTGTGATTTTATTTCTTTCTTTTATACCTCTATAACTAGCTAAATAATAAACATATACCTAAATTCTTAAAGTATAGGCCTTCACAGACAGGCTTGAATATCTATATCCTAACAGATGTCACTCCCACCCTTATATAGCTTTACATATGGTGGGAACCCTTTGTTTGAAAACATGGTTCCCAGACCAGTTTGTGGGAAAATACAGACTCCCCAAGGTGGAGACCAGAGTTATGTGGCCTGGTCACATGCCCTTGTAGAGTTATAGTATCCATTATTTAAAGGCTGTCTGCAGCGTTCTCAGGAAGCCCGAGATGAGTTTTTCCTAAGGCCAAATGTTTTACCTACTAGCTCATTGCCCCCAATAGGCCCTTCCGAACCAGCTGTTTAGACTGAAAGCTTCTTGCCAAGTGGGTTTTCCTCAGGTGGAACTGCATTTCAAATACAGATACATAGGCAATATTCAGTTGGGGACCGACTGGCTAAGCAGCAGTTCTGCAGAAAAGGACCCGGGGATTACAGTGGATGAGAAGCTGGATATGAGTCAGCAGTGTTCTCTTGTTACCAAGAAAGCTAATGGCATATTGGGCTGCATTAGTAGGTACATTGCCAGCAGATCGAGGGAAGTGATTATTTTGCTCTATTCGGCACTGGTGAGGCCATATCTGAAGTACTGGATCAAGTTTTGTGCCCCCCATTATAGGAAGGATGTGGAAAATTAGAGAAAGTCCAGCAGAGGGCAATGAAAATGATCAGGGGCCTGGGGCAGATGACTTTCAAGGATAGGCTGAGGGAACTGTCCTTTTTTAGTCTGCAAAAGAGAAGACTGAGGGGGAATTTGATAGCAGCCTTCAATTACCTGAAGGGGGGTCCCAATGAGGATGGAGCTTGGCTATTCTCAGTGATGGCAGATGATAGAACGAGGAGCAATGGTCTTAAGTTGCAGTGTGGGAGGTCTAGGTTGGATATTAGGAAACACTATTACACTATTACAACGCTTCCTCAACTCTCGTCCCCTAATGCTCCTACTCTGCTTACGCTACACTGATGACATCTTCATCATCTGGACCCATGGAAAAGAAGCCCTTGAGGAATTCCACCATGATTTCAATAATTTCCATCCCACCATCAACCTCAGCCTGGACCAGTCCACACAAGAGATCCACTTCCTGGACACTACCATACTAATAAACGATGGCCACATAAACACCACCCTATACTGGAAACCTACTGACCACTATACTTACCTACATGCCTCCTGCTTTCATCCAGACCACACCACTCGATCCATTGTCTACAGCCAAGCTCTACGATACAATCACATTTACTCCAACTCCTCAGACAGAGACAAACACCTTCAAGATCTCTATCGAGCATTCTTACAACTACAATATCCACCTGCTGAACAGATTGACAGAGCCAGAAGAGTACCCAGAAGTCACCTACTACAGGACAGGCCCAACAAAGAAAGTAACAGAACGCCACTAGCCATCACCTTCAGCCCCCAACTAAAACCTCTCCAGCACATCATCAAGGATCTACAACCTATCCTGAAGGATGATTCATCATGCTCACAGATCTTGGGAGACAGGCCAGTCCTTGCTTACAGACAGTCCCCAAACCTGAAGCAAATACTCACCAGAAACCACACACTACAAAACAAAAACACTAACCCAGGAATCTATCCTTGCAACAAAGCCCGTTGCCAACTCTGTCCACATATCTATTCAAGGGATACCAATCTAGGACCTAATCACATCAGCCACACTATCAGAGGCTTATTCACCTGCACATCTACCAATGTGATATATGCCATCATGTGCCAGCAATGCCCCTCTGCCATGTACATTGGCCAAACCAGACAGTCTCTACACAAAAGAATAAATGGACAAAAATCAGACATCAAGAATTATAACATTCAAAAATCAATTGGAGAACACTTCAACCTCCCTGGCCACTCGATTACAGACCTAAAAGTCACAATATTACAACAAAAAAAACCTTCAAAAACAGACTCCAATGAGAGACTGCTGAATTGGAATTAATTTGCAAATTGGAAACCATTAAATTAGGTTTGAATAAAGACTGGGAGTGGATGGGCCATTACACAAAGTAAAACTATTTCCCCATGCTTATTCTCACCCCCCCCCCCCCCACACACACACACAGTTCCTTATATCTCCTTGTCAAGTGCTGGAAATGGGCCATTTTCATTACCACTATAAACAGTTATTTTTCTCTCCTGCTGACAACAGCTCACCTTAACTGATCACTCTCCTTATAATGTGTATGGTAACACCCATTGTTTCATGTTCCCTGTGTATATATATATTTCCTTCTGTATTTTCCACTACATGCATCCGATGAGGTCTCTTCCAACCCTAATCTTCTATGTTTCTATGATTCTACAATTCATATCTTCAGACGAAAAATGAAATATGTACACAAATAGGATAATCATATTCAGAAAATTACAACTCTTCATATGACATTTTACATGACCCATCTTGAATTAAATGTATAAAATTTTATGCTATAATTATATCAAAATAACATCACATGAAGAATATGGGGTGCAGTGTCCCACAAAGATCAGTGGTTCTTTCCACTGCTGACATGCCTGAAGTTACATAAGAACAACAACTGTTGAAAACAAACCTGAGTAAAGGTTGGGAACCCAGGTTGCAGGTTTGTGGCTTGCCAGCCCAAAGTAACCCTGAGACGCCCCCAAACACACTTGGGGCTGGACCAACAATCACAAAGAAAAAAATAATGTCAGTGCTGCTGCCCTCCTGTCCCTGTAAACCCCGCTCCTCACCCCCATAATCTTCACTGCTGCTTGTCTGTCTGTGAACATGCTGCTCCCCACAGCCACGATTCCCAGCTCTGTTTGCCGGTCACTGTACACCCCCTGCCTGTCCCCACTGCCATCAGTGCTGCCTGCTTCTCTGTGTACACCTTCCTCCATGCAACCAGAACCCCCAGCACTAGCTGCCTATCTGTGTGGAACTCTTCCTCAAAATGACACAAAGCATTCATGTATTGCACACCATTAGAAACCTGGACATCCCTTCCTGAGGCTTTTTTCTGTGTTGTCAATTGCTGACATTACCATGAGTCTGTGGTGGGGTTGCTTATGGGAGGAAGGATGGTCCGGATGGGGGACAGTGTCAGAGACAATCTGCTACAGTGTTGTCCACATTATGTTACTGCCTGAGATATCCTCCTGCCCCAGGAGGTCTTGTTACACTTCCTTGGTCTGTGCATTAGGCAGGATGTCCATTCCCTCTTTCACCCAGTTTGAGTTCTCCACACTGATGTGATCTGGATACTGCATGTTTCTCTCTCCCCCCGCAGACACAGAGATACACAAACACACACACTTTGTGTTCCTGGACCTCCCCCAGTGATATTTCCAACACCGCTTGGTTTCCTCTAAGCCAGAATCATGGTTTTCTTTTTAGAGCCTTTTTACTGCCCTTTGGTACTTCTCATCCACTCAAGAACCAGAGATGCAGGGGCACAGAGAGAGCAGACCCCTCTCACTTGTCAAAAAAAAACTGTTTTCCTCATTGTTCTGAACCTTTAAGCCTGTGAGTTTGAGATTTCAGCAACTCTCCTCTCAGTTCTTCTTTCATCCAAACGAGCTCACCCATCCTTAGAGGCGACCTGATAACTGCTTTTGAAGTCACCGGAGGCTCATGGCTGGTGTAAATCAAGCCATTCACTTAAATCCCTTCATGTGGATTTAGGGTGAACTCCTATCCGTGCTGGGAGTTTTGCCATTGATCTCAATGGGACCAGATTCACCCTTAGTGTTTAACTTTTGGCTCCAAGAGGTGAAAATCATGGCCTTGGGTCGTGCTACAGAGAGCGCTATTCTGTTAGGGTTCTGAAAGAGTCTGAAAGAAAACCCCAGTTTATGTGGTATTCTGAGACCCGGCATGAAAGATGGGGATTTCAAAACATGTGGGCCCTAATTTTGCTCTCAGGGAGGCCAGTGTCAGTCTGGAGTGATCCAGTGAAGGCAGAATGTGAGAGCAGAATCTGGCCAGTGTGTGACACATTTTTGTTGTGAACCTTCTGGTAACACAGATACCCACTGCAGAGGCTTTGGCTGCACTTCTTAACAGGGCAAAGAAGTTGCTGAATTGAAAAACATGAGCGAACCAAAGGAAAAACCACACCGCCCTCAAAAAGGAAGTTACTGAAACAGATAGAAGGACACTGTAAGAGGCAAGGAACTGATCTTAACAACTAATATTTGTCTAATCTATTTCCATAACATTTGTAGTTCCAATTTTACCAGGTAAATCTCTTGGTGTTTCTGACAATACTAAACAGTTCAAATAGTTGTGCTGGTGAATCCTGCCCAGATGATTCTTGACTTTTCCCCTAGAATCCTTCCTCAGCTCTTAGCACTAACTTTATTTCAGAAACAAGCAACTCACCAAAATCCCGCTCAGCAGAGAGAGGAAATCTCCTTCCTGCAACAAGAAGGTAGAGCCCTGAGTACCAGTGTCTGAATCTCACACGTCTGACACTCGCGTGCTGAACCACAACCTTTATGATTCCCCAGTACAGTCCCTGCAGACTCGCAGGTTGGCCTGGACTCCTGGACAATTCCCTTGGCTCCATTAGCAGTGGAAAGAGCAGAAAATAGACCTTGGAGAATATCAGCCAGAGAGGTTCCCTGGGGAGTGAAGACATGATTCTCCGATAACTGGGGATGAGATTGTCAGGAGAAACTGAGTCTCACAGAGTTGATAGAGTGCTCCAGTATAACTAAAACCCCAGAGAGAAAAAGAAGAGACAAGTTTTAGACATATTCATTTATATCAACATTTCCCTGCTGCTGCCCATTGTCATAGAATCTGAGCATCTCCCCCTCATTCTCCCGGCCGCTCCTAGGACTGGGCAGTGTAGGAGAGAGAGAGCCTGGAGCACATGGCATGGTGTAAAATCTGAGGCTTGAACCAGAGGCTGTGAACCAAAGTGAGGCCAGGTATTAAAGCAGATACTCACAAGTTCAGTGCCCAGTAAAGGATCTTGTCAAAGTTGTTGCTAGTATACTTAGATATTTACCTAAATATGTTCCAGCTACTGCAGATCCATCCCAATCTAATACAGGAGAAGGTGGTTTGACAAAGTAATGAATAGGGATGTTTTGTTAAGATATCAGGAACTAGGTGAGGTAATGAACAGATGTCATGAAACTTGTTCATTCCAGTTGTTTGTCTCAGTCTGTAAATGTCGGTGTACCTCACCTTAATCCTTTGTGTGGCCTTGTAGCAGAAATTTTGCCTTTACTGTTTTGAATGTTCAGGAACCAATTGTGTGGTAAGTCCAAGGACTGCCTGCATCTTATAAAGTATTAAGTGAATGGTTATATTGTTATATTCTTATATGTTATAGAGTCTGTGTCCTTTATTTGCCGCACTGCTCTATTTTCTTAACTGTAACCACTGATTTCTAAATAAATATTATTTCTAGGTTTTCAAAGAAACCACTGCTTGGGTGCCTATTCTTGATTGGAGGATTGTATCCATGTCCCTTCAAGGATCAGCAAGGGTAGCTTGTTCTAGGGACCTCTCTGTAGATCAGAGACAAGCACCCTGATAATATCCTGGAAATTCCTTTAGGCCAGGCCACAACCTTGGTTACCGAATTCAAGTAAATTAAGGTTTAAATTTAAAAGCTTTACTTTTAGTTAACATAATTTGTTTAATATAATTGGCTCTAAATGTTCTGGTAACAGCCTAGGGGACAGCAGAGACTCCTGCTGCTGACTGAGCCACTCGGCACTCAGGTATTAGCATACCTGTGACCACGGAGGCAGGGCGCTCTGGCGATGCCTTGAGGGCAATAAACCTGGCTAAGTGCTTTTGTCACTGAACTGTGCCTGTGGTCTTTCTTTATGAGTAACATTGAGGTCTGCTGAACGAGCAGGCTGCCTTGTCTGCTAATACTGATAACACTGGAGCTCCAAGGACACAAGCACTGGGCAGCCTGAACAGCATTACCGAGGCAACAAAATTCCAGCCTTCGGCACTTAACAACGGCTAACTGACACTCTGGGTCTAGACGTAAAAAATTATACTGTCTGGAGTAAGTCAGAGACTGTTGTGGCCAAAGAGTGGCCATTGCATCTGTCTCTGGGATTCCACCACTTACCCACTCACCACAGCGCGTTGCTCATAAGAATGGCAAAGGATAAGATTATGTCATGAAAGTATCATGGGTGGCCAAAGAACCAGCAGGTCTCAGCCACCTTATGTGCTGGGAGTACCTGGAGCTTTTGATGGTGGGTTTGTGACAGGAGCTCTGGAGCTCTGAGATGCTGGGGTTGTGGTAGGGACCATAGATCTATTAGCCGTCGCGGCAACAGGTGCTGGACCCTCCCCTCTCCTGCAGTGGTGCTCGGGCTCTCATCCTCCCAAACGGGCTTTGATCATCCCTCTGTCAGTCCACCTCCCACTCCATTACTTTTAATAAAAGTCACAGACAGGTCACGGGCTTCAGTGAAAAATTGTTTATTGCCCTCATCTGGTCTGCCCCCCATTCCTGAATTGTGTTGCGGATCAGGATAGCCATTCCCTGGCTGAATGCATTCTGGATGCTGTTGAGGGCTCTGGTTATTTCAGGCCCACTGAACTGGCTGGACGTGTACTCCACAGTATCACCTTTTTCCTCTGCTATTCCTACCAACTCTGCCAGTTCTACACATACTCTCACCGGAGTGTCAGCCTCCATCTTCTCAGTCAGCCGTTCCCACCCATTCCATTCTTCAAAGTGATTTCCGTCCCTCCCCAATATGACTAGAAAGGCTAGATATTGGAAATAATTTACCTAATCAGCTTATGAAGGTTTAGCACAACTCTTTCCACACAATAATTCCTTTATGAGTCGAAAGGGAACATAGTGTTGATTACATCCAAAATACAATTACAAGCAGATACATACTGGCTTTATATCCTCGCAACCATACACTTTTATACATTAGTGAAATATTCACCACAGGATAAGGCTCGGGAAATACCTTCCATCACTGCGTAACTCTAGAGGGGTAAGGAAAAATTTGGACAAAGAACCCCTAAAAAATTTGCTCTTTATAAGAACATAGGAACAGCCATCCTGGGTCAGAACAATGTTCCATCTAGCCCAGTGTCCTGTCCTCCAACAGTGGCCAATGCCAGGTGCTTCAGAGGGAATGAACAGAACAGGAATTCATTACGTGATACATCCTCTGTCGCCCCTTCCCAACTTCTGGCAAACTGAGTCTAGGGACACTTCAGAGTATGGTTTTGCATTCCTGCTCATCCTGGCTAATAGCCTCTCATGGACCTAGCTATGAACGTATCTAGTTCTTTTTTGAACCCTGTTATAGTCTTAACCTTCATAACATCCTCTGGCCAAGTGTTCCGCAGGATGACTGTGTGTTGCGTGAAGAAATATTTCTTTTTGTTCGTTTTAAACCTGCTACCCATTAATTTCATTGGGTGACCCCTAGTTCCTGTGTTATGAGAGAGTAATTAACACTTATTTACCTTCTCCACACCAGTCATGATTTTATAGACCTCTGTCATCTCCACCCCTTTGCCGTCTCTTTTCCAAGCTGAAAAGTCCCAGTCTTGTTAATTATACCTCATACGGAAGCTGTTCCATACCTCCAATCAATTTTGTTGTCTATCAGTGCTCTGAGAGCTGGGGATGATAAGGTGGCATGGGTGACACATGGCTCTGGTATTAGGGAGGCTGGCCCAAGCGATTGAAGCTCCCTCGGTGATTGAATCATTGCTTCGCCCCATGCTTCACCTTTCCTTGTGCCCCCCCCCCCACGGCTTGCCGAGTCCCTCCTCTCCTCTCCCCACTCTCCCTCTTGGACACCCTGACTTTTGCTCACCAAGTCCCTCCTTCCCCCTTCCTCAGGACCCTCACTGCCCTCCACTAGCCAAATCCCTCCCTCCTCTCCTTAACCCCCTGTCCTCCAAGGCCCACTGACCCCTGGATGCCTCCACCTCCTGCCCCCAAGACCCCCTCCATCTCTGTATAAGCAAGTTTCAATTTGATTGAAAGGGCCCTCACATATTTACTGAGCAGTCCATCAGTGCCCTCTGGGTCACGTTTTAGCCCTGCATTTACACTTCTAGCTATGTCCATTGACTGGGATGAAAACCTGCCATTACATTCACCTAACAGTGTGACCAACACAGGAAAATACAAAAACAATGAGGAATCCAGTGGCACCTTAAAGACTAAGAGATTTATTTGGGCAGAAGCTTTCATGGGCAAAACCCCCACCTCTTAGAAGAAGTGGGGTTTTTAACTATGAAAGCGTATGCCCAAATAAATCTGTACAGACTAACACGGCTACCCTCTGATACAGGAAAATACAGCCATCTGTAAATACACCCATTTTTCTTTAGCACTCTCATTTTGAACTGGATGATATTCTTGTTGTCCGAGTGTGCTTGTAATAACTGAACAGCCAAGAAAGGCTGCTTTTTCACAGGTCATTTGTGAACATACTCTTCCTCTGTGCCAGGGGTAACAGGGACATCCTGCAGCTCACAGAACTTTTGGGCTTCCTCCCAAAGAACATCCCACTTAGCGCTGGTTCACATACTCTCTAACGCTTTGACAGTTCCCTGCCGTACAATGCAGGCCTGAGAAATCGTCGTGTCTGGTATCTGCAGAGCTTTGTGAGCTAGGTGTTACATACTAAGAACATGACAAAAAACCATCAAGCACACACAAAAATCTATTTTCTGCCCATTCTTCAACAAACTGAACACTTCAATAAATTTTCGGTAGGGAGGCTCTGACAGTCCCAACAAACTGCTGAGAAGTGCTCTCATGGAGTTTTTACAGCAGATGCATTTTCCCATCTGTATGCCCATCTCCTGTCACTTAAACTGGACAATCTCAGTTTCACTTCAAGAATCTTCTGGGCTTCTAAGTAAACATGGTGTGTGCCAGGCTGTGGAAAGAAGGGAAACAATCCCTCTAGAGTGTAAAAGAATCCTGTTGCTGTCTGGTTTACTTTCCAGGCCGCAACTAAAACTAAGTGCAGTTCATGAGCCATGCAGTGTATATATATATATATAGTAGTCGGATGATCTTGCAGCACTTTTTGCTCTACTCCACGTACATGACCTGCCATGACAGTGGCCCCCATCATAACACTGTGCTCCTACCAGCAAGTTTGCAGTCCCTGATGCTTTTAAGAACTGCTTAATGTTGTGATAGTTGGGACCAGCATCCTCTCACTCAGAGCAATCAACAAATCCCAGAAATTGTTCCAGGTCTCCGTCTGGGGTAAGAGAGCATGAAGGGTGTCTGCTCACCCCAAGGAAAATGTTGGTGGCTGCATGTAGTAAGGTTGTTCTCCTTTCTCCTCTCTTCTCGAGCAGCCACTGCCTCTTCCTGTGGTATGACCAAACCTCTGAGGGCCAGCTCAGTCCAAAGGCTCTCCCCTGCTGGGGTACTCCAAACAGCAAATAAAGGGGATCAGTCGAGCCCAGAGTTGAATGCTTCCCTCTCAGACTGTCCCTGCAACAGGCCCACCCATCCCTCAGGGAGGGACCTTTGGGCAGTTGTTCAGGGGGAGATTCCGCCTTCCCTCAGCTCACGTCCCCTGGAGCTGCCGGTGGCAGGTCTGCTTTCCTCCCTGGTCTGCCACAAAACGAGCTGCTCCCCGGCCTTTTTGCCCTTCTCAGGCACTTCTCTTCATACTTGCTTTATCTGCCCCATTTTCCTCATAATTTACTTGCTGAGCATTTGGCTTCTGTGAGCAATAACTTCAGTGGCTATGGGAAGTAATACTGCTACTTTGTATAGTTCTGTGTCTCTGGATTGTAGCAGTTTTGAAACAGCATTTACCATTTGCCGAATCTTTTTTTTGGAGCACAATGAGAAAAACTAAACTAAAATTATCCAGGAATTTCTTTAATGCTGAAGGCTCGTAAACTTCATTTGCATTTTTCCTCAGGAGAATTATTTTTGTGGATGCCTTCCTTGTGTCTAAATACTGAATCTGAGAGGAAGGAGTGACTCATGCTCGTTGTTGATCTATCGTGTAGTCAATACCTTGACCAAGCTTTCATTTGTTATGAAATATGTTCACGAGGCCAAATAAACAATGTCTGGTTTACTGCTCTAACCTCATAATAAAATAGTACAGGAAAAAAGTGCTTATACAATACCGGTCTCTGGGAAGCCATCTCATGCAGTGATGTTACATTCCCCTTGCTCCCCAAAGTTACATATTTCAGCTTTTGTCATTTAGATTAAGATTTCACAAGTTACACATCTCTTTACACATCACTAAAATCCAACCCATCAGTTTGTCCCCGTTTCCTTATGTAAGTGGGGAACTATTGTGGGGAACTTTCCTGGCTTCTGCATTGCCCCAGGGGAAATGACTAGCAAAAGGATCTGAGTCCCCACTCCCACTCCCTTTACCCAGAGGCCTTCCTGACCTGAAGAACTCCCCTTCCACTCTCCTGTGTGGCAGAATCCTCATAATGGTGACATGGCTGAGCCCAGGATTCCTGGGAGGCTGAACCCCCAGTCTCATCATCGTGGTCACTTAGGACTGGGGATAGGGTGTCCCCATTCTGGGGTACTCTGTTCAAACCAGACACTTCCCTGACCCATAGAATCAGTCAGCAGCGAACCAGCTGAGCGGCGAACAGAGGAGGCTAACAGAGAGAGTTTGCCTGGGATCTGTCAGAGAGAAGGTACACTAAGTGCTGCATTGGGGGCCTGTGTTGGTGAGTATCTGAATATCTGTTGCAGGGGACAGTTTGTCAGTTTGACTGTGTGCTTGCTTGTTTGTTTGAAAAGTGTGAATTGGGAGTGCATTGTTCCAGGTGGGCCTTGAGGGGGCCTGACTGGTATATAAGGGCAGTCAGCAGCGAACCAGCTGAGCGACGAACAGCGGAGGCTAACAGAGGGAGTTTGCCTGGGGAGAGCTCACTGAACCTTACATCTCGTGGGCTTCTGTGAGTTGCTGCAACAGCTGAGGAAGCTCTTAGAAGGAAGGTGATATGGAAGGTGAGTGTTCAGTTGTTGTAACCGGCACAGGTTGTGCCATGTTTGTCTTTCTTCCACAGGACACAAGCGACTTTGTCTCTACAAAGTGCAAGCTGGTCCCCATATTGGAAGAGAAGGTTCGAGGTCTGGAGAAACAAGTATCGACCCTGCATTGCATGCGAGAAAATGAAGATTTCCTGGACAGATGTCACAATATGCTTCTACAGGCACAATGTTCTGAAGAATTGGAGCAGGTTGTGCAGAGGGGACTGAGGGACAGTGAAGAAAATTGGCAGCATGTGACCTCCAGAAGAAGAAAGAGGAGCGTCCATGTACCAGCAATGGAGATACAGATAAGCAACCATTTTCATGTTCTCTCCACAGGTACTAATGTAGAGAGTGGAGTAGATGATACATTTGAGGGAAGGGAGCAGAAGGAGACTGCACCGATTGGCAGGCATGAGATGCACTGTCCTAGGGTGGGGGTTCCACAACCACCGCTCCCAAGAGAAGGAGGAGGGTGGTGGTGGTGATCAGGGCTCCCTCCTCAGGGGGACTGAGTCATCTATCTGCCGCCCCAACCGAGAAAACTGAGAGGTCTGCTGCTTGCCAGAAGCTAGGATTCACGATGTGACGGAGAGATTGCCGAGACTCATCAAGCCCTCGGATCGCTACCCCTTCCTGCTTCTCCACGTGGGCACCAATGATACTGCCAAGAATGACCTTGAGCGGATCACAGCAGACTACGTGGCTCTGGGAAGAAGGATAAAGGAGTTTGAGGCACAAGTGGTGTTCTTGTCCATCCTCCCTGTGCAGGAAAAAGGCTTGGGTAGAGACGGTCGAATTGTGGAAGTCAACGAATGGCTACGCAGGTGGTGTCGGAGAGAAGGCTTTGGATTCTTCGACCATGGGCTGGTGTTCCAAGAAGGAGGAGTGCTAGGCAGAGACGGGCTCCACCTAACGAAGAGAGGGAAGAACATCTTCGCAAGCGGGCTGGCTAACCTAGTGAGGAGGGCTTTAAACTAGGTTCATCGGGGGAAGGAGACCAAAGCCCTGAGGTAAGTGGGGAAATGGGATCCTGGGAGGAAGCAAAAGCAGGAGAGCACAAGAGGGGAGGACTCCTGTCTCATACTGAGAAAGGGGGATGATCAGCAAGTTATCTTAAGTGCCTATACACAAATGCAAGAAGCCTGGGAAACAAGCAGGGAGAACTGGAAGTCCTGGCACAGACAAGGAACTATGATGTGATTGGAATAACAGAGACTTGGTGGGATAACTCACATGACAGTAGTACTGTCATGGATGGATATAAACTGTTCAGGAAGGACAGGCAGGGCAGAAAAGGTGGGGGAGTTGCATTGTATATAAGAGAGGAGTATGACTGCTCAGAGCTCCGGTATGAAACTGCAGAAAAACCTGAGAGTCTCTGGATAAAGTTGAAAAGTGTGAGCAACAAAGGTGATGTCGTGGTCGGAGTCTGCTATAGACCACCAGACCAGGGGGATGAGGTGGACGAGGCTTTCTTCTGGCAACTAGTAGAAGTTGCTAGATCGCAGGCCCTGGTTCTCATGGGAGACTTTAATCACCCTGATATCTGCTGGGAGAGCAATACAGCTGTGCACAGACAATCCAGGAAGTTTTTCGAAAGTGTAGGGGACAATTTCCTGGTGCAAGTGCTGGAGGAACCAACTAGGGGCAGAGCTCTTCTAGACCTGCTGCTCACAAACAGGGAAGAATTAGTAGGGGAAGCAAAACTGGATGGGAACCTGGGAGGCAGTGACCATGAGATGGTCGAGTTCAGGATCCTGACACAAGGAAGAAAGGAGAGCAGCAGAATACGGACCCTGGATTTCAGAAAAGCAGACTTTGACTCCCTCAGGGAACTGATGGGCAGAATCCCCTGGGAGAATAACATGAGGGGGAAAGGAGTCCAGGAGAGCTGGCTGTATTTTAAAGAATCCTTATTGAGGTTGCAGGAACAAACCATCCCAATGTGTAGAAAGAACAGTAAATATGGCAGGCAACCAGCTTAGCTTAACAGTGAAATCCTTGCTGACCTTAAATGCAAAAAAGAAGCTTACAAGAAGTGGAAGATTGGACAAATGACCAGGGATGAGTACAAAAATATTGCTCAGGCATGCAGGAGTGAAATCAGGAAGGCCAAATCACACTTGGAGTTGCAGCTAGCAAGAGATGATAAGAGTAACAAGAAGGGTTTCTTCAGGTATATTAGCAACAAGAAGAAAGTCAAGGAAAGTGTGGGCCCCTTACTGAATGAGGGAGGCAACCTAGTAACAGAGGATGTGGAAAAAAGCTAATGTACTCAATGATTTTTTCGCCTCTGTCTTCACAAACAAGGTCAGCTCCCAGACTGCTGCACTAGGCAGCACAGTGTGGGGAGAAGGTGACCAGCCCTCTGTGGAGAAAGAAGTGGTTCAGGACTATTTAGAAAAACTGGATGAGCACAAGTCCATGGGGCCGGATGCGCTGCATCCGAGGGTGCTAAAGGAGTTGGCGGGTGTGATTACAGAGCCATTGGCCATTATCTTTGAAATTCAAGGAGATCGGGGGAGGTCCCACATGACTGGAAAAAGGCTAATGTAGTGCCCATCTTTAAAAAAGAGAAGAAGGAGGATCTGGGGAACTACAGGCCAGTCAGCCTCACCTCAGTCCCTGGAAAAACCATGGAGCAGGTCCTGAAGGAATCAATTCTGAAGCACTTAGAGGAGAAGAAAGTGATCAGGAACAGTCAGCATGGATTCACCAAGGGCAAGTCATGCCTGACTAACCTAATTGCCTTCTATGATGAGATAACGGGCTCTGTGGATGAGGGAAAAGCAGTGGATGTGTTATTCCTTGACTTTAGCAAAGCTTTTGATACGGTCTCCCACAGTATTCTTGCCGCCAAGTTAAAGAAGTATGGGCTGGATGGATGGACTGTAAGGTGGATGGAAAGCTGGCTAGATCGTCGGGCTCAACGGGTAGTGATCAATGGCTCCATGTCTAGTTGGCAGCCGGTTTCAAGCGGAGTGCCCCAAGGGATGGTCCTGGGGCCGGTTTTGTTTAATATCTTCATTAATGATCTGGAGGATGGTGTGGACTGCACTCTCAGCAAGTTTGCAGATGACACTAAACTGGGAGGCGTGGTAGATACACTGGAGGGTAGGGATCGGATACAGAAGGACCTAGACAAATTAGAGGATTGGGCCGAAAAAAACCTGATGAGGTTCAACAAGGACAAGTGCAGAGTCCTGCACTTAGGACGGAAGAATCCCATGCACTGCTACAGACTAGGGTCCGAATGGCTAGGTAGCAGTTCTGCAGAAAAGGACCTAGGGGTCACAGTGGACGAGAAGCTGGATATGAGTCAACAGTGTGCTCTTGTTGCCAAGAAGGCTAATGGCATTTTGGGCTGTATAAGCAGGGGCATTGCCAGCAGATCGAGGAACGTGATCGTTCCTCTTTATTCGACATTGGTGAGGCCTCATCTGGAATACTGTGTCCAGTTTTGGGCCCCACACTACAAGAAGGATGTGGAAAAATTGGAAAGAGTCCAGCAGAGGGCAACAAAAATGATTAGGGGTCTAGAGCACATGACTTAGGAGGAGAGGCTGAGGGAACTGGGATTGTTTAGTCTCCAGAAGAGAAGAATGAGGGGGGATTTGATAGCTCCTTTCAACTACCTGAAAGGGGGTTCCAAAGAGGATGGATCTAGACTGTTTTCAGTGGTACCTGATGACAGAAGAAGGAGTAATGGTCTCAAGTTGCAGTGGGGGAGGTTTAGGTTGGATATTAGGAAAAACCTTTTTCACTAGGAGGGTGGTGAAACACTGGAATGGGTTATCTAGGGTGGTGGTGGAATCTCCTTCCTTAGAAGATTTTAAGGTCAGGCTTGACAAAGCCCTGGCTGGGATGATTTAGTTGGGAATTGGTCCTGCTTTGAGCAGGGGGTTGGACTAGATGACCTCCTGCGGTCCCTTCCAACCCTGATATATTCTATGATTCTATGACCCACTGATAACTACATTAAGTTCAAACCAGATAGAATTTATTAAACTCCAACTGTAAGAAAAATAAGGAAAAAATGGGAAAGGGTCAAAGAAAAAGGGAGCTGCTCTGTGACCACAGGGACATCACAAACAGCTGTCTATGGGATGTAAGGAAAGTTCACAGTCTGTTCCTCACACCTCCAGGCCTCCTGCCCAGGCCCTGGCCGCACTGCAGTGATACAACAGGTCACACATTTGCTCTGGCTGTGGCCACATGCCCTCAGGCTCTACGTGGCAGGACCCTTTTCCCCAGCATCTGCCCTCCTATCAGATTCATGTCCCCCCTTTCTGAGTCCAGCCTTCAAGGCCCTTTTGTCTGGCAACATCTCCCTATGCTCGGCCCTCTGCCCATGGACCCACCTTGCTCTCCCCAGCTGTTCATTGTGCTCAGGTGCCGTGTTACTTGTGGCACGGCCGGCATCCACTCACCTGGCTCTGTAGCTCAACCCTGGCTCAACAGCTATGCCTCAGAACTGCTGCTCTGACTCCAGCCCAGCTCTGCCTTCTGGGCTCCTTCTCTGGCCCTTGTGTTTCTGGCTGGTGCTGAAAAGCTCTTTGTTGCTTTTTACAGATCCAGACTAACACGGCCACCCCTCTGATACGTAATAATTCTTGTGATTCCTCTCTGAACCTTCTTCAATGTATCTGCATCCATCTTTCATCATGGACACCAGAACCGACACAGGAATCCAGCCGCAGTCGCACCAGTTCCAAATACAGAGGTAAAGCAACTTCTCCACCTCTCCTTGAGATTGCTCTGGTTATCTTACCAGGATCTCATTAGCTATGTTGGCCAGAGAATCACACTGAAAGTTCATGTTTATCTAATTGTCCCTTCATGCCCCCAAATCTTGTTCAGAGTCACTGCTTCCCATGGTAGAGTCCCCCATCACGGAATCATCACCTACATTATTTGTCCCTAGATGCAGATATCCACATAGAGATATTAGAACACATATTGTTTGCTTTGACCCAGTTTACCAACCAATCCAGATTGCTCTGAATCAGTGACCTGTACTCAGTACAACTGCATGTGGAGCCCCACACAACCAACTAGATTCCATGAATGCTCCCAGAGCCTCTCATGAATCACACAGGGAAAGGAACCAGCCAAATCCCCCCAGCTCCCAGCACTGTACCTCAGGAATATACCGTCTTGCACTTCTCAAAAATGAGAGATTGCCTAATCTAGGTCACGAAAGATTTAGTACTGCAAACAATTCCATCACCTGGATGTCTGGTGGCAATCCCTGTTTCATCTGTTTCACAAACTCCAAGATGAAATCTCGACACCTGCTCTTGACATCTTTGACAACAGGAATGGGTAGTGTGTGTTTTGAAAACTGCACCTAAAAGCGACTTCAAAATCAACTGCGCAAAGCGGTAAGTAATTTGACACAAAGGTGAAGCTGTAGTTTAACACAGCAGTCCCATTCTCAAAAATGCAGTTTCACATCTCTCACCAATAAGCTTTAGTCCTCAATTCCTGCAGCAGCTTTTGTGTATTAGCACTTTCAGACTGAAACACTTGCTTTATCATCCAGGCTTCCTGAAGTATTGGACCTACAAAAATCAGATAAATTTTGTTCAGCAGATTTTATTTGTCTTGGCTATCAGAAAGTGTAGCTTCCGTTTGTCACACAGGGACTAATGGAAAGCCACCTTGCTTCAGAAAGCTGAAGTATCTTCTTGTGGTCTGGAAGTATTGGAAAGTGTGAATGAGAGGGTGTCTAGGGTTGGAGGCTGATGGGTGACATCGAAAGAGTTCCAGTGATGGTCAGATAGAGGGAACTCAGCAACGGAGAGAGCAGTGCTTGGTGATGGAGTGATAAGACGTTAGGTGTGAGGAGCTTCTAAGACTGTGAACTTCCAAAATGCTGAGGTCAGCCAAACTGGGACAGAGCACATAAGAACATAAGAAAGGCCGTACCAGGTCAGACCAAAGGTCCATCTAGCCCAGTGTCCTGTCTACCGACAGTGGCCAATGCCAGGTGCCCCAGAGGGAGTGAACCTAACAGGCAATGATCAAATAATCTCTTTCCTGCCATCCATCTCCACCCTCTGACAGACTGAGGCTAGGGACACCATTCCTTACCTGTCCCGGCTAATAGCCATTAATGGCCTTAACCGCCATGAATTTATCCAGTTCTTTTTTAAACTGTTATAGTCCTAGCCTTCACAACCTTCTCAGGCAAGGCGTTCCACAGGTTGACTGTGCGCTGCAGAAAGAAGAACTTCCTTTTATTTGTTTTAAACCTGCTGCCTATTAATTTCATTTGATGACCCCTAGTTCTTGTATTATGGGAATACGTAAATAACTTTTCCTTATCCACTTTCTCCACATCACTCATGATTTTATATACCTCTATCATATCCCCCCTTAGTCTCCTCTTTTCCAAGCTGAAGAGTCCTAGCCTCTTTAATCTCTCTCATATGGGACCCATTCCAAACCCTTAATCATTTTAGTTGCCCTTTTCTGAACCTTTTCTAGTGCCACTATATCTTTTTTGAGATGAGGAGACCACACCTGTACACAGTATTCGAGATGAGGGCGTACCATCGATTTCTATAAGGGCAATAATATATTCTCCGTCTTATTCTCTATCCCCTTTTTAATGATTCATAACATCCTGTTTGCTTTTTAGACCGCCTCGGCACACTGCGTGGACATTTTCAGAGAACTATCCACGATGACTCCAAGATGTTTATCCTGACTTGTTGTAGCTAAATTAGCCCCCATCATATTGTATGTATAGTTGGGGTTATTTTTTCCAATGTGCATTACTTTACATTTATCCACATT
Source organism: Trachemys scripta elegans (assembly GCF_013100865.1). Taxonomy (NCBI): domain Eukaryota; kingdom Metazoa; phylum Chordata; order Testudines; family Emydidae; genus Trachemys; species Trachemys scripta. The sequence continues at coordinate 340,578,369 of NC_048298.1, forward strand.
AAATTTCATTTGCCATTTTGTTGCCCAATCACTTAGTTTTGTGAAATCTTTTTGAAGTTCTTCACAGTCTGCTTTGGTCTTAACTATCTTGAGCAGTTTAGTATCATCTGCAAACTTTGCCACCTCACTTTTTACCCCTTTCTCCAGATCATTTATGAATAAGTTGAATAGGATTGGTCTGAGGACTGACCCTTGGGGAACACCACTAGTTACCCCTCTCCATTCTGAGAATTTACCATTAATTCCTACCCTTTGTTCCCTCTCTTTTAACCAGTTCTCAATCCATGAAAGGACCTTCCCTTTTATCCCATGGCAGCTTAATTTACATAAGAGCCTTTGGTGAGGGACCTTGTCAAAGGCTTTCTGGAAATCTAAGTACTCTATGTCCACTGGATCCCCCTTGTCCACATGTTTGTTGACCCCTTCAAAGAATTCTAATAGAAAAACATAAACTGTTGCGCAATAGTCAACATGGTTTCTGTAAAGGGAAATCGTGTCTTACTAATCTATGTGTTGGACATAGCACCCTTGATTAAGGAGGAGAAATCCTTTCCCAATCTTGTCAGACAGGATTAAAGTCAATGACCCCTGGGGATCATATTCTGCAGATGTATTTGACCACTTTGTCACGAAGCTCTTTGGTTTTGACCCCATAAATGATAGGGTTGAGCATGGGGGGGATGAGGAAATTGATGTTTGCCAAGATGATGTCAACATGGGGAGTGATGCCCTGACCAAACTGCTGTGTCAGAGAGGAGAAGACGGAAGGAGAATAAGAGGTCAGCATCACACAGATGTGGGCTGTGCAGGTGTTGAGGGCTTTCTGGTGGACTTTCTTGGAGGAGATTCTGAGGACGGCCCTGACGATCAGACCGTAGGACAGGGCAATGAGTGTCAGGTCTGACCCAATGACTACAAACACTATCACCAAGCTGTACGTCGTGTGGATTGTGATGTCCGCACACAACATCTTCGCCACAGCTAAATGCTCGCAGTATGTATGGGGGATAATGCGGTTGGCACAGAATGGCTGACTGCTGAGGAGCAGGGGCCCAGGCAGAATGAAGAGAACAGCTCTTATCAAACACACTAGCCCTAGCTTAGCTATTCGTGCATTGGTGAGGATGGTGGTGTATCGCAGAGGGTTACATATGGCAATGTAGCGATCAAAGGCCATTGTCACAAGGATGGCTGAGTGCATAACACCAACCGCATGAAGGAAGAACATCTGGGTGAGGCAGCCACCCACAGTAATACCTTTCAAATTGAACCAAAATATAAACAGTGCCTTCGGCACGATGGAGGTAAACGTGCCAATGTCTGTGAGCGCCAGCATGCAGATCAGCAGGTACATTGGCTTGTGCAGGGTCTGCTCTCTGCCTACAACAAACAGAATAGTGAAATTTCCCAACAGGCCAATAAGGTAGAACACAGAAAAAGGGATGGCAATCAGGACATGGGCTGCTTCCAGGCCAGGGATGCCCATTAGGCTGAATGTTGAAGGGTCAGAGGTGGTGAGGTTGAAAGATGCCATGAGGTGGTCAATGCGTCGATGAGGCTCAGAAATGCTCCAGGTGTCTGCGAAGGGAGAGAACCACAGTGATGGGGATTACACATGTAGTAACAAATAGTACAGTAAATATTCCCGGCCAATAGGAGTACAGAGCCGGTGTTCAGGATGGGGGCAGCACACGGAACCCCATGTCCCCCCCTGTCTAGAAGCCGGACCCACTGGTTTAACATCTGTGCCCGTGGTTTAATGTCTGTGTCCCTGTGGCCCACTGTTCCAGGAAGCTGCCAGTGGCTCCTGCACATGGCAGCTGTATTTATCTAGTCCCTCACATGTTCCAGGGTTGCCCGCTCTCATTATATAATGTGCAAACTTCTCAGCTTGCTAATCATTCCTGTGTAGCAGTCCCCAAAGCCACACAAACTGTGCATGGGTATAACAAGAGCATTTACCTCTCTCTGTGTGAGATTTCTCACCAGTGCGACACAGTCACTGATCTGCCACCAGTCAAGGGAGCAGGCATGACAGGAGGCACCACACCCCATGCAGATGAAGAGCTGTGGGGAGCGTGGGACGGCTTGTAGGTTGTGGGAGCCAGGGATGACTGGACAGCTTGGAGAAGACACTGGCGAGAGCCTACCATATATGGACAGTTAAGGTGATGATCAGTTAGAAACAACTGTCAGCTAAATTAAACTTGGCTACTATGTAAAAGCAAGTGTGTTATTGTTGTACTTCATTTAAAATGTGCATAACATTGCTAAACTTTTAAACCAACACAGAGGTAAAAAATCAACAAACGAATGGCAGCAAACAACATGAAGGCTTGGAAAAAACAAATTGGTAAAAAAATTAAGTTACACGGTAATTACAAATCGGGTAAACAAATTCCCTGGTAGTACCAGTCACACTTTGGGGTCAGTGACACTGAGTCCTAATTAAGGCACATGTTATTCAAAACAATCTTGTTCAGTATCTGGGTACCAACACTAAATCCTAACACAGCAATATTTAATAAATTGGTTACTGTCCATTCAGTAGCTTATCTGAAAAACAGCATCCACAAGAAACACCTGGATCTATGTCAGCTACGGGTGTATCACAGAGCAATGCATCCAATGGTACAGAGAAGCCAGCCGTTCCTGTTTCCTGCCCAGCACAGTTTACCAGAGGGTAACAGCCAGCAATGAGGGTAACCTTACAACATGAATGGACAGTACTATGTAGTAACTAATTGCAAGACATATAGATATATAAAGGCCTCATTTGTAATGTCACTGCTCCCAATTTCCGTTTTATGTCTCCTACACACAGCACTGTGGGACACATTATAAAAAAGTCTATCCCAGTATTTCAGAACACTCAGCCTAGTACCAATAATAATCCAGGTGGTAACTGTAAGAGCCCTGACAGGAGTGTGTCGCTATCTGCAGTACCACAAGCGCCAAACTACGCCACCCAGACTGGAAAAGGATTGTTCTGTTTGGATATAAAGTGCTGTCATATGTACGCATACATATATGCATATATATCCATTTGTAACATAGAAATATATACACCATAGCCATACTATCCATCCATCTTACTTATCTAAATGTGCCCCCAAGGCTCAATCATAAAACTACATTCCTCAGTCATGGTCCCGGGCCTAACATTAGAAACCATTGGAAAATAAAATCTGTCCATCAGTCGTACAAGGGAATGTGCAGACTAAGGCACAGATGGGGCATAACTGTGTGGATGGGAAAGTAAGCTGGCCACATAACAGTGTTTAGCCCAGTGGGCCATCTTCAGTCCAGGCATTATGCTTTTCCGAGATGATGAGTAAACAAATAGTGGGGGAATGTAGTAAGAAGAGAGCCTGAAACATAAGCTCTTGTATCAGAGGCCTGGTATGAGGCCTGAGGCCTGGGCTAATGTAGGAGTCAAATCTTTATTGATAGAAAGCAAAGACAATCTGTGAGCAAGAGGCAGGCTCTGCTCACAAAATCTGGAAAGAACAGGGCTGATATTGCAGAAATACACATTCCTAAGAAGTGCTAGGCACAGAGCACTCACACAAACACATCCTGATATCAAGTGGTATCAGAACATCCAAATATCAAGGATGCTACAAAAACGTTCCCCAAGGAAAACAGGAACACACTGACCCCTCCTAAAAGATAAGGTCAGGATGACAATACATAAATAGCCACATCAGGGGGCTGTAACTAAGTATGTCAGAGGGACAGTACGTAACTTGTTTGTGTCGGGGTACTAAGATGTATCTCAGATGGAGTGTCTTTGTCTAGCCTAGTGGGGAACGGAGAGTCCTGCCATTCACTGAGCTGGTCCATTCTTACGGGCATACATGTATTAGTGGTCCTGTAGAGTCTGTGGAATACTAGTACTGTGCTTTGTCGACAATAATCCTGGCTGGGAGCCTTCGTACTTTAGCAGATCTTGTGGTCATTGAACTTCAAAGAGAAACATTTGCAAATTTAACACCATTAATCTGGGCTTGAATAGGGACTGGGAGTGGCTGGCTCATTACAGAAGCAGCTTTTCCTCTCCTGGAATTGACACCTCTTCATCTATTATTGGGAGTGGACTACATCCATCCTGATTGAATTGGCCCTGTCAACACTGGTTCTCCACTTGCAAAGTAACTCCCTGCTCTCCATGTGTCAGTATATAATGCCTGCATCTGTAACTTTCACTCCATGCATCTGAAGAAGTGAGGTTTTTACCCACAAAAGCTTATGCCCAAATAAATCTGTTAGACTTTAAGGTGCCACCAGACTCCTTGATGTTTTTGTAGATACAGACTAACAAAGCTACCCCCTGATACTTGTTATCCTGATTGTTTTCAACCCTAAACCTGTGAGTTTGAGATTTCAGCAACTCTCCTGTCAGTTCTTCTTTGGTCCGAATGAGCTCACCCATCCATAGAGGCCACAGGACGACTTCAGTTGAAGTCACTGGAGGCTCATGGCCGGTGTAAATCAGGCCATTTATTTAAGTCCCTACATGTGGATTTAGGGTGAACCCCTGGCCGTGTTGGAAGTTTTGCCCCAGAACTCCATGGGACTAAGATTTCACCCTTAGTGTTTAAGTTTCAGCTCCAATCTCTGAAAATCATGGCTTCACATCCTGCTACAGAAAGCGTTGTTCTGTATGGCACTGAAACAGTCGGAAGGAAACCCCCAGTTTATGTGGCACTCTGAGACCCGGCAAGAAAGATGTGGATTTCAAAACACATGGGCCCGGATATTTCTCTCAGGAAGGCCAGTGTCAATCTGGAGTGACCCAGTGAAGGCAGAATGTGAGAGCAGAATCTGGCCAGTGTGTCACCCATTCTTGTTGTGATCCCTCTGGTAACACAAATACCCACTGCAGAGGCTTTGGCCGCACTATTTAACAGGGCTGTGAAATTGCTGAATTGGAAAACTTGAGTGAACCAGAGGAAAATCCACATAAAGCACAAAAAGGAATCTACTGAGACAGATAGACGGACACAGTAACACACAAGGAACTTATCTTAACAACAAATATTTGTCTAAACTATTTCCAGTATATTTATAATTCCAGTTTGACCAGGTAAATTCCTTGGTGTTTCTGACAATACTAAACAGTTCAAGTCGCCGTGCTGGTGAATTCCTGCCCAGCTGGTTTTTTACTTGAACCCTTGAACTCTTCCTGAGCCCTTAGTACTAACTTTAATGCAGAAACAGGCAACTCACCGAAATCCTGCTCAGCACAGAGAGGAAATCTCCTTACGGCGACAGAAAGGCAGAGCCCCAAGAATCAGTGTATGAATCTCAAGTGTCTGACAGTTTCTGTGCTGGACAGCGACCTTTATCATTCCCCTGTACAGTCCCTGCAGACTGTCAGGTTGGCCTGGACTCCAAGATTATTCCCTTGGGTCCCGGAGCAGTGGGAAGAGCAGAAAATAGACCCTAGAGAACTTCAGTCTGAGACCCTTCCCCGGGAGTGAAGAAATGATTTTTGCTTGTTTATATTCATTGTGGAACAAAGTGATGCTGCCTCCATGGCTGAATCTGCCCGGCAACTAATGATGATATCTCAGTCCTTCTCCCCCAGCCAATGAGAGCTGCGGGGAGCGGTGCCTACAGCAGACATTGCTGGCAGCATCTGCCTGTGTTTCTCCTCTGCAACCCACAGTGGGGAGGTTCTCGGGCTGCAGATGGCCCACGGGCCAGGACTTTGAGACCCCTGGCTTAGATGTACATATTTATCTATCAGCATTTCCATTCTGCTGCCCATCGTCATAGAATCTGAACATTTTCTCCTCCCCTCCCGGCTGACGAGCCCTGCGCTGAATCCCTGAAAACACAACATGCACATGGAAATGCTCTCGCTCATCCTTGTTTCTAACACGGAGTAATAGCCCCTCCCATCTGATTGCCCCTGCTTAGTCATATACCCCCCATAGGGCGAAATCGTGCCATGGGCAGGAGCAGCTTCCTGAGTCCCCTTCAGCGATCAGTATGTGCCCTGAAGCCTGGGGACTGCTAGAGTCACTGCACAGGCTGTAATTAGCATAGGGAGGGTAGAGGGAGATGTTCAGAGGCACAGATGTGAGTTAGGTGTCCAGTCTTGGCCTTCACAACATCCTCTGGCAAAGAATTCCACAGGATAGTTCCAAAGAGTTATTGGCGCTTAGGTCCATCAATGGTATTAGTCAGGATGGGCAGGGATGGTGTCCCTAGCCTCTGTTTGCCAGAACTTGGGAAGGGGCGACAGGTGATGGATCACTTCATGATTACCTGTTCTTTTCATTCCCTATGAAGCACCTGGCATTGGCCACTGTAAGAAGACAGGATACTGGGATAGATGGACCATGCATCTGACCCAGGATGGCCATTCTTATGTTCTTATAAAGGGCAAAATGTTTAGGAGTTCCTTTGTCACAGGTTTTCCTTACCCCTCTAGAGTCACACCATGATGGAAGGTATTTCCCTGAGCTTGATCCTGTGGAGAATATTTAGCTAATGCATATAATTGTAGGATATAATTCTTTCGCTCTACTCTGCACTGGTTAGGCCTCAATTGGAGTATTGTGTCCAGTTCTGGGCGCCACATTTCAGGAAAGAGGTGGACAAATTGGAGAAAATACAGAGAAGAGCAACAATTTTTTCTATCTTCCCTCATAGGTCATGTATTCTAGACCTCTAATCATTTTGAGAAGAGCAACAAAAATGATTAAAGGTCTAGAAAGCATGACTGATGAGGGAAGATTGAAAACTTGGGTTTGTTTAGTCTGGAGAAGAGACGACTGAGAGGGGACATGATAACAGTTTTCAAGTACATAAAAGGTTGTTACAAGGAGGAGGGAGAAAAATTGTTCTTCTTAACCTCTGAAGATAGGACAAGAAGCAATGGGCTTAAATTGCAGCAAGGGCGGTTTAGGTTGGACATTAGGAAAAAACTTTCTAACTGTCAGGGTGGTTAAGCACTGGAATAAATTGCCCAGGGAGGTTGTGGAATCTCCATAATTGGGGATTTTTAAGAGCAGGTTGAACAAATACCTGTCAGGGATGGTCTAGATAATACTTTGTCCTGACTTGAGTTCAGGGAAGTGGACTAGATGACCTCTCGAGGTCCCTTCCAGTTCTGTGATTCTATTATTCTATTCTATGATTCTATAACACATAAGTGTGTATCTGCTTGTAATTGTATTTGGGAGATAATCAACACCAATTTCCCTTTGGACTAATAAAGGAATTGTTGTGTGGAAACTTAGTTGTGCTAAACCTTAATAAACTTATTAGGGAAATTATTTCCAATATCTGGCCTTTCTGGTGATATTGGGGAGGGACTGGAACCACTTTGGTGAAGTTGTGAAGGAAGGGGGGGAAATGCTGACTGGTAAGGTGGAGGCTGACACCCCGTTGAGAGTATGCGTAGAACTAGCAGAGTTGGCAGGAATAGGAGAGGAAAAAAGCAGATGCTGTGGAGAGCACTTTCAGCCAGGTCAGTGGGCCGGCAATGACCACAGTCCTCGATAGCATCCAGAATGTGTTCAGTCAGGGAGTGGCTATCCTGGCATATGACACAATTTTGCTCAGGAACGAGGGGCAGACCAGATGATCAGGCATGCCTAAGGTTAAGGATTTGTTACAATTATTTTTAGTAAATGTCACGGACAGGTCACTGGCAATAAACAAAAATTCATGGAAGCCCGTGACCTGTCTGTGACTTTTACTAAAAATAACGGGGGGAGGGGAACTGACAGGGGGAATATTAAAGCCCGATCAGGAGGATGAGAGCCTGAGCCCCGCTTCTGGAGGGGGGAGGGTCCAGCACCTGCTGCCGCCGTGGCTAACAGCTCCATGGTCTCCAGAGCAGCCCCAGTAGCTCAGAGCTCTGGAGCCCCTGCCACAGCCCCAGAGTCACAGAGCTATGGGGGCCCCACTGCCCATGGCAGATCAGATCTCCGGGTCCCACCACTGACTGTGGGGGCTAAGAGCTGCTGGGTCCTTCTCCACCCATGGCAGCCGAGAGTGCGGGGGCCCCCACAAGCTGTCAGCTCTGGTGCACTGCCCCGGGGCTGACGTGGAAAATGTCACAGAGGTCTCTGAAAGTCACAGAATCCTTAACTTCCGTTGCATAATCTTCCCCATTTACCACAGCGAGTTGTTCATGGGCTTGGCTAAGGATAAGTGGTTGAACCGCAGCGACTGAGGCAGTGACCACATGTTGGGCAGGAGGCACAACAATCGCTGACTTGCTCCAGACTGTAGAGTAGTTCTCCCCTGGGCTCAGAGTGTCAGCTGGCTGTTGTCAAGTGCTGAAGGCTGGAATGTCGTCGCCTCGGGAACGTTGTTCAGGCTGCTCAGTGCTTGTGTCCTTGGAGCTCCAGTGTTATCAGTATTCACAGACAAGGCAGCCTGCTCATTCAGCAGACCTTGATGTTCCTCATAAAGAAAAGCCACAGGCACGGTTCGGTGACAAAGGCACTCGGCCAGGTTTATTACCCTCTAGGTATAATTCTAGCACTCTGGAGATGAACCAAATGAGCTTATGAAATTCCTCTCCCAGGTGGTAATACCCCAAGAAATCCTTACTGATCAAGGACTTTACAACTAATGAAAGGTCTGTGCAGTCTAAATGAGGGTAACAACATTAGGAACGTTGATCTACCATCCCCAAACTGATGAATTGGTGGAGCGATTTCACTGAACTTTGATGGCGACGTTAAGGTATTTTGTAACCTCAGAATCCAAACACTGGCACCAACTCTTCCCCAACCTCCTTTCTGCTATCAGGAATGAAGTCTGAAGTCTCCAAGGTTTCTCCCTTTGAACTGCTGTCTGGGAAGCAGCCAAAGGGTTTCCAGTCCTCCTTGGAGAAACACAGAACAGCAAAGACCCCAGACAATGAACATAGCCCAATACATTCTTTAATTAAGAAATCACCTTACAGGCATTTGCTAGAAGAATTGCTAAATGCACAACAGGTACAAGAGAAGACCTATAACTAGGGAGTCCAGCCACAAGGGATCACATTGGGTGATTGAGTGACTTGCTGTAGTTCAAATTACTAGTTCAATGGCAGGGACCGTTTGAGGTGGTGAGGCATTTGAGCCTCATCAACTATGAGGTCCAGCATCCAAAAAAGAAAAAGGAGACTCAGATAAGGACATAAGAGTGGCCACATAGGGTCAGGCCAATGGTCCATCTACCCCAGTATCCTGTCTTCTGGCAGTGGTCAATGCCAGGTGCCCCAGAGGGAATGAACAGAACAGGTAATCATCAAGTGATCCATCCCCTGTCGCTCCTTCCTAAGTTCTGGGAAACAGAGACTAGGGACACTTCAAGGCATAGTTTTGCATCCCTGACCATCCTGGCTAATAGCCACTGATGGACCTATCCTCCATGAACTTATCTAATTCTTTATCAAACCCTGTGATAGTCTGGTTTTCTCAACATCCTCTGGCAAAGAGTTCCAATAGTTGTCTGTGTGTTGTGTGAAGAAATACATCCTTTTCTTCATTTTAAACCTGCTGCCTATTAATTTCCCAAATATACTATGTTCATTTATGTGTCTGATAGCTTTGTTCTTTACTATAGTTTCAACCAGTTTGCCCGGTACTGAAGTCAGGGTTACCCCCTGTAATTGCCGGGGTTACCTCTGGAGCCCTTTCTAAAAATTGACATCTCATTAGCTATCCTCCAGTCATTTGGTACAGAAACTAATTTAAATGATAGGTTACAGACTGCAGGACTATTTACTGTAATTTCACATTTGAGTTCCTTCAGAACTCTTGGGTGAATAGCATCTCGTCCTGGTGACTTGTTATTGTTTAGTTTATCAATTTGTTCCAAAACCTCCTCTAATGACACCTCAATCTGGGACAGTTCCTCAGATTTGTCATCTAAAATGAATGGAATCTCCCTCACATCCTCAACCATGAAAACCGATGCAAAGAATTCCTTTACTTTCTCTGCAATGGCGTTATTGTCCTTGATTGCTCCTTTAGTATCTCGATTGTCCAGTGTCCCCACTAGTTGTTTAGGAGGCTTCCTTCTTCTGATGTACTTGCTTTTTTTTTTTTTTTTTTTTTGCTATTTCTTTTTGAGTCTTTGGCTAGCTGTTCTTCAAATACTTTTTTGGCCTTCCTAATTACATTTTTACACTTCATTTGCCAGAGTTTATGCTCCTTTCCATTTTTCTCACTAGGGTTTAACTTCCACATTTTAAAGGATGTCTTTTTCCCTCTCACTGCTTCTTTTACTTTGTTGTTTAGCCACGGTGGCTCTTTTTTGGCTCTCTGGCCTAGTCTTCACTTACCGGCTGGTCCGGCGGCACGCCATCGATGTTCTGGGATCGATCCCGGAAGTGCTCACAGTCGGCGCCGGTACTCCAGCTCGCCGAGAGGAGTACGCGGCGTCGACGGGGGGAGACTTCCGGCCGCGTCTGGACCGCGGTAAGTCCGGACTAAGGTACTTCGAATTCAGCTACGTTATTAACGTAGCTGAATTTGCGTACCTTAGTCCGAAGTCCGGACTAAGTGGGGACCAGCCCTTAGACTATGTTTTTTAATTTGGAGTATACATTTAAGGTAAGCCTCTGTCCTGGTCACTTAGGACTGGGACTAGGGTGTCCCCAACCAGTGTACTCTCTTCACTGACTTACTGATCACAACATTGAGTTCAAACCAAATAGAATTTATTAAACAGCAACTGTAAGAAAAATAAGGAAAAAATGGGAAATGTTCAAGGAAACAAGAGACCCCGCTCTGTGGGTACAGGGACATCACAAACAGCTGTTTCTGTGATGTAAGGAAAGTTCACAGTCTGTTCCTTACACGTCCCAGGCCTCCTGCCCAGGCCCTGGCTGTGGTGTAGTGATACCGCAGGTCAGACACTTGCTCTGACAGTGGCCACACACACCGAGACTCTAGGTGGCAGGACTCTTCTCCCCAACATCTACCCTTCCATCAGATTCATGTCCCCCCACTTCCCAGGGCCCCACCTTGCTCTTCCCAGCCACTGTTTGTGCTCAGCTGTCGTGTTGCTTGTGGCATGGCCGGCATCCACTATCCTGGCTCTGGCCCTGCAACTTCCCAGTGGAGCTGAACCCTGGCTCCCCATTGACATAGCTGGTCCATGCTGACCCACTCCTGGATCTGGTCTGCTCCAACTGCAGCTGCCCAGCTGTGCCTCAGCACCGCTGCTCTGCCTCCGGCCCAGCTCTGCCTTCTGGCTCAGTGCTGCTTCTCTGCCTCCACCCAGCTCTGCCTTCTGGGCTGTTCTCTGGCCCCTGTGTTTCTGGCTGCTGCTGCGCTGCCCCCAGCTCCGCTTGAGGTGCTGGAGGTTTGTCAGATTTCTACTGCATTAATAGCCCCAAATCATTGAAAAACTAACCTAAGAATAGCCCCATCTAGGTCTCGAAACAAAGGTTTTTTTATTAACACATTGTCATATACATCAAGTAACAAATGAAAGCTTTTGTTAGATACCTAGTACAGGTATGATTTTTTTTAAAAAGCTAGAAACCGAGGCAGGAGTTTGTCTGCATTAGCAACAATGCTATCAGATGACAATCAAATTCAAAACAACCCCCCCAATACTGGTACTTGTATCTCGATGGAGGGTTGGCAGGTGTTTCAAACAAAAAACAGTGAATGATGGTGTTAAAAGGAGCCCCAAAGGAGCCCCAAATGTACGTAGTGTAAAAACCACAATAACTTGACAATATTATTTATTTCTAATTGCATTCAATGATGGTAGTCAATGTCCATATTTTGAGTTGTATTCGGTTGTTACTGTTAGTCTCTAAAAGTCAACATTTCATGCTCGCTGTCTTCTTTGGAAGTGAATGCTTCTGCCGCTGGTCATACATATCAGCAGTGGCCAGTGCAATCATTTACTTTGTTGGTGCAAACTCTTCACAACAGATTTTTGTGGTTGCATGTACGCCCAAAGATGAAGAATGTTTTCTAAAAGTTCCTCTTGCATCTTTTTGCGCAGTTTTGTTTTTATTAAGTTCATCTGAGAAAACAGTATTTCAGCTGCAGCATTGCTAAATGATAGCAACAGCAATGAAAGAGCAAACAAGATAAGTTCACTAAAGTCTTTATCCCCAGAGGCATCCATGTGTTTGAGACCTTCAACGCCAAACTGCTCTACTCAGTTGTTCTGAGTATGAGTCCAGTGAACCATAGGCAAAACTCTCCACTGCTGCTCCAACTGTCCAAAGTCTCCACAAAATAATGGCAGAAATGTGATATCTGTCAATCTATGTTGTGAAGGAATGAGTATTGGAAGCGATTCAATCACCTGAATGTTTGGTGGCAATCTCTGTTTAATCAGTTTCACAAACTGCAAGATGAACTCTTGAAACCTTCTTTTGACATCTTAGATGATGGGAATTGTTAGTGTGTATTTTGAAAGTTCCAGCTGAAAGCGACTCCAAAATTGACTGCACAAAGTGGTAAGTTATTGGACTCAAAGGTGATGTCGTAGTTTAACACAGCAGTCTATTACCAGAGTCTTCAGAATCCCGAGCAGGGGCAACTTAACTATTTCACTCCAGGTGATGTCAGGAATAAATCAATGGGATCACAGCAATTCTGTCTGAATAAAGATTGCATACAAGTAAGTATGCTCTTGTCTAACACTGCAGTTTATTAGATTTAAGCACATACAGACATAAGCAATAGGTTTAGAACATCCCAGATATGTGCTGTAACAAAGTTCCTCCTCTATCTTGGTGGGTCCTGAGCTTATTGGAGGATTTTCTTGCCTCAGAGATTCACCATGTGGGTTGGGGAACAGCCCAGAGACCTTCCCCTCTGGAAGAACCCACAGTCCAGGTCAATTGGGAGGTTTGGGGGGAACCTGGGCCCGCCCTCTACTCCGGGTTCCAGCCCAGGGCCCTGTGCACTGCAGCTGTCTATAGTGCCTCCTGTAACAGCTGCATGACAGCTACAACTCCCTGGGCTACTTCCCCATGGCCTCCTCCAAACACCTTCCTTATTCTCACCACAGGACCTTCCTCCTGGTGTCTGATAACGCTTGTGCTCCTCAGTCCTCCAGCAGCACACCCTGTCACTCTCAGCTCCTTGCGCCTCTTGCTCCCAGCTCCTCACACTCCCACCACAAACTGAAGTGAGCTCCTTTTTATAACCCAGGTGCCCTGATTAGCCTGCCTTAATTGATTCTAGCAGCTTCTTCTTAATTGGCTCCAGGTGTCCGAATTAGTCTGCCTGCCTTAACTGGTTCTAGCAGGTTCCTGATTACTCTAGTGCAGCCCCTGCTCTGGTCACTCAGGGAACAGAAAACTACTCATCCAGTGACCAGTGTATTTGCCCTCTACCAGACTCCTGTACCCCACTGGTCCGGGTGTGTCACAGTGCCTAACATTTGGAATGGTATTGAATAATTAACAGCGGGTTTACAGTGTCCAGTTGCTCAAACACTGGGGAGAAAGGGTGTCAGGAAAATGTCTCTCAAGATTACTTCAGAGGACTCCTCCAAAGTACACCGTATTAGCTATTTCTTTATAACTTCTACAAACAAATAGGTCATAGTGACTCCTACTAGATCATCACTTTCCCTAACTTTTTATAAACTTCTAATATCAGAGGTGTCCAGACGCAAGGTTTTAATCCATTTATCTTCTCTGATTCTCACTTATTTACTTGTCTGTCCACTCCTCCCATTCTTTTTAGCGGGAACTGCCAGCTAGATTTTAACCTTGCATCTTAAAGCCTGCTTTCCAATTAACCCTTATCTATGTGGTGTTCTCTTTTATTAATTCATAGTGGCTGAGTGCACATCATATGGTTGAAATTGGGTTGATCACATTCTGAAGTACACACTCCTCAAATTCGGGGTAACATGGTCCAGTTCTCAAAAACACAGTTTCATCACCCTCACCAACAAGCTCTAGTAGAATGCCCTCAATTTCTTCACCAGCTTTCCTATATTGCACTATCTAACTGAGACATTTGCTTTATCCTCCAGACTTCCTGAAGGATTGTACATAGAAAAATCAGGTAAATTTTGCTCACCAGATCAATGACCATATGATAAAGAAGTTCAGCATTGTAGTTGTTTTCTTTATTTTTGGCTATCAGAAACCGTAGCTTCACTTCATCAAACTGACGAAGAACCCTGTTCACACAGGATCTAATGGAAAGCCACCTGGTTTCAGAAAGCTGCAATATCTTCCAGTGGTCTGCAAGTCAAGGAAAGGCTGAGTGACAGGGTGTGTGGAGGTGGGGGCTGACAGATGATACTGAAAGAGATCAGGTGATTGAGAGAGAAAGGGAACTCAACAACGGAGAAAGCAGTGCTTGGTGATCCAGTGACAACAGGTTAGGTGTGAGGAACTTCTCTGACTGTGAACTTTCACTATGGTGAGCTCAGTCAAACAACACAGAACACCCTTGATTAATGAGGAGATATTTTTTCCCCTTGTCATCACTCAGGTTTATAGTTTGTGTCCCCCGGTGTTCACTTTCTGCAGGTGTATTTGCCCACTTTGTCACGAAGCTCTTTGGTTTTGACCCCATAAATGATAGGGTTAAGCATGGGGGGGATGAGAAAATAGAGGTTTGACAAGATAATGTGAAAATGAGGAGCAATGTCCTGACTGAACCGGTGCGCCAGAGTGGAGAAGAGGCCAGGAGGATAAGACATCATCATCACACAGATGTGGGCTGTGCAAGTGTTGAGAGCTTTCTGGTGGGCTTCCTTGGACGAGATTCTGAGGACGGCCCTGATGATCAGACCATAGGACAGGGCAATGAGCGTCAGGTCTAACCCGATGACTACAAATGCCAAAACCAAGCCGTACATCCTGTTCACTGTGATGTCGCCACATGACATCTTTGCCACAGCTATGTGCTCGCAGTATGTATGGGGGATAATGTGATTGGCACAGAATGGGAGTCTGCTCAGAAGCAAGGGCATTGGCAGAATTAAGAGAACAGCTCTTATTAAACCCACGAGCCCTAGCTTAGCTATTCGTATGTTGGTGACGATGGTGGCGTATCTCAGAGGGTTACATATGGCAACGTAGCGATCAAAGGCCATTGTCACGAGGACAGCAGAGTGCATAATAGAAACTGCGTGAAGGAAGAACATCTGGGTGAGGCAGCCATCCACAGTAATGTTTTTCAAATCAAACAAAAATATAAAGAGTGCCTTCGGCATGATGGAAGTTGACGTGCTGATGTCTGTGACTGCCAGCATGCAGAGCAGCAGGTACATCGGCTTGTGTAGGGTCTCCTCTTTGCCTACAACAAACAGAACCGTGAAATTTCCCAACAGGCCGATAATGTAGAACACAGAGAAAGGGATGGAAATCCAGATGTGAGCAGCTTCCAGACCAGGGATGCCCATTAGGATGAATGTTGAAGGGTCAGAGGAGGTGAGGTTGAAACCTGCCATGAAGTGGTCGATGCATCAATCAGGCTCAGAAATGCTCAAGGTCCCTGTGAAGGGAGAGAAGCACAGCAAGCGGGGTTACACACTTTATAACAAATAATACGGTAAATACTTTATAGTAGAGCTGTCGATTAATCACAGTTAACTCATGCAATGAACTAAAAACAATGAATCCTGATTAATCCCACTGTAAAAGAATAGAATACCAATTGAAATTTATTAAATATTTGGATGTTTTCCTACATTTTCAAATATATTGATTTCAGTTACAACACAGAATACAAAGAGTATAGTGTTCACTTTATTTATTATTTTTATTACAAAATTTGCACTGTAAAAATGATAAAAGAAACAGTAATTTTCAATTCACCTCATACTAGTTCTATAGTGCAGTCTCTTTATCATGAAAGTGCAACTTACAAAGGTAGTTTTTTGTTACATAACTGCACTCAAAAACAAAACAATGCAAAACTTTAGAGCCTACAAGTGCACACAGTCCTACTACTTGTTCAGCCAATCTCTAAGAGAAACAAGTTTGTTTACATTTAGGGAGATAGTGCTGCCCACTTCTTAATTACAATGTCAGCTGAAAGTGAGAAGAAGCATTCCCATGGCTCTGTTGTAGCTGCAGTCACTACATATGTATGTGCCAGACATGCTAAAGATTCATATGCCTCTTCATGCTTTGGCCATCGTTCCAGACAACATGCTTCCATGCTGAAGACGTTCATTAAAAATATAATGTGTTCATTAAATTTGTGATTGAACTCCTTGGGGGAGAATTGTATGTCCCCTGCTCTGTTTTACGTGCATTTTGCCATATATTTCATGTTACAGCAGTCTCGGGTGATGAACCAGCACATGTTGTTCATTTTAAGAACACTTTCACTGCACATCTGACAAAATACAAACAAGATACCAATATGAAATTTCTGAAGATAGCTACAGCACTCAACTGAAGATTTAAGAATCTGAAGTGCTTTCCAAAATCTGAGAGGGATGAGGTGTGGAGCATGCTTTCAGAAGTCTTAAAAGAGCACCACTCTGATGCGGAAACTACAGAACGCAAACCACCAAAAAAGAAAATCAACCTTCTGCTGGTGGCATTTGACACAGGGGATGAAAATGAGTATGCATTGGTCCACACTGCTTTGGATTGTTATCGAGCAGAACCCATCATCAGCATGGACATGTCCTCTGGAATGGTGGTTGAAGCATCAAGGGACATATGAATCTTTAGTGCATCTGTCATGTAAATATCTTGCAATGCCAGATACAACAGTGCCATGGAAATGCATGTTCTCACTTTAAGGTGACATTGTAAACAAGAAGCAGGCAGCACGATCTTCTGCAAATGTAAAAAAAATGGGCATTCAATTAAACTGAAACGTGGCACATTCAAAACAAATAATTGTATTATGATTAAAGGTGATGTTGTTGGCATTCTTAGGCACTCAATGCCTAATTAGACTGAGGAACTCATTGCCACAAGAGGTAGTTGAGGCCATGAGCTAAGTGATACTATCCTGTTACAATAGTTACAGCTAAACAAATAGTTTGAAAATCCTATATGCCCACAGGTTTCAGGGCACAAGCCAATCTCTAGCTTTTCGGCATTAGGGTGACACCCTCAGTATGGTTAGGTCATCCCCCCCATCCAATTACTGCTGGGTTTCTTATACCTTCTGCAGCACCTGCAACTGTCACTGTGAGAGAGAGGAGACTGGACTAGATGGACCATAGGTTTGATCCACAATGCAGTTCCTATGTTGGAAAGGAGCTCAGTTTCCCCCATGGAAACAGAGATTACATGATGGGCTAACACTTTGTGCTCAACAAAATGGGCAGGAAGGGCACCAGGGTCTTGGTATTTAGCGCGTTTCAGCCTAGCATACAGAGGTCTAAAAGGATCCAATAACTGGAAGCTGAATTTAAAAGAATTCTGACTGGAAATAAGGTATGCATTTTTTAAATGGTGAGAGTAATTAACTATTGGAGCAATTTTCCAAGGGTCTTGGCAGATTCTTCATCACTGAGAATTTTAAAATCAAAGTTGGCGGTTTCTCTAAAATATCTGCTCTAGGAATAATTTGGGGGAAATTCTCAGGCCTGTGTTACACAGACCAGATGATAACAATGGTCTCTTCTGGCCTTCAAATCTATGAACATGTCCCCAGGAAGCAGCTGGAGGCATTTTGCCTGCAAATTCGTGCAGGAGCTTACTGAAGGCATTTTTTCTATTCATGACTGTGTTGAATTTAGCCCTCTGGGGAGAAATTCTCATGTGACTGCGGTGCCTTGGAAATGTAACACTAGGTGGGTATTTCATGAGGCTGACGGATCCCATGAAGCACTGCAGGGATGAACATTTTAGGTGAGAAAAATAATGAACTCATAAAATCTCCTCACTGAGGAATGAATGTACAACCCCTCACCATTAACGCCTAACAGAACTGTCTAGCAAATGGTCCTAGAGCATCCTGGGTTTAACGACTGTGTCGCAATGGCCCCCTGTTTCAGGCAGCTACTAGTGGTTCCTCCTCATGGCAGCGGTATTTATCTAGGCCCTCCCATGTCCCAGAATTGCCTGCTCTCATTGTTTAATGCGCATGCTTCTTAGATTGCGAGTGTTTCCTGTGTAGCATTCCCTGAAGCACTATCTGTTGTGTTTGAGTGTAACAAGAGAATCTTCACAGGTGCCTGCTTTGGCATTTGCCACTTGTGAGATTTCTCTCTGTTGAGACACAGTCACTGATTACCCCCCAGCCAAGGGAGTAGGAATGACCTCGCCCGCTGCAGAGGAATTGCTGTGGGGAGTCTGGGGCGGCTTGGAGGTTGCAGGAGCGAGGGATGACTGGGAAGCATGGAGAAGTCACTGATGACGAGCATGCTGTTGGAATCGTGGTAGCTTGGGATGGGGAAGGAGAGTACGGACAGGGGGTCAGAATATGATGGGAGACTGAAGCAGCTGAGGAACAAAGTGTAATGGGTTTCCCCCAAGATGTCACCTGGAACTGGGGTACCACTGAGCCCTCTGATTCACCAGCCTGGGCTCCTTCTTTCAAAGTGCTACTGTGACAAGCTGCAGACCCGCTCCTGGTTCTTCACCTCCATCAGCATTCACACAGGCAGGGAGACACCCAGATGCAGGTACATGCAGACTCTCTGACCAGCCACTGCATGAACCAACAATAGAGAGGCTACAGCCAAAATAACCCCCCACTCCCTAGCCGAGGACCCAAGAGCTGTACCGTCCTGCCATGATCCGAACTCTGACCACTATGCATTTGTTACCTCGTTCGCTTCTCCCTCCATGTCAGGAGGACAGTGCACACTTCTGGTAACCATGCTGACATGTTTCCCCCAGACACTTCCCTTAAAATGTATCTTTTGTAGTTAGTACACTTGCTTTATGTTTTAATCTAAACCCAGTATGCCTTTAAGTGTTTATAAGGGTTAGCAAACAGATCACCTAGCAAATAAACCATAACCCAAACTGAATTTATCAAGCTGGTTAGATTGAGTATGAATTAGCAGTTTCTCACCCTGACTGATGATACAAGCCGTCTGGCAGTTTCTCAAGGCACAAGCTGTATTACCTTTGCAGCTTGGGGTTCTCAGATTTCCATACAAAGGCTAGAAATCTCTTTAGCATCAGTCCAGCACTTCCCCCAGGTTCAGTCTTTGGTCCTCAGGTGTTTCCTGGAGTCCTCTTGTGTGAGGAGTGAAGAATCACCTATGATGTCAATCCCTGCCTTATATAGCTTTAGGATATGGCAGGAAACCCAAGTTTAAACATTTGGTTCTACTGCATGCATCCGATGAAGTGGATTTTAGTCCACGAAAGCTTATGCCCAAACAAATTTGTTAGTCTCTAAGGTGCCACAAGTACTTCTGTTCTTTTTAGTTCCCAAAGCATTTTGTGAAAAAAGCAGACATCGGAAGTTATGAGGCCTGGTCACATGCCCTTGTAGAGTCATAGTATCCATTATTTACAGGCTGTCTGTGTACACCTTCCTCCCTGCCCTCAGAAGCCCCAGAGCTGCCCGCGTGCCCATCTACATCCTGCTCTCTGCCACAGAACCCCCAGTGCTGGCCACTTGTCCATGTATGTTCCCCATCCCTACAACCACCAGTCTTGCCACACAGAGATACCTCTCATGCAGGACCAAAACCAGGTGACGGATGCTACAGCGACAGCTCACAGAAATACCTCCTCAGACTAGGTTAAACTCAGTGTCTGCCTGCACCCGGGAAAAGGGGAGATCAGCCTGAACTGCCTTTCTGGGGGTCAAGGGAACTCCAGCAGCAACTCAGCCTGTGCAGGGAAAGAGAGAGGCCAGACACTGTGAGATAGAGGACAAGGAGATGAAAAAGACCCAGCAGGAGTAAAACTTCCTCCAAATGCCACAAAGCTTTAATGTACTGCAGCCTGTTAGAAACCCAGACAGAGTTTCCTGAGGTTGCTTTTCCTGTGTTGCCAATTGCTGATATTACCATGAGGCTGTAGTGGGGCTGCTCATGGGAGGAGGGATGGTCCGAATGGGGGATGGTGTCAGAGATAATCTGCGACAGTGTGGTCCACATTCTATTATGGTCTGAGATACCCCCAACTCCAGGAGGCCTCGTTATGCCTCTTTGGTCTGTGCATTAGGCAGGATTTGCATTCCTTATTTCGTAGAGTAACCACATGACCCGATTTTATAAGGACAGTCCTGATTTTGGGGTCTTTTTCTTATGTAGGCTCCTATTACCCCCCTCCCCTGTCCCTATTTTTCACATTTGCTGTCTGGTCACCCTACTGTTTCGCCAGTTTCAGGACTCCACACCACTGTGATCTGCACATCTCCCATCCTGCCACACACACGCTGTGTGTTCCTGGACCTCCCCCAGTGAGATTTACAACACTGCCTAGTTTCCTCCAAGCCAGAAACATGCTTCTATTTTTACGCCCTTTTGGTACTTCTTGTCCTCTCCAGAACCAGAGATGCAGGGGCACAGAGAGAGCAGTCCCTTTTCCTTCCCTGAAAAAACTGTTATCCTAATTGTTCTGAATGTCTAAGCTTGTGAGTTTGAGATTTCAGCAACTCTCCTGTCAGTTCTTCTTAGGTCTCAATGAGCTCACCCTTCTTTAGAGGGCACAGAATGACTCCAGTTGAAGTCACTGGAGGCTCATGGCCAGTGTTAATCACTAAATGTGGATTTAGGGTGAAATCCTGGCCGTGTTCAGAGTTTTGCCATTGATCTCAATGGGACCAAGTTTCCACCCTTAGTATTAACTTTCAGCTCCCAGCTGTGAAAATCACGGCTCCTTGTCCTGCTACAGAGATTGATATTCTATGAGGGTGATGCAAAAGTCTCAAGGAAACCCGCTGTTTATGTGGTGCTCTGAGAAGAGACATGCAAGATTTGGATTCCAAAACACAGGGGCCCTGGTTTTACTCTCAGGGAGGCCAGTGTTAATCTGGAGTGACCCAGTGAAGGCAGAATGTGAGAGAAGAATCTGGCCAGGGTGTGGCCCATTCTTATTGTGAACCCTCTGGTAACACATAATCCCAAGCTACTGAGATAGATAGAAAGACACAGTAGGAGACAAGGAACTTTTCTTAAAACACATATTTGTCTAAACTATTTCCAATACATCTGTAGTTCAAATTTTAAAAGGTAAATCCCTTGGTTTTCAGACAATACTAAACAGTTCAAGTTGCTGTCCTTGGAAATTCCTGCCCAGATGGTTCTTGACCTGAACCCTGCAACCCTTTCTGATCCCTTAGAACTAACATTAATACAGAATTAGGTAACTCACCAATATTCTGCTCATCAGAGAAAGTAAATCTTACTGCGACAGGAATGCAGAGCCCTGAGAATCAGTATATGAATCTCACATGTCTGACACTCGCCTTCCTGGACAGCAATCTTTATGATTTCCCTGTACAGTCCCTGTGGACTCTCCCATTGGCCAGGACTCCCAGACCATTCCTTCAGCTCCATGAGCAGTGGGAAGAGCAGAAAATAGACCCTGGAGAACTTCAGCCTGAGAGCCGCCCCTGGGAGCAAGGAAATTATTCTCTGATACCAGGAGCTCAGATTCTCAGGGCAAACTGTGTTTTGCAGACTGTTCAGCCTACCAATTGGAGATGGCTTTTTTTTTTCTTTTTTGTGTATAATGTACTGCCATCTGCATTCTGACTGGGAATGCTGCCATGAGATACAGGATCAAAACCCATTTTCAATTGATCGGAGCAGTATAGCGCTGCATATCACCCATTCAGTTATAATATCCAGTCCATTAGCCTCTGAAAAATCATTGCCACGCTGTTGAGACCAAATGATGCTATCCTAAATTGATGCAGGTCAAAGGGCATGGAAAAGGCTTTCTTCTCCTGGGATTCTGGCATCAAATTTCAATACTATGTTGAACTTTCAGAAATCAATGCAGAAACGGGTTGCGCTATCCTGCATCAGAAATAGTACAATGGGACTTCTCCACTCGCTGTGCGATTCCTTCACCACTCTCATGGCCAAAATGACCCGGAGTTCATCTCACATGATATCCCACATTTTACAAGGGAACGGCTATGGTGTTTCCCTGATCTGTTGCTCTGAGCCCATTTCAGTATGGTGTTATTTTCAGTAGCTGTGCCCTTCTGGGGTGAGAACACAGTATTAAAGGAATCAAACAACTGCTACGTCTTGATCTTTTGTTCATGCTGTAGTCCGTCCTCAATATTTAGATCACACATGCCTGGGGGCCTAATTTGGGCTCCACAGGGTATGAATGTGATGGGTTGTTTCTCCTGGGGTGCACTCTGGGAGCCGTGGGAACTACTGCTTCCCTGTAACCACCCAGCTGGCCTTGCCCTTTTTGACAATGCTTTGCCGGTGATTCAGCCTCTTAAGGCCTGATTATCATAGAATCATAGAATCAAATAAACATAGAAGATAAGGATTGGAAGAGACCTTAGGAGGTCATTGAGTCCAACCCCCTGTTATCACCCACTATGACAGCAGATGGTGCCACACACCCAACTGAGCTACCTGAGGGCTTACCTAAGCCACCCAAGTACAAAGAGCAGACACCAGCTCATTTCCTATCTCAACAGGATCACGTCCACCACTAGAGGATAAACCCCAAATTAGACTGTCTTGCAAAGCACTGGAATCTGTACAATGTAAGATCATTAATAGGATTTTGGCATCAAAGGTATTTCCCAGTGTCCATTTGTGAGGTTTAAAGAGGCACCTCTAAGGGCTTGGCTACACTTGCAAGTTAGAGCGCATTAAAGCAGCCCCAGGTGCCCTAAGTCCCGATGTGTCCACACTGGCAAGGCTCTTAGAGCGCCTGGACTCTGCAGCTGGAGCGTGCCTCGTAATCCACCTCCACGAGAAGCATAAAGCTCGCAGTGCCCCTGCTGAAATGCTGGGGTGTCAGTGTGAACAAGGGGTTGCATTACTGCGCTGTGATTGGCTTCCGGAAACGTCCCCTAATCCCCTGAAGTCAAGTGGACACTCTTCTCATTGTTTTGAAATCGGCTGCAGGAATGCGGCTATCCCCTTTCAAAGCTCCGTTTCTGACAACCAGCATGTTATCTGCTCTGGGAGAAAGCAGCCATTAGTGTGGAATGCTGCTGTTGTGTGTGTGAGAGAGGGGGGAAGGGGGTCTGCTGCTGTCTGACTTTGCAAGACAGCATGCTGACACGTTCTCAGCCACACATTGTCTTTCCCCCCACAGACACACAACACACTCCCTGTCACACTCCACCCCCCCATTTGAAAAGCACATTGCAGCCACTTGCACACGAGGATAGCTACCACAATGCACTGCTCTTTGTGGAGTTGCATGAGCTTCTAATGTGGCCACTCCAGTGTGCTTGCAGCTGACAATGTAAACCCATGGCAGCATTTTCCCTGCTGCGGTTTTCCCTGCTCCGGTCTCTGAAGGCTGGTTTAACTGCCAGTGCTCTACATCTGCAAGTGTAGTCATCACTTATAATTTCTCAATCAAGGTTAGATGTTTCTCTAAAAGATCTGCTCTAGGAATAATTGTGGGGAAATTCTCAGACCTGTGTTATTCAAACTACATGATCACAGTGGTCCCTTTTGGCCTTGGAATCCAGGAACTATGTTTCCAGGAGTCAGCTGGAGGCATTTTGCCTGCAAGCTGGTGCAGCAGCTTACTGAAGGCATTTTTTTTCTATTCACGACCATGTTGATTTTGGCCCTATGGGGAGAAATTCTCATGTGGCTGAGGCACACTGAAAATGTTACACTAGTTGTGTATTTCAAGAGGCTGAGGGATCCCGTGAGTTACTGCATGGAATAACATTTTAGATGAGAAAATAATGACTTTACCCCATAAAATCTCCACAGTGAGGAATAAATATACAACCCTGGCTGATAATGAATAACAGAGCTGGGTAAAAAATGGTCCCAGAGCATCCTGGGTTTAACATCTGTGTCTCAGTGGCCCACTGTTTCAGTCAGTTGCCAGTGGTTCATGTCCTCACATGTCCCACAGTTGCCTGCTCTCATTATACAATCTGAAAACTTTTCAGCTTGCGAGTTCTTCCTTTGTAGCAGTCCCTGAAGCCACACACAGTATGCATAGGTGCACCCAGAGCAGCGGCACAGATGGCCTGGCATTTGACAGTCTATGTGTGAGATTTCTCACCATTGAAACAGAGTCACTGATCTCTGCCCAGCCAAGGGAGCAGGCAAAGTTGGTGGTACCTCACCCCCTGCACAGAAAGAGCTGTGGAGAGTGTGGGGTGGCTCAGATTTAGTGGCAGCCATGGATGACTGGATAGCATGGAGAAGAAACTGGCAACCGGCATGCTGTCAGAATTGGGGCAACGTGGGATGGGAAAGGAGAGTATGGACAGGTGGTCAGTGTATGATGGTGAGCCATCAAGATTCCAAAACACCATTAATGGCCCACATTTTGCATAATTACAATAGGCCCTCATATTTCTAATTTCAGATACAAGAATGATACACATAGGATGACCACACTCAGTAGAGTGTAAGCTTTGTAATGATACCCTTCAAGAGAGCTTTTGCATGAAGCATATTCCAGTTACATTATATTCACACTCATTAGAAGAAGAAAGTCAAGTTAAGTGTGGGCCCCTTACTGAATGGGGTGGGCAACCTAGTAACAGAGGATGTGAAAAAAGCTAATGTACTCAATGCTTTTTTTGCCTCTGTCTTCACGAACAAGGTCGGCTCCCAGACTGCTGCACTGGGCAGCACAGCATGGGGAGGAGGTGACCAGCCCTCCGTGGAGAAAGAAGTGGTTCGGGACTATTTAGAAAAGCTGGATGTGCACAAGTCCATGGGGCTGGATGCGCTGCATCCGAGGGTGCTAAAGGAGTTGGCGGGTGTGATTGCAGAGCCATTGGCCATTATCTTTGAAATTCAAGGAGATCGGGTGAGGTCCCTGATGACTGGAAAAAGGCTAATGTAGTGCCCATCTTTAAAAAAGGGAAGAAGGAGGATCGGGGGATCTACAGGCCAGTCAGCCTCATCTCAGTCCCTGGAAAAATCATGGAGCAGGTCCTCAAGGAATCAATTCTGAAGCACTTAGAGGAGAGGAAAGTGATCAGGAACAGTCAGCATGGATTCACCAAGGGCAAGTCATGCCTGACTAACCTAATTGCCTTCTATGAGGAGATAACTGGGTCTGTGGATGAGGGGAAAGCAGTAGATGTGTTATTCCTTGACTTTACCAAAGCTTTTGATGCTGTCTTCCACAGTATTCTTGCTGGCAAGTTAAAGAAGTATGGGCTGGATGAATGGCCTATAAGGTGTTTAGAAAGCTGCCTAGATCGTCAGGCTCAACGGGTAGTGATCAATGGCTCCATGTCTAGTTAGCATCCGGTTTCAAGTGGAGTGCCCCAAGGGTCGGTCCTGGGGCCGGTTTTGTTTAATATATTTATTAATGATCTGGAGGATGGTGTGGACTGCACTCTCAGTAAGTTTACAGATGACACTGAGCTGGGAGGAGTGGTAGATACACTAGAGGGTAGGAATAGGATACAGAGAGACCTAAAAAAATTAGAGGATTGGGCCAAAGAAACCTGATGAGGTTCAACAAGGACAAGTGCAGAGTCCTGCACTTAGGACGGAAGAATCCCATTCACGGTTACAGACTAGGGACCGAGTGTTAAAAGGTACAGCTCTTGGGTCCTAGGCTGGGGAGCTGAGGGGAACTGGCTGGAGCCTCTCTATTGTTGTTTCATGGATGGCTAGTGAAAGCTTCCATGTAACTGCAGCTGGGTGTGTCCCTCTCTGTGTATAGCTGTGTAAGAGCAAGACCTGAGAGGATTGCAGCTTGTCACAGCCTCACAGTGTAAGTGGGAGCCCAGATTGGTATGTCAAACACTTGGCTTCTGTCAGTCAGTGTCTGTGTAACCTTGGACAAGTCATGTCTCCCTGTGCCTCAGTTTACCAATCAGTGAAATGGGGATGGCTCATAGTGACTTTCCTTTGCTAGGTGTTTTGAAGATCTGTCAATGAAAGGTGCTACACAGTATGATGACAGTTACTGATGAGAAGTACTGATCTCTGATCCCTTAGCGACAGCCCCATGTGTTTGCTGTAAGTGCTTGTGTCTCCTCTTAGTCAACTTTCTCCAGACCTCTCTGTCTATTATCTACCCATCTATCCTGAGAATTAGGCATTATCCCTAATTTTCTTACTCATCCACTATAATTTTTAAATACATACACACAAACGTACAGAGCAGCCAATTCCTCTCTGACTCAGCACAGAGGCGATGAGTTCTCATCTCCTTTTGAGAAGGTTCCTTAATTACTGTTTACTCCGAAAGCTGGATAATTAGCACAGAAGCGGAGATATGCTTATCTACAGCCTGTTTACACTCAGATCCTCCCTTCTCCTCTAGAGGCTGAGCGAACCCACTGGGATAACACAGAGCTATATTATAAACTGTGCACACCATTTGTCGGCTCTCGGCATGGGATGCTGCTGCACATTCTGGGTTGAAAGAGAGGTGCATCACGGATACCTGAGGGGGATTCCTAAGGAGGACACTTCCATCTCAGAATTCACAGGTACCCATCTCTTGCTGAGGAGATCACCTGATTGACAAACCTTGTGCAACACCAGTGTGGTGGGATAGAAAGTAAGTCTGTGGTCCTTTCTGCTCTGCACAACCATGAAACATCCCAGGGCCCTTGCCATAAGTGATGAGTTTGCTAAAGAATCACAGGCCAAAATGTCACTCTTTTCTGTGCACTCCTGCTCATCCCGCCTGATGGACTACAGCCCCAAGATGGTGCATTTCAGTGGCACAGTGAATTCTTCAGGATGAAAGATGTTAGTAGATGTGCAATACAAGGCCAAATTCTGAGACCACGGCCCGTACTTTGCTCAGGCCCCAGTGAGGCAAAACTCCCCTTGGAGCAAGAACTGAGTAGAGATGTCAGGAGCCAACTGTGTGTTAATGCACAGACACTGTCACCCTCTCCTCTTGCATTTCAGGGCTCTGTCTATTAATGGGGCAGAGGGACAGGGGCTGTTACCTGACTTTTATCTGATGGAAAGCTGGGAGGTGCAAGGGCTCCTCACTAGAACAATAATAAGAATTTTTCAACATGGGTAACACATACTTTCTTCTAGCATCATTCGAGAAGTTGGCTGAAATATTATGCCTAAAACTTTCAAAAAACCAATTCTGCTCAAAGCAGACACCCAGCATGGGAAATTTCAGTCCAAACTCCAAAAATTTGGCAACTTATAAGCAAGTGGAAATGAGGTCTTCTAATGGAAGGTGTCAGACAGCCTTAACTACAGGTGATGCCAGCAGGACCACCTACAATGGCCAATCCAGTTGTGAATCCCATTCTTCTATGCTCTTCACTCCAATAATGTCGGTAGCAAGGAGTTCTACAGGCCAAATATGAATTATGTTACCAATTACCTTTTCTCAAAGTTATATGTTCAGACTTTCAATTTAACTAAATGTTCCCTTGTTCATGTTATGAGACACATTAAATATAAATGCCTGCTCTACTTTCTTTATCAATAGATCCAAAAGGTTTAAGGTCAGAAGGGACCATTTGATCATGCAGTCTGACCTGTAAAACACAGACCCATTAAATTTCACTCAGTTACCTCTGGATTCAGCTGAAAGACTTGTGTGTGACTAAGGCCTTGTCTACACTAGGATTTTACATCATAGAATGGTAGAGCCATAGAGTTATAAGGGAACGTAAAGGACAGCTTGTCTATCCCCCTGACAAGATGCAGGATTTGTTTTGTCTTAGTCATCTGAGACTGATGGCTATTCACACGTCTTTGGAAAACCTCCACAGAAGGAGCTTCCATGACTTCCCTGGGAGTCTGTTCAATTAGCCTCCTGTAGTTAAAGTTAGGAAGATTTTCCTGAAATTTAATTTAAATCTGCTATGCTGGAATTTGAACCCATTGCCTCTGCTCCTGCCCCTCTGTGGTTAGACAGAATAACTTTTCTCCACCTTTGTATGGCAGCCGTTCATGTGTTTGAAGACAACTATCATGTCCCCCATTAATCTCCTTTTTCCAAATAAACATATTGGTTACTTTGGCTTGCTCATTCGGCTTCCATTCCATCCCTTGCTTAACATTTGCTACTTGCCTATGGATCCTTTCCAGCTTCTCTACATCCTTTCCGTACATTGTGATCAAAATTGGACACATTACTCCAATTGAGACCTAGCCCACACTGAGTAGAGGAATACTATCATGAATCTGACTTGCATGTTACACTTCTGCTAATATAACCTAACATAGCATTTGTCTTTTTTGAAACATTTTTCCTAATGTCCAACCTAAACCGCCATTGCTGCAATTTAAGTCCATTGCTTCTTGTCTTCTCTTCAGAGGTTAAGGAGAAGGAGAACACTTTTTCTCCCTCATTGTTACAGGTATTTGAAAACTGTTATCATGTCCCCCCCTCAATCTTCTCTTATTCAGACTGAACAAAACTAGCTCTTTCAGTCTTCCCTCATAGGTCATGTTTTCAAGACCGCTAATCATCCTTTTCTCCAGTTTTTTCCAGACCATTTTGAAAGTTTATCTGTTTCTCCAAAGACTTGCAACCCCTCCCAACTTGGTATCATCTGCAAACTTTAGAAGTGTCCTCTCTATGCCATGATCTAAATCATTAATGAAGGCACTGAAAAGAACTGGACCCAGAACTGATCCCTCCGGGACCCCACTTGTTCTGCCCTTCCAGCATCACTGTGAACCATTGATAAGTACTCTCTGGGAGTGGTTTTCCAACCAGTTATGCATCCACCTTATAGTAGTTCCATCTAGGTTGTATTTCCTTAGTTTCTGAATGAGAAGATTATGCAAGACTGTATCAAAAGCTGTACTAATATCTAGATATACCACATCTACTGCTTCTCCCCATCAACAGGGCTTGTTACCCTGTCAAAAAAAGCTAACAGAGTGGTTTGACATGTTTTCTTATTGACAAATCCATGCTGACTATCACTTATCACATTATTATCTTCTAGATGTTTGCAAATTGATACCTTTATTATTTACTCCATTATCTTTCAATGACTTTTCAAAGATAATAGTTAATGGTTCAGATATCTTCTCAGTCAGTTCCTTCAGAGTATTCTAGGATGCATTTCATCAGGCCCTGGTGACTTGAAGACATTTAACTTGTTCTTTACGTATTTTAGCATCTGAACCTACCTCATTTTCACTGGCATTCTGTAGGTTAGTTGTCCAAACACCACCAACTTTCTTGTTGAAAACCGAAACAAAGAAGTCAATAAGCACTTCTGCCATTTCCACATTTATTGTTATTGTTTTTCCCTCTTCATTTAGTAACAGACTTACCTTGTACTTGGTCTTGCACTTGCTTCTAATGTATTTGTAGAATGTTTGCTTGTTACCATTTATGTCTCTAGCTAGTTTGACCTTTTGTGCTTTGGCCTTTCTAATTTTGCCCCTACATACATATGTTATTTGCTTATTTTCCTCCTTTGTAATTTGACCTTGTTTCCACTTTTGTAGGATCCTTTTTTTGTTTTTTAGATCATTCAAGATCGCCTGGTTAAGCCATTGTATTCTCCTACTGAGTGTGAAAGTTTCCTCTTGTGCCCTTACTAATGTCTCTCTGAAAAACTGACAGCTGTCTTCTATTGTTTTTCCCTTTAGACTTGCTTCCCATGAGATCTTACCTACCTACTCTCTGAGTTTGCTCAAGTCTATCATTCCATAGCATAATGAACTCTATCATTTCATGATCTCTTTCCCCCATGCTGCCTTCCACTTCCAAATTCTCAACCAGTTCCTCCATGTTTGTCAAAATCAAGTCTAGAACAGCCTCTCTCCTAGTAGCTTTCTCCAGCTTCTGGAACAAAAAATTGTCTTTAATACATTCCATGAACTTGCTGGATAATCTGTGCCCTGATGTAGACTGCATGAGATTAATTCTTCCATCAACCTAGCTACCTCCTCTCAGGTATTATCTATGCTGAGGGGAGAACCCCATCCATCTGTGTAAATAGTGTCTATATTGAAGCACTATGGCAACAACGCTGTAGCATTTTAAGTGTAACAACCCATCAAGCAGATCTTCCAGAGAAACATCCAGTCTGGATCTGCCAACATGGGGAATTGGAGAATTCAATACTTCCCTTCTCAGTGTGTCCCAGTGGTTAATCACCCTCAGTGCTAAACATTTGGCCCTAATTTCAAGCTGGAATTTGCCTGGCTTCAGCTTCCAGCCCTTCGGTCTTGCTCAGCCTTTGTCTGGTAGATTACAGAGCCCATTATTACCCAGGGTTTTCTCCCCAGGAAAGTCTCCACTTCATCATCTTTTTGATAAGTTAAAGTGATATACACCTTCAAGTCTAACAATCCGGCTTTTTCTCTCTACTCCAATCTTTTTTGTGGCTCTTTTCTGTGCCCTCTCCAAGTTTTCAACATCTGTTTCCAAATGTGGACCCCAGAACTTGATGCAGTTTGTTTCACCAATCCCATGTGCAGAGGTAAAATCCTTCCCCTGCTCCTACTCACCAACTCAGTATTTTCCCCTACTAAATCAAATGCCTCTGAGAAATCAAGGTTCATTGCATCTGCATTGTTCCCTTGATCCATGAAATGTGTACCCTTGATCAACCATGTGTACTCTCATAAAAGGATGAAATCAGGTTTCTTTGACAAGATCTGTTTTGCATAAACCCTCTTGGTGATGGCATTACTTACATTTCTAGACTTTTTTTTAACTAATCCCATACCAGCTTTTCCATTGTTTCTTAACCTTGCAAATTCCTTTAAAAAAATTGATGGATTTCCACTCCATACGGCTAAATGAAGTGGCTTGCATAATGACAGGTTTCAGAGTAGCAGCCGTGTTAGTCTGTATCCGCAAAAAGAACAGGAGTACTTGTGGCACTAACAAATTTCTAAGGTGCCACACGTACTCCTGTTCTTTTTGTGGATACAGACTAACACGGCTGCTACTCTGAAACCTTTAAAAAAATGTTTCCCTTTATTTTTAATACTTTACATTTATCACAGGAATTGACATAAAACTTTTCTAGGATTTTTATTGTTGTTAATGTACTTAATAACCTCATTTTTGTGATCCATAGCCCTGCCAAACATGGAGTTTTCCCTGATGCTTTAATGTCCCTTATCAATTTTCATAACTTCCGATTTCTATTCTTGGCTAGCTATTTTCCCATTTTCCTCTGTGTTACATATTGATCCCCCACCCCCAATTGCTGCATTTACTTCACCACTGAACTGAGTTTTTACCCAAAGTTGTTCACTTTGTTGACTGTGGAATCATGAGGATTCCACTATCTAATAAATGTTATCAAACGATTACCAATATTCATTCATATTTTTTCTGTCTAAATTTTTCCTCCCAATCAGTTTTGCTCTTAATTTTCCTCAGCTTTAGTGAATTAGTCCTCTTGGAGCACTATGTGTCAATCAATAGTACTGGTTGGGAATTGTCCATTTGAATGTAAATCAGTTTCACTTTTTATTTTCCTCTCCTATATACTATGCTCTCTT
Organism: Trachemys scripta elegans; assembly: GCF_013100865.1. Lineage (NCBI taxonomy): Eukaryota > Metazoa > Chordata > Testudines > Emydidae > Trachemys > Trachemys scripta. The sequence goes on from NC_048298.1 coordinate 340,609,836, forward strand.
CTTTGGCTCTTGTGTAAACTAAAGAGTCCCAGAGTTTTCTAGCTGTTTGTGTATGGAAGCCTCCCCCATTCTCAAAGCCTGTCTTGGAAATCCCTTTTATATATGCTATATCCTTAATAGTGACTGGGTGGCCCAAACTGAACACATATCCCAAACATGTTATTCTCCATCCATATCTTAGGGATCTAAAGATTCCTTTTCTTTTGTCCACTGCTATCAATGTCACCCAGGTCTCTTCCCTGAGGTAGGTTCTACTTTGGATATTTCTCCCAGTACATGTGTTCGCAAAGGTTTGTTTTTTCCCACTCTCTGATTTCGAGCAACTGGATGAATGGGGACCTCCCGGCAGTATGGGATCCCTATTCTGGCACTCATTGCATTGAGGAACAATGATGGATAACCAGTATCCACACGTGTGTTTCCTTCTGCTACCTCTTAAGGTTCCCCCACCACAAACTGTAGGAATTACTAAAGCAGGGAGCACCACAAAATATGGAATTGGATTTAGTAGGGTCATTGTTCATAGTTATTTTCTCAGAATAATGAAAATGTAATTTTTCAGTGTGTGAAGAGTGATCAATCTGTTCCTCCCATGTGAACAGCCTCCACTAGTGCATGCAGTGTCTCATATTAATGTTGTCTCTCCATTCAGGCATTTCTACTGAGACCAACACCCGAGATCCTGGGGACACACAGAAAGTCAGGGGGCATACGGTAAATGCAGGAGACTCCCTTATGACTCACAGTTGGACACTTTCTCCCCTACTCCATGTCAGATTCAAACACAACCGACTTCACCAACCCCTCCACCTTCATCCTAGTTGGCATTCCTGGCCTAGAGGCAGCCCATGTCTGGATCTCCATCCCCTTCTGCACCATGTACATCATAGCCATCTTGGGGAACTTCACCATCCTGTTCATCGTGAGGAGGGAGCGGAGCCTCCACGGGCCCATGTACTATTTCCTCTGCATGCTGGCTGTCACCGACCTGGTCATATCCACAACCACCATACCCAAAATGCTGAGCAACTTCTGGTTCAATTCCAGGGAGATCAGTTTTAGTGCCTGTCTCATCCAGATGTACTTCATTCACTGCTTCTCAACGATGGAGTCTGGAATCCTCCTGGCCATGGCTTTTGATCGCTACGTGGCCATCTGCCATCCCCTGAGACATTCCACCATCCTGACAAACTCTGTTGTGGCCAAGATAGGCCTGGGCTTGGTGCTGCGCAGTGGCATACTTGCATTACTCTATCCCTTCCTGACGAAGCAGTGGCCATATTGCAGAACCAACATCATCCCCCACTCCTATTGTGTGCACATAGCTGTGGTGAAGCTGGCCTGCGCTGACATCCGTATCAGTAGTTACTATGGCCTGTTTGATCTTTTCTCTGTGATCGGAATGGATGTGTTTTTTATTGCCGTGTCCTATACTCTGATCCTCAGGGCCATCTTCCGCCTCCCCACAAAGGATGCCCGGCTCAAAACTTTTGGGACCTGCATCTCTCATCTTTGTGCCATCTTAGCTTTGTACATCCCAGAGTTCTTCTCTCTCATGTACCGGTTTGGCCACAGTGTGCCACTGCACTTCCTCATTCTCATTGCCAATGTGTTTCACCCAGTGCCCCCTGTGCTACACCCCATCATTTATGGGGTGAGGACCAAACAGATCCGGGGCAGGCTGCTCCAGCTCTTTACTCAAAAAGAGACCTAAATGTTTTCTAATTGTGCTCTAGCTCTCAGATTGATCTCTGTGCAGATCTGGCTGGTGCACGTTGCTGGGGCCCCTTCCCTCAATCACTTACTGGACAGTCAAAGTGTGATTATACCCTTCCCTGTCCTTACTGTGCTGTGTCAATGCGATGAACTGGGGAATCAGTCTATGTACACTACACTGCGTTGCCACCGTTCCAATTGCTGATAGCTGGATCCCTGAAATTGCAATCTTGCCCCATCTCTTCTGTCAAGCATTGACCCTGCTGTGTGTCTTCTCCCCGAGGCCTTGTCTCTGTCCCTTGCTCCTGTCTTCCCCAATGAGAAACTGCAGAACTGAAATTAATTTGCAAACTGGACATCATCAAATTAGGCCTGAATATAGACTGGGAGTGGATGGGTCACTACAAAAACTAAATACATTTTTTGTCTCTAAGGTGCCACAAGTTCTCCTCTTTGTTTTTACAAAAACTAATTTCCCCTTGCTAAATACTCACACCTTCTTCTCAACTGTTTGAAATTGTCACCTTCTTTACATTGGCCTCATTAGCACTACAAAAGTGATTTCCACTCCTTCTTGTCAACTGTTGAGAGTAGCCTATTTCCCAATTTAGTGAAGTGGCTCGTTAGCACTGACCCCCCACTTGGTAAGGCAACTCCCATCTTTTCATATGCTGTGTATTTATACCTCCCTACTGTATGTTCCACTCCGTGCATCTGATGAAGTGGGTTTAGCCCATGAAAGCTTATGCCCAAATAAATTTGTTAGTCTCTAAGGTGCCACAGGGACTCCTGATTGTTTTTGCTGATACAGTCTAACATGGCTGCTACTCTGAAATCTGCTATAGTGTTGGTGATCACAGGGCCTGGAGAGGCTGAAACTCCAGCAAAGCAGTTTGAAAAAGGGCCAGCCCAGCTAGGTGGTTAGAGGGGTTGTCATGGCTGTACATTACACACAGAAAAGAAAGCCATCATCAGTTGCTACACTGAACAGTTTGCAAGTCCCTGTTATCAGCGAATCATTTCCTTTCTCCTGGGGCTGGTTCTCAGGCTGAAGTTCTCCAGGGTCCATTTTTTGCTCTTCCAGCTGCTCACACAGAGTCCAGAGAATTGTACAGGAGTCCTGGCCAACCTGAGAGTCCACAGGGGCTGTTCAGGGAAATCATAAAGGTCACTGTGCAGCACGCCGAGTGTCAGGCATGTGACATTCATACACTGATTCTCAAGCCTCTGCCTTTCTGTCACAGTAAGGAGATTTCCTCTCTCTGCTGAGCAGGATTTCGGTGAGTTGCCTGTTTCTGCATTAAAGTTAGTGCTAAGGGCTCAGAAAGGTTTCCAGGGTTCAAGTCATGAACCATCTGGATAGTAATTCACCAGCACGGTGACTTGAATTGTTTAGTACCGTCAGAAAAAAACAAGGGATTTACCTGGTAAAATTGGAACTACAAATATATTGTAAATAGTTTAGACAAATATTTGTGTTTAAGTTCAGTTCCTTTTCTCTTACTGTGTCCTTCTACCTTTCTCAGTAACTTTTTTTGTGTGTGTGTGTGTGCTGTGTGCTTCTTCCTGTGGTTCACAAAATTTGCCAATTCAGCAACTTCACTGTCCTGTTCGGAAGTGCAGCCAAAGCTTCTGCAGTGGGTATCTCTGTTACCAGAGGGTTCACAACAAGAATAGGCCACACACTGGCTATATTCTGCTCTCACATTCTGCCTTCACTGGGTGACTCCAGATTGACACTGGTCTCTCTGAGAGCAAAATCAAGGTCCCTCTGTTTTGAAACTCCCAACTTTCATTCCCAGTCTCAGAATGCCACATGAACTGGGGGTTTCCTTCAGACTCTCTCAGCACCCTAACAGAATAGCGCTCTCTGCAGGAGGACCCAAAGCCATGATTTTCACAGCCAGGAGCCGAAAGTTAAACATTCAGGGTGAATCTGGTCCCCTTGAGATCAAAGGCAAAATTCCTAACTGAGCCAGGAGTTTGCCCTAAATCCACATGTAGTGACTTAAATAAGTGCCCTGATTTACATCAGCCATGAGCCTCCAGTGACTTCAACTGGAGTCGTCCCGTGGCCTCTAAGAACGGGTGAGCTTCTTCGGGCCCAAGAAGAACTGACAGGAGAGTTGCTGAAATCTCAAATTCACAGCCTTAAAGCTTCAAAGCAATTAGGATAACCATTTTTTTTTTCAAGGGGGGATAGGGGGAAAGAGACCCTTCATCTCCGTTTCTGGAGAGGATGCGAAGCATTAGAGGTTGTGTTGCAAATGTTACTGGGGGAGGTACAGGAGCACACAGTGTGTGTGGTGGGTGTGCGACATGCAGTATCCAGATAACAATGGCATGGAGTCCTGAAACTATGCAACATGGGGAATGGACGTCCTCCCTGATGCACAGACCAAAGAGGCATCATGAGGCCTCGTGGGTCTGGCAGGTGTCTCAAACTGAAATGTAAAGTGGGCCACACTCTAGTGGATGGTCTCTGACACCATCCCCCATCTGGACCATACTTCTTTCCATGAGAAAGCCCACTACAGTTTTGTGGCAACATCAGCAATAGCCAACATGGAAAAGCAGCCTCAGGAAGGGGTGTCCAGGTTTCTAACCGGCCGCAATACGTTAAAGCTTTGTGTCTTTTTGAAGAAGAGTTACTCACACTGGCTCCTTTTAGTCCCGTGTCCTCTCCCCCTCCTGTCGGGTCTGTCCCTCTCTCCTTCCCTGCACAGGCTGAGCTGCTGCCGGGGTTCCCTTTGCCCCCAGAAAGACAGTTCAGTCTCATCTCCCCCTTTTCCCTGGGGCAGGCAGACACTGCGTTTAACCTCCTCTGAGGAGGCATTTCTGTGAGATGTCACTGTGGTGTGTGGCACCTGGTTTTGGTCCTGGGTGAGGGGTGTCCCTGTGTGGCAGGGATGGAAGTTCTGGGGGTGGGGGATCTACATGGACAAGTGACCAACACCAGGGGTTGTGGGGCAGGAAGAGGAGTGTACACAGGCAGGCTGGCAGCACTGGAGGCTGTGGGGGCAGATAGGGGGTGTACACAGAGAATTGGGCCCTGCTGAGGGTTGTGGAGGCAGGCAGGGTGTGTGCAGTGACAGGCGAGTAGCTCTGAGGCTGTGTGGGTGCTGTGACATTCTATACCTTTGGGGAACATACTGTAACCCCTATAGTCCTCATTTTCAGATAATCATGTTCTTACATATAAAGCATGCCTTGTAAGGTATCAGGGAAACGGTTATGATCTGCTGAAAGTCATGTCTCTATCCATATATGTATCATTAATGTATATGGAGCTATGAGAATTCTGTTGTATGGTTATCGCTAAAACATGCTGTAAGTTGGGGAATCAGCCAGATATTAGCTCTCCAGAGGAAACAGCAAGGAAAGTAACGATCACCCGGGCAGGGTGTCAAACAACCCATCAACAGCCATTGTCCAGCAAGGGAGGTCCAATGCAATGACTCACCTGCATGAGACCACACCAGGGAAATTGCTCTACCTTGCTTGGAGAGACTCACCAATGCCCCCCAGACATGCCCGGACTTGTGCTCCCCAAGCACATGGACTGAGGGTATAAAACAGAGAGTATACACATACTGGGCCCTTCTCCTGCCCCCACCATCACTGGAAGCAACTAAGACATTGAGAAAAAGACAAGACACAAACAGGGGAGATTGGCCCAGGTTTAAGGAACAAACCTGTATATTAAGGACTGCAATATCCTGTGGGGTGAGAAAAACTGCTTAATCTAGATGTTGCCCAGTCTAGTAGGGTTTAGTTTAGACTGTGTGCTTATATTTTATTTTATTTTATTTTGGTAACTACACTGACTTTTTGTCTATCACTTAATATCACATAAAATCTAACTTGTAGTTAATAAATTTATTTGTTTATTCTACCTGAAGCAGTGCGTTTGCTTTAAAACATGTCAGAACTTCCCCTTGGCATAACAAGCCTGGTGCATATCAATGTTTTTGTTAAACTGACAAACTCATATAAGCTTGCAGTGTCCTGTGGACATAACTGGACACTGCAAGATGGAGGTTCCTAGGGTGTGTCTGGGACCGGAGATATTGGTTGGTGTCATTCAGTTGCATGATCCAAGGAGCAGTTTACATGGCAGAGGCTATGCGTGAACAGCCCAGGAGTGGGGGTTCTCACAGCAGAGCAGGGTAAGGCTGGCTCCCAGAGTCAAGGATTGGAGAGACATAGCAGATCACCGGTCCACATAATACCAGGGGATCATCACAGGAACGCAGAGTGGTGTGTAGACAAACAGGTGGGCAGTGGTATTGAAATTAATTTGTTCTTTGTGATTGTTGGTCCAAGGCCAGTGTTGGGACCTTTCCTGGTACAGAGTGTGTTTGGGGAGTTTCAGGGTCTCTTTACCCTGGCAAGCCTCAGAACTGCAGTCTGGGTGTCACAACCTTTACTCAGTTTCCAGTTCTTGTTGGTGTTATGTAACTTCAGGCATTTCACTGGTAGAAATAACCACTGATCATTTTGTGACACTGTACTCCATATTGTTCATAGTGGTATTATTATGATATGATTATATGATTAGAGTACAATTATGATACAATTTATGCAAGATGGGTCATGTACGATGTCATTGAAAAAGTTATGACTTTCTGAATATGATTATCCTATTTGTATGCCTGTATGATTTTTGTCTGAAGTTATGAATATTGATTACATATCTGTATTTCAAATGTAGTTACACCTGGGTAACATCCACTAGGCAAGATGGTTTCAGTCTAGATAGCTGGTCGGGAAGGGCCTATTCAGGGCAATGGACTATTAGGGAAAACAATAGGCCTTAGGAGAAATTTATCTCCTACCCAATGAGCTTTCCTGAAAATGCTTCAGATAGCCTATAAGTAATGGATGCTATGACTCCATAGGGGAGTCTGTACTTTTCCCACAAACTGGTCTGGGAACCAGGTTTTGAAACAAAGGTTTCCTGCCATATGCTAAAATCATATAAAGCAGAGAGTGATATTGTTGGTGGTTCTTCACTCCCCACCAAGAAGACTCCTAGAATGTTAATAGCTATAAAATATTTACCGTACTTGTCAGCATCCTCTCCCCCCACATTGAACTCTGGGGTACAGATGTGGGGACCCACATGAAATACTCCCTAAGCTTATATTCCACCATCTTAGGTTAATAACTTCCCCAAGGCACAAATTCCTTTCCTTGTCCTTGGACGGTATTGCTGCCATCACCAAGTGATTTACACAAAAATTCAAGGGAGAGTCACTTGGAATCCCTATCTCTCAAAATATCCCTCAGGCCCCTTCACCCCCTTTCCTGATTAGGCTTGAGAATAATATATATATAAGCTAATTTCCTTAGCAATGTGAGTAGAGACCAGACCCTTATGTTTAGGACATTAAAATCAATCAGGTTCTTAAAAGAAGAACTTTATTATAAAGAAAAAAGTAAAAGAATCACACCTTCAAAATCAGGATGGAAGGTAACTTTACAGGGTAATGAAAAGATTTAAAACACAGAGGACTCCCCTCTGGACTCACCTTCACAGTTACAAAAGCAGAAATGAAACTACCTCTTTAGCGCAGGGAAAATTCACAAGCCAAAACAAAAGATAAACTAATGCATTTCCTTACTTTACTTACAATTTTTGTAATTTTATATGGGTCATTTCTGGTATGTTTTCAGGAGATGTTGAACCTACCTGGTCTCTCTCTTCATCCGGAGAGGGAACAAACAAAGAGAGCCATAAATAAAACCTCCACCCCCATCCCCAAAGTTTTGAGAGTATCTTCTTTCCTCATTGGTCCTTCTGGTCAGGTGCCAACGAGGTTATTTGAGCTTCTTAACCCCTTACAGGTTAAGCGTTTCAGTACAGCTGCCCAGGAGGAATTTTATGCTACCCTTATCTCTATGTTTATGATAGTACTATTTGTTATAAAACATGTAAACCCCCTCACTCTGCTTCTCTCCCTTCACAGGCACCTTAAGCATTTCTGAATTGTATCGACACATTGACCACTTCATGGCAGCTTTCAACGTCACCTATTCTGACCCTTCAACATTCATCCTAACAGGCATTCCTGGCCTGGAAGCTGCTCATGTCTGGATTTCCATCCCTTTCTCTGCATTCTACATTATCAGTCTGTTGGGAAATTTCATGCTTCTGTCTGTTGTAGGTAAGGAGCAGACCCTGCACAAGCCGATGTACCTGCTACTCTGCATGCTGGCACTTACAGACATCGCCACACCTACCTTTGTTGTGCCAAAGGCGCTGGGCATATTTTGGTTCAATTTGAAAGGCATTACTGTGGCTGGATGCCTCACCCAGATGTTCTTCCTTCACACGGTTTCTGTTATGCACTCAGCCACCCTCGTGACAATGGCCTTTGATCGCTATGTTGCAATATGTAACCCTCTGAGATATTCCACTATCCTCACCAATGCACGAATAGCTAAGCTAGGGCTTGTAGGTTTGATAAGAGCTGTTCTCTTCATTCTGCCCCTACCCCTGCTCATGAGTCAGCGACCATTCTGTGCCAACCGCATTATCCCCCATACGCAATGTGAGCATATAGCTGTGGCGAAGATGGTATGTGGGGACATCACAGTCACCAGGATATATGGCTTGGTGCTAATGTTTGTAGTTATGGGGTTTGACCTGATGCTTATTGCCCTGTCCTACATTCTGATCATCAGGGCCGTCCTCAGAATCTCCTCTAAGAAAGCCCACCAAAAAGCCCTTAACACCTGCACAGCCCACATCTGTGTGATGCTGACATATTATACCCCTGGCCTCTTCTCCAACCTGACACATCGGATTGGTCAAGGCATTGCTCCCCACATTCACATCATCTTGGCCGACCTCTATCTCCTCATTCCTCCCATGCTAAACCCTATCATTTATGGGGTCAAAACTAAAGAGCTTCGTGACAAAGTAGGCAAATACACCTGCAGAAGGTGATCACCTGGGGCCACTGACGTGAAACCTGTGTGACAAGAGGGGGAAAGCATATCTCCTTGTTAATCAAGGGTGCCCTGTCCCAGATTGGTTGAACTCAACATGGTGGAAGTTCACAGTCGGAGAAGTTCCTCCCACCCAATATCTGATAAGTCCATCACTAAGCACTGCTCTCTACGGTGCTGAGATTCCTCTCTCTGACCATCACCTGACCTCTTTCATTGTCACCCATCATCCTCCAATCCCCCACACCTTGTTACTCAGCCTTTCTGTGACTCTAAGGCTATGTCTGCACTACTGCAGTAAGTCGACCTACTCCACACAACTCCAGCTACGTGAATAACTGTAGCTGGAGTCGATGTACCTTAGGTTAAGTTACCACTGGGTCTACACTGCAGGGGTTCGACAGGAGAAATCTCCCATCGACTCTTCTCATTGTGGGTAGAGTACAAGGGTTAGACACACTAAATCGACCTCTGGTGGATCGATCTCAGAGCGTCGATCCCGGCTGTAGTGTAGACGTACCCCAAGACTACCATAAGATACTGTACCATTTTCATGCAAAGTGGTTTTCCATTAGTCCCTGCGTGGTCAGGGGTCTTGTTCAGTTTTACAAACAGAAGCTACACTTTCAGATAGCCAAAGAGAAAACAAAAGAAACGGCAATGCTGAACTTCTTTATCATATGTACAGCGATCCGGGGAGCAAAATTTACCTAATTTTTCTACATCGAATCCATCAGGAAACTGGAGGAAAATGCAACAGAGGGTCCTGTGGCACCTTTAAGACTAACAGAAGTATTGGAGCATAAGCTTTCATGGGTGAATGCCCACTTCATCAGACGCAAGTATATTCCTCAGATCCCACTGAGGAATACACTAAGAAACTGCACTGTCTACTTAGGACACTCCCTACACTAACACAGGAACAAATCAACATACCCTTAGAGCCCCGACTCGGGTTATTCTATCTACTACCCAAGATCCACAAACCTGGAAATCCTGGGCACCCCATCATCTCGGGCATTAGCACTCTCACTGGAGGACTGTCTAGATATGTGGACTCCCTACTCAGACCCTATGCCACCAGCACTCCCAGGTATCTCCGTGACACCACTAATTTCCTGAGAAAACTACAATGCATTGGTGATCTTCCAGAAAACACCATCCTAGCCAGCATGGATGTAGAGGCTCTCTACACAAACATCCCACACATAGATGGAATACAAGCTGTCAGGAACAGTATCCCTGATGATGACACAGCACAACTTGTTGCTGAGCTCTGTGACTTTATCCTCACACACAATTATTTCAAATTTGGTGACAATATATACCTCCAGACCAGTGGCACCGCCATGGGCACCCGCATGGCCCCACAATATGCCAACATTTTTATAGCTGACCTGGAACAACGCTTCCTCAGCTCTCATCCACCTACACCCCTTCTCTACCTATGCTACATTGATGACATCTTCATCATCTGGACCCATGGGAAGGAGACCCTGGAAGAATTCCACCATGATTTCAACAGCTTCCACTCCACCATCAACCTCCACCTGGACCAATCTACATGGTAGGTCCACTTCCTAGACACCACAGTACAAATAAGCGATGGCCACATTAACACCACCCTATACTGAAAACCCACCGACTGCTACACCTACCTTCATGCCTCCAGCTTCCACTCTGGACACACCACACAATTCATCATCTACAGCCAAGCGCTGAGGTACAACCGCATCTGCTCCAACCCCTTAGACAGAGACCAACACCTACAAGATCTTCACCAAGCATTCTCAAAACTACAATACCCACACAAGGAAATAAAGAAACAAATCAACAGAGCCAGACGTGTACCCAGAAGCCTCCTGCTACAAGACAGGCCCAAAAAAGAAACCAACAGAACTCCACTGGCCATCACCTACAGTCCTCAGCTTAAACCTCTCCAACGCATCATCAGTGATCTACAACCCATCCTGGTCAATGATCCCTCACTTTCACAGACCTTGGGAGGCAGGCCAATCCTCGCCCACAGACAACCCGCCAACCTTAAGCATATTCTCACCAGCAACCACGCACTGCACCATAAAAACTCTAACTCAGGAACCAACCCATGCAACAAACCTCGATGCCAACTCTGCCCACATATCTATACCAGCAACACCATCACAGGATGTAACCAGATCAGCTACAACATCACCGGCTCATTCACCTGCAAGTCCACCAATGTTATATATGCCATCATGTGCCAGCAATGCCCCTCTGCTATGTACATTGGCCAAACTGGACAGTCACTATGCAAGAGGATAAATGGACACAAGTCAGATATCAGGAATGGCAATATACAAAAACCTGTAGGAGAACATTTCAACCTCCCTGGCCACACAATAGCAGATGTAAAGGTAGCCATTTTACAGCAAAAAGACTTCAGGATCAGACTCCAAAGAGAAACTGCTTAGCTCCAGTTCATTTGCAAATTTGACACCATCAGATCAGGGTTAAACAAAGACTGGGGTATGTCTACACTACGAAATTAGGTTGAATTTATAGAAGCCAGTTTTCTAGATATCGGTTTAATACAGTTGATTGTGCGTGTCCCCACATAAAATGCTCTAAGTGCATTAAGTCGGTGGACCGCGTCCACAGTACCGAGGATAGTGTTGACTTCCAGAGCATTGCCCTGTGGGTAGCTATCCCCCAGTTCCCGCAGTCTCCGCCGCCCATTGGAATTCTGGGTTGAGATCCCAATACCTGATCATGCAAAACAGTGTCGCGGGGGGTTTTGGGTACATGTCATCAGGCCCCTCCCCCTCCATCAGAGCAACAGCAGACAATCGATTTGCGCCTTTTTACCTGGGTTACCTGTGCAGACAACATACCACGGCAAGCATGGAGCCCGCTCAGCTCAGCTCAGCTCACTGTCACGATATGTCATCTGAGTGCTGGCAGAAGTGGTACTGCATTGTTACACAGCAGCAGCTAATTGCCTTTTGGCAGTAGACGGTGCAGTATGACTGGTAGCAGTCATCAGCTATCTGGGTGCTGGCAGACGTGGGGCTGCATTGCTACACAGCAGCAGCTCTTTGCCTTTTGGCAGTGGATGGTGTATTACGACTGGTATCCGTCATCGTCGTATTCCTCAGTGAGTTCAATCAGAGGCAACTGGGCAGACATGTTTTGTTTCCAGGCCTACTGAACTGTCTTGATGATGATGGCTAGCAGTCGTAGTACATCATTTTCTGCCAAGCACCCAGAAGATGCCAATGGCTATCAGTCATGCTGCACCATCTGCTGCCAGCTTAAGATGTAAAAAATAGATGGACCAGATTTGATCTGTATTCATTTGCTTCGCCCTCCCTCCATGAAATCAACAGACTGCTAAACCCAGGGTTTTGAGTTCAATCTTTGGGGGCGCCATTCTGTGTGACAGTTGTTTGTGTTTCTCCCTGATGCACAGCCACCTTTGTTGATTTTAACTCCCTGTACCTGTACGCCATGTCATCAGTCGCCCCTCCCTCCCTCTGTCAGACACTAGTTTCGTGCCTTTTTTCAGCCCAGATGCCATAGCACTGGGATCATGGAGCCTGCTCAGATCACCGCGGCAATTATGAGCACTATGAACACCACGTGCATTGTCCTGGGTATATGCAGAGCCAGGACATGCCAAAGCAAAACCAGGACCAGCCAAAGAGGTGATTGCAGTGCGGCAATGAGAGTGATGAGGAAATTGACATAGACCTATCACAAAGTACGGGCCCCAGCAATGTGCAAATCATGGTGTTACTGGGGCAGGTTCATGGTGTGGAATTCCGATTCTGGGCCCAGGAAACAAGCACAGACTGGTGGGACCGCATCGTGTTGCAGGTGTGGGATGATTCCCAGTGGCTGCAAAACTTTTGCATGTGTAAGGGCACTTTCATGGAACTTTGTGACTTGCTTTCCCCTGCCCTGAAGTGCCAGAATACCAGGATGAGAGCAGCCCTCACAGTTGAGAAGCGAGTGGCGATAGCCCTGTGGAACCTTGCAATGCCAGACAGCTACCGGTCAGTCAGGAATCAATTTGGAGTGGGCAAATCTACTGTGGGGGCTGCTGTGATCCAAGTTGCCAGGGCAATCAAAGACCTGCTGATATCAAGGGTAGTGACTCTGGAAAATGTGCAGGTCATAGTGGATGGCTTTGCTGCAATGGGATTCCCAAACTGTGGTGGGGCGATATACGGAACCCATATCCCTATCTTGTCACCGGAGCAACAAGCCACCGAGTACATAAACCGCAAGGGGTACTTTTCAATGCTGCTGCAAGCCCTGGTGGATCACAAGGGACGTTTCACCAACATCAACTTGGGATGGCCGGGAAATGTACATGATGCTCGCGTCTTCAGGCACTCTGGTCTGTTTCGAAAGCTGGAGGAAGGGACTTTCTTCCCGGACCAGAAAATAACCGTTGGGGATGTTGAAATGCCTATTGTTATCCTTGGGGACCCAGCCTACCCCTTAATGCCATGGCTCATGAAGCCGTACACAGGCAGCCTGGGCAGTAGTCAGGACCTGTCCAACTATAGGCTGAGCAAGTGCGGAATTGTGGTGGAATGTGCATTTGGATGTTTAAAAGCGCGCTGGCGCAGCTTACTGACTCGGATAGACCTCAGTGAAACCAATATCACCATTGTTATTGCTGCTCGCTGTGCACTCCACAATATCTGTGAGAGTAAGGGGGAGACATTTATGGCGGGGTGGGAGGTTGAGGCAAATCGTCTGGCCGCTGATTACGTGCAGCCAGACACCAGGGCTTCCCTCTCAGGGAAGAGTACAGCAGGGTGCGATGCGCATCAGAGAAGCTTTGAAAACCAGTTTTGTGACTGGCCAGGCTACGGTGTGAAACTTCTGTTTGTTTCTCCTTGATGAACCCCCCCGCCCCTCCCTCTGGTTCACTCTACTTCCCTGTAAACCAACCACCCCTCCCCTCCCCCCTTCGAGCACCGCTTGCAGAGGCAATAAAGTCATTGTTACTTCTCATTCATGCATTCTTTATTAATTCATCACACAACTAGGGGGATAATTGCCAAGGTAGCCTGGGATGGGTGGGGGAGAAGGGAAGGAAAAGGACACATTGCAGTTTAAAACTTTAAAACCTTAACACTTATTGAAGGCCAGCCTTCCGATGCTCGGGCAATCATCTGGGGTGGAGTGACTGGGTGGCCAGAGGCCCCCCCACCGTGCTTTTGGGCATCTGGGTGAGGAGGCAATGGGATTTGGGGAGGAGGGCTGTTGGTTACACAGGGGCTGTAGCGGCGGTCTCTGCTCCTGCTGCCTTTCCTGCAGCTCCACCATACGCTGGAGCATATCAGTATGATGCTCCAGCAGCCGGAGCATCGACTCTTGCCTTCTATCTGCAAGCTGACGCCACCTATCATCTTCAACCCTCCACTTGCTCTGTTCAGCCCGCGATTCATCCCACCACCTCTTCTCTCGTTCATATTATTCTTTTTTGCACTCTGACATTGACTGCCTCCACGCATTCTGCTGCGCTCTTTCAACGTGGAAGGACATCTGGAGCTCTGTGAACATATCATCCCAAGTCCTCCGTTTTCTCCTTCTAATCTTCGCTAGCTTCTGCAAAGGAGAAACATTTGCAGCTGGTGGAGGAGAAGGGACAGGTGGTTAAAAAAGACACATTTTAGAGAACAATGGGTACACTCTTTCACGTTAAATTTTGCTGTTCACATTACACAGCACATGTGCTTTCATTACAAGGTCGCATTTTTCCTCTTATATTGAGGGCCTGCTGGTTTGGCATGAGAGATCACTCACGCAGTGCCAGGCAACAGATTTCGGCTTGCAGGCAGCCATGGTAAGCCACAGTCTTTTGGCTTTTTTAACCTTCATAACATGTGGGAATGGTTTCAAAAAGCAGCGCCCTCATTTCCCATACCAAGTACCCATTGGGTTGGCCATTTAAAATGGGTTTGCAATGTAAAAGGAGGGGCTGGGTTTTCCGGGTTAACATGCAGCACAAACCCAGCTACCCCCCCCCCCCCCCCCCCACACACACAATTCTCTGGGATGATCACTTCACCCCTCCCACCCCGCACCACGTGGCTAACAGCGGGGAACATTTCTGTTCAGCCAAGCTGGAACGGGCACCTCTGAATGTCCCCTTAATAAAATCACTCCATTTCAACCAGGTGACCGTGAATGATATCACTCTCCTGAGGATAACAAAGAGAGGTAAGGAATGGATGATGTCTGCATGCCAGCAAACACCGGGCCATATGCTGCCATGCTTTGTTATGCAATGATTCCAGACTACGTGCTACTAGCCTGGCGTGGTTAAGTGTCCTACCATGGCGGATGGGATAAGGCAGCCTTCCCCAGAAACCTTTTGCAAAGGTTTTGGGAGTACATGAAGGAGAGCTTTCTGAAGATGTCCCTGGAGGATTTCCGCTCCATCCCCATACATGTTAACAGACTTTTCCAGTAGCAAACAAATCAAGTTCACTAAAGTCTTTGTCCACAGTGGCAGCCATATGTTCGAGATCTTCAACCCAAAACTGCCCTACTTGATTATTCGCAGTATCAGGCCAGTGAAACATAGGCAAAACTGTTCACTGCTGCTCCAACTGTCCAAGGTCTCCACGAAACAATGGCAAAAATGAGATATCAGCCAATCTAGGTCATGAAGCACTTAGTACTGCAAGTGATTCAATCACCTGGACATTTAGTGGCAATCTCTGTTTCCTCTGTTTCACAAACTCCAAGAACAGGAATGGTTAGTGTGTATTTTGAAATTTCCAGCTGAAAGTGACTCCAAAATTGACTGCCCAAAGCCGTAAGTTGTTGGACTCCACGGTGATGTCATAGTTTAACACAGCACTCTATTACCTGCGGTTTTCAGAACCCACAGCAGGGGCAACTTCACTATTTCACTCCAGGCATTGTCAGGAATAAATCAATGGGAAGACAGAAATTCTGTCTGATCAAGGATTAAATGCAAGTAAGCATGCTCTTCTCTAAAACTGCAGTTTATTAGATTTGAGCACACACAGACATAAGCAATAGGTTTAA
Source organism: Trachemys scripta elegans (assembly GCF_013100865.1). Lineage (NCBI taxonomy): Eukaryota > Metazoa > Chordata > Testudines > Emydidae > Trachemys > Trachemys scripta. The sequence continues at coordinate 340,625,568 of NC_048298.1, forward strand.
AACATCCCAGATATTTACCTAAGATCTGGAGTGGAATTGAGTAATTAACAGCAGGTTCACTGTGTCCAGTTGCTCACCTGCTGGGGAGAAAGGGTGTCAGGAAAAAGGTCTCTCAAGATGGATTCAGAGGACTCCTCCAACTACACAGTATGAGCTAATCTTTCATAATTTCTATAACACACATAGGTCATGGTGACCCCTACTGGATCATCACTTTCCCTGTCTTATAGTAAACTTCTAATATCAGAGGCATCTAGGCTCAAGGTTTTCATCCATTTATGTTCTTTCATTCTCACTTGTTTACTTGTCTGTCCACTCCTCCCATTCTGATTAGCAGAAACTGCCAGTTAGATTTTGACTTTGTACCTAAAAGCCTGCTTTCCAATTAACCCTAAACTATGTGGTGCTCTATTTTATTAATTTGTAATGGTGGAATGAACATCATATGGTTGCAATGGGCTTGATCACATTCTGGGGTACACTCCCCTCGAATCCAGGGTAACCCAGTCCAGTTCTCAAAAACCCACAGTTCCACAACTCTCACTAATAAACTCTAGTAGAATGATCTCAATTTCTGCAGCAGCTTTCCAGAATTAGCACTTTCCAACTGAAACATTTAGTTTATTCGTCAGGCTTCCTGAACGATTACATGTAGAAAAATCAGGTACATTTTGCTCACAGAATCAGTGTACTTATGATAAAGAAAGTCAGCACTGTTGTTGCTTTCTCTATTTTTTGGCTATCAGAAAGTGTGGCTTCAATTTGTCAAACCGATCAATAATGCTGTTCACACAGGTTCTAATGCAAAGCCACCTTGCTTCTGAAAGCTGCAGTATCTTCTGTGTTCTGCAAATCATGGAACGGCTGAGTGACAGAGTGTGTGGATCTGGGAGCTGCTGGGTGATGCTGAAAGAGATTAGGTGACGGTCAGAGAGAAGGAACTTAGCAACAGAAAGAGCAGTGCTTGGTGATGGAGTGATAAGATGTTAGGCTGAGGAGCTTTTAAGACTGTGAACTTCCACAATGCTGAGCTCAGCCAAACTGGAACAGAGCACCCTTGATTAATGTGGAGATATCCTTGCCACCTCTTTTTACACAGGTTTAAAGTCAGTGGCCCCAGGTGATCACCTTCTGTAGGTGTACTTGCCGACTTTGTCACAAAGCTCTTTGGTTTTGACACCATAAATGACAGGGTCAAGCATAGGGGGAAGAAGCAAATAGAGGTTGGCCAAGATGACGTGAATGTGGGGAGCGATGCCCTGACCAAACCGGTATGTCAGAGTGGAGAAGAAGAAGGAAGGATATGACATCAGCATCACACCGATGTGGGCTGTGCAGGTGTTCAGGGCTTTCTGGTGGTCTCTCTTGGAGGAGATTCTGAGGACAGCTCTGATGATTAGACAATAGGACAGGGCAACCAGTGTGAGATCTAACCCAATGACTACAAATGACATCACCAATCCGTATGTCCTGTTCACTGTGATGTCCCCACATGACATCTTTGCCACAGCCATGTGGTCACAGTATGTGTGGGGGATAATGCGGTTGGCACAGAATGGTTGCCTGCTGAGGAGCAGGGGAAGAGGCAGAATGAAGAGAATGGTTCTTATCAAACCCACTAGCCCTAGCTTAGCTATTCGTGCATTAGTGAGGATGGTGTCATATCTCAGAGGGTTACATATGGCGACGTAGCGATCAAAGGCCATTGTCACAAGGACAGCTGAGTGCATCATGGAACCCGTGTGAAGGAAGAACATCTGGGTGAGGCAGCCAGCCACAGTAATGCCTTTCAAATTGAACCAAAATATAAACAGTGCCTTCGGCACGACGGAGGTAGACGTAATGATTTCTGTGAGCGCCAGCATGCAGAGCAGGAGGTACATTGGCTTGTGTAGGGTCTGCTCTTTCCCTACAACAAACAGAACTGTGAAATTTCCCAACAGGCCAGTAAGGTAGAACATAGAGAAAGGGATGGAAATCCAGACGTGAGCAGCTTCCAGGCCTGGGATGCCCGTTAGGATGAATGTTGAAGGGTCAGATGGGGTGAGGTTGAAAACAGCCATGAGGTTGTTGATGCATCAATCGAGCTCAGAAATGCTCAAGCTACCTGTGAAGGGAGAGAAGCACAGCGAGGGGTGTAACACTCTTTATAAGAAATAGCATGGTAAATATTTTATACTTACTAACAATCTAGAAAGGGGGGTGAGGAGTGAAGTGGCAATATTTGCAGATTGCACCTGTTTATTTTAGTCATAGTCAAGTCTAGAGAAGTCCTTAGAGGGAGCTCAGTAAGACAGGTGAATGGGCCGCATGTTGGCAGATGCATTTTGATGGTAATAACTGTAAAATGCATGTGCATTGGAGGGAAAAATTTGAAGTCCTCAAACACCTAACAAGTTTCTTATTCAACAGTATGAACTCAGGACTGGGACCTGTGCATCTTGGTACACAACTCTGTGAAACCCTGTTCAAAGTCAAAGCACAGAAAAAAATTAAGCAAAACATTAGGATCCAGGAGTAGTGGGTTGGGAAATCATACAGAAAATGAAATGCCATGAGATCAGTCAGTCAATGTTTCACCCTCCTCTGTACACCTCTGTGTAGTACTGCACTCCCTTTTCACACAGGATGTTGCAGAACTTGTTGCAGAACAGGAGCTTATTCAAGGGGAAAGATCAATGATCTGGGAAAACTCTTACATGGGGAGAGATTGAAAAGACTGGTATTGGTACCTTACAAAAGAAAAGAATTAAAGACAAGATGAGAAAAGTCTATAAAATACTGACTGGTAGAGAGTAGCGTAGATTGAAAATATGGTCTTCCTGACTCATAACACAAGATCAAGAGGACATTCAATTAAACTGCAACATGGCAAATTCAAAACAGATAAAAATGATGCTTTCTTCACTGAATGCCTAATTAGACTGAGGAACTCATTGCCACAAGCGGTAGTTGAGGCCATGAACTATTTAAGAATCATGAAGGGTTTGTAAAAAGCAACAGAGGGTCCTGTGGCACCTTTAAGACTAACAGAAGTATTGGGAGCATAAGCTTTCGTGGGTAAGAACCTCACTTCTTCAGATTGCATCTCATTGCATCTGAAGAAGTGAGGTTCTTACCCACGAAAGCTTATGCTCCCAATACTTCTGTTAGTCTTAAAGGTGCCACAGGACCCTCTGTTGCTTTTTACAAACCCTTCATGATTCTTAAATAGTTCATGGCCTCAACTACCGCTTGTGGCAATGAGTTCCTCAGTCTAATTAGGCATTCAGTGAAGAAAGCATCATTTTTATCTGTTTTGAATTTGCCATGTTGCAGTTTAATTGAATGTCCTCTTGATCTTGTGTTATGAGTCAGGAAGACCATATTTTCAATCTACGCTACTCTCTACCAGTCAGTATTTTATAGACTTTTCTCATCNTTAAGACTAACAGAAGTATTGGGAGCATAAGCTTTCGTGGGTAAGAACCTCACTTCTTCAGATTGCAAGTCATTGCATCTGAAGAAGTGAGGTTCTTACCCACGAAAGCTTATGCTCCCAATACTTCTGTTAGTCTTAAAGGTGCCACAGGACCCTCTGTTGCTTTTTACAGATTCAGACTAACACGGCTACCCGTCTGATACATGAAGGGTTTGGACATTTACATGGACAGTAAGACTCTCCAGTTACAATAGTTACAGCTAAATAAATATTTTGTAAATCCTATATGCCAACAGGTTTTAGGGCAAAAGCCAATCTCTAGCTGTAAGGCATTAGGGTGATGCCCTCAGGATGGTAAGGTCATCTCTCCATCCACCTACAGCTAGGTTTCTAACACCTTCTTCTGGATCACCTGGGGCTGTCACTGTCAGAGAGAGGACACTGGACAAGATGGACCATAGATGTGGTCTATGGTGCAATTCCTATGTTGGAAAGGACCCAAGTTTCCCCCATGAAAACACTTTATTATGCTGGGCTGTGGAAGGGCACAAGGGTCTTGATATCTAGGGCTACAGGACTGCACTTCTGTTACTTTCCTTGTTTCTTTTAGTGAGACAATTCTTGCAGGCAACCACTTTCGTTTGAGACATAAGTTCCTGGAGTTAAATGACGAGTGTAACAAAGACTCGTGTCAGCAACTCAGCCACTTCTCCTCCTCATGCCTCAAAATGGATGAAGCTTTGTCTGAGGCATAAGTTACAGTTGTTAACTGACAAGTATAAGCAGAGACGTGTCAGCAACTCAGCTACTACCACTTCTTACGCCTGAAGTTTGCAGATGACATAAAATTTGTGGATTGCAAATAATGAAGAGGACAGGTCACTAATTCAGAGCCATCTTGATTGGATGGTAAACTGGGTTGAAGCAAACAATATGTGTTCTCATATAGCTATGAATATACACCTCTGCCCCGAAATAACATGATCCGATATAACACGAATTTGGATATAACGTGGTAAAGCAGTGCTCCACAGGGGGTGGGGCTGCGCACTCTGGTGGATCAAAGCAAGTTCGATAGAACGCGGTTTCACCTAAAACGCGGTAAGATTTTTTGGTTCCTGAGGACAGCGTTATATCGAGGTAGAGGTGTATCTACATTTAGGAATAAAGAATTTAGGTGATGCTTGCATGATAGGGGGCCATCGTGGGAAGCACAATGACTTTGTACAAGAATTGGGGGCATGAAGAGGTAATTAGATTAACATGAGCTCCCAGAATGACCATGTGTCCAAAAGAGCAAGTGTGATCCTGGGATGATAACCAGGGGAATGTCAAGGAGATGTAGAGAAGTTATTTTATTTTTATATTTGGCACTGGTTCAACTGCTGCTGGAATTTGTCCAATTTTGGTGTCCATGATTAGAGATGGATGTTTATACTCTGTAGAGTGTTCAGAGAAGAATCACAAGAATTATTATAAGATTAGAATACTTGCCATATAGTGATTAGAATACTTGCCATATAGTGATACACTCAAAGATCTCAAATTATTTAGTTTAATAAAGATGGTTAAGGGGTGACTTGATAAGAGTCTGTAAGTACCTACACGGGGAACAAACCATTGGGTATCTGAGTGCTAAAGACAAGCACACTTCTGTTAGCTTCTTTCAGGTAAACCTGCTGCTTTCGGGCAAGTAATTCAGACCCTGGGTCTGTGTTGGAGCAGACGGGAGTGTCATTACAATCTAAATACCACACAGACTATGCTGAGAGACTGTGTCACACACTCTCAAAGAAACTGTGAAACCACCTGATCAGCATCCTATACAGCAAACAGGGAAAGATTAAGAATGAGCTCTCAAAACTGGATACTCCCATGAAAACCAACCTTCCACAAGTATCAGAGGGGTAGCCGTGTTAGTCTGAATCTGTAAAAAGCAACAGAGGGTCCTGTGACACCTTTAAGACTAACAGAAGTATTGGGAGCATAAGCTTTCGTGGGTGACATCTGAAGAAGTGAGGTTCTTACCCATGAAAGCTTATGCTCCCAATACTTCTGTTAGTCTTAAAGGTGCCACAGGATCCTCATGGATTGACTTTACAAACACTAGACAAGCCATTTCCAACACAAACTTTGCCTCTCTACAAAAGAAAAAGGACACTAAACTATCTAAACTGCTACATGCCACAAGGAGCCACAACAGTAGTTCCCTTAACCCACCCAACAATATTGTTAATCTTTCCAGCTATACTCTTAGCCCAGCAGAAGAGTCTGTCCTATCTCGGGGCCTCTCCTTTTGTCCCTCCAGACCCACAAACATGATACAGTTCTGCGGTGACCTAGAATCCTACTTTCGACGTCTCTGACTCAAAGAATATTTCCAACATACCTCTGAACAGCATACTAATCCACAGAATCCTCCCTTCCAGTACTCCAAAAAAAAAGGATTCTGCGTGGACTCCTCCGGATGGTCCAAACAACAGACTTGATTTCTACATAGATTGCTTCCGTCAACATGCAAAGGCTGAAATTGTGGAAAAGCAACATCACTTGCCCCACAACTTCAGCCATGCTGAACACAACACCAACTACAGCCTCAGGAACAATCCTGACATCATAATTAAAAAGGCTGACAAAGGAGGTGCTGTCGACATCATGAATAAATTGGATTACGACCAAGAGGCTGCTAGACAGCTCTCTAACACCACATTCTACAGCCCATTATCCTCTGATCCCACTGAGGATTACCTAAAGAAACTACACCATCTGCTAAAAAAACTCCCTTACAGAGCACAGGAACAAATCTGTACAGACACATGCCTAGAACCACGACCAGGGGTATTCTATTTGCTACCCAAGATCCATAAACCTGGAAATCCTGGATGCCCCATCATCTCAGGCATTGGCACCCTAACATCAGGATTGTCTGGCTATGTGGACTCTCTCCTCAGGCCCTACGCTACCAGCACTCCCAGCTATCTTCGAGACACCAATGATTTCCTGAGGAAACTACAATTCATCGGTGATCTTCCAGAAAACACCATCCTGGCCACTATGGATGTAGAAGCCCTCTACACCAATATTCCACACAAAGATGGGCTACAAGCTATCAGGAACAGTATCCCTGATAATGTCACAGCTAACCTGGTGGCTGAACTTTGTGACTTTGTCCTCACCCACAACTATTTCACATTTGGGGACAATATATACCTTCAAGTCAGTGGCACTGCTACGGGTACCTGCATGGCCCCCACAGTATGCCAACATTTTTATGGCTGACTTAGAATAACGCTCCCTTAGCTCTCGTCCCCTAACGCCCCTACTCTACTTGCGCTACATCGATGACACCTTCATCATCTGGACCCATGGAACGGAAGCCCTTGAGGAATTTTACCATGATTTCAATAATTTCCATCCCACCATTAATTTCAGCCTAGATCAATCCACACAAGCGGTCCATTTCCTGAACACTACTGTGCTAATAAGCGATGGTCACATAAATACCACCCTATACCGGAAACCTACTGACCGCTACACTTACCTACATACCTCCAGCTTCCATCCAGGACACACCACAAGATCCATTGTCTACAGCCAAGCTCTAAGATACAACCGCATTTGCTCCAATCCCTCAGACAGAGACAAGCACCTACAAGATCTCTATCAAGCATTCTTGAAACTACAATACCCACCTGCTGAAGTGAAAAAACAGATTGACAGAGTCAGACGAGTACCCAGAAGTCACCTCCTACATGACAGGCCCAACAAAGAAAATAACAGAATACCACTAGCTGTCACCTTCAGCCCCTAACTAAAACCTCTCCAGCGCATCATCAAAGATCTACAGCCTATCCTGAAAGATGATCCCTCACTCTCACAGATCTTGGGACACAGACCTGTCCTTGCTTACAGAAAATCCCCCAACCTGAAGCAAATACTCAGCAGCAACCACACATCACTGAACAAAAACACTAACCCAGGAACCTATCCTTGCAAAAAAGCCCGATGCCAATTCTGTCCACATATCTATTCAAGTGACATCATCATAGGACCTAATCACATCAGCCCTAACATCAGGGGCTCGTTCACCTGCACAGCTACCAATGCGATACATGCCATCATGTGCCAGCAATGCCCCCTGCCATGTATATTGGCCAAACTGGACAGTCTCTATGCAAAAGAATTAATGGACACAAATCTGACATCAGGAATCATAATACTCAAAAACCAGTGGGAGAACACTTTAACCTGTCTGGTCATTCAATGACAGACCTGCGGGTGGCTATTTTACAACAGAAAAGCTTCAAAAACAGACTCCAACGAGAAACTGCTGAACTCGAATTGATATGCAAACTAGACACAATCAACTCAGGATTGAATAAGGACTGGGAATGGCTGAGCCATTACAAACATTGAATCTATCTCCCCTTGTAAGTGCTCTCACACTTCTTATCAACCTGTCTGTACTGGGCTATCTTGTTTATCACTTCAAAAGTTTTTTTTCTCTTACTTAATTGGCCTCTCAGAGTTGGTAAGACAACTCCCACCTGTTCATGCTCTCTGTATGTGTGTGTATATATATCTCCTCAATATATGTTCCATTCTATGCATCTGAAGAAGTGGGATGTAGCTCATGAAGCTTATGCTCAAATAAATTTGTTAGTCTCTAAGGTGCCACAAGTACTCCTGTTCTTTTAGTAAGACACAAGGAACAGATCTTAAAAACAAATATTTGTCTAAACTATTTCCAATACATTTGTAGTTCCAATTTTATTCAGGTAAATCTGCTCATGTTTCTGACAATACTAAACAGTTGAAGTTGCTATGCTGGTAAATTCCTGCCAAATGGTTCTTGACTTGAACCCCGTAACCCTTCCTAAGCCCTTACTAACTTTAATGCAGAAAGAGGAAACTCACCTCAATCCTGCTGAGCGGAGAGAAGAAATCTCCTTACTGTGACAGGAAGGCACAGCCCTGAGAATCAGTGTTTGAATCTCACATGTGTGACATTTGGTGTCCTTAGCAGCAACCTTTATGGTTGATCTGTACAGTCCCCGTGGACTCTCAGGTTAGCTAGGATTCAGGGACAATTCCCTTGGCTCTGTGAGCAGCAGGAATAGCAGAAAATAGAAACTGGAGAACTTCAGGTTGAGAGCCTCCCCTGGGAGTGAAGAAATGATTCACCAATACCAGGGGCTCAGATTGTCAGTGTAAACTGAGTCTTGCAGACTGTTCAGCCTAGCAACTGATGATGGCTTTCTTTTCTTTGTGTAGTGTGCTGCCATCTGTACTATGTGTGGAATGGTACCACAAGATATGGGACCAAAAACCATTTTCAATTGATCGTAGCAGTGTACCGCTGCATACTGCCCAGGCAGTTGTAATATCCAGTCCATTAACCTCTGAAGAGTGACTGCCACCATGTGGAGGTGAAATTAAGTGATCCTATACTGATGTAAGAAGAAGAGCATAGAAAAGGCTTTCTTCTCCCAGCATTCTGGCGTCAAAGGTATTTGCTTGTGTCACTTTGTGAGGTCTAAAGTGGATATTTATCTGGCAGCTCCCAGTTGTTCTTATAGTTAATCTGCTCTATGCATTGGGTAAGCATACAATTTCAGTACTGTGTCGATCTTTCAGAAATCAATGCAGAAACAGGTTGTGCTATGCTATGTCAAAACTAGTACCATGGGCCCGCTCCACACAGTCACATGGTAACCCACATTTTATGAGGGAACAGCCACAGACTTTCCCTGATCTGTTGCCATGGGGCCATTTAAGGATGGTACCCCTGCTGGGGTGAGAACACAGTGGTAAAGGAATCAAACAACTGCTACATCTGGATCTTTTGTTCTGGCTACAGTCCTTCCACCATGCTTGTGTCATAGGTGCCTGGGAGAGCTAATTTGGACTCCAGAGTGATGAGTTGTCACCCCTGGGATGCAGTCTGGGAGCAGTGAGAACTGCAGGAGCCCTTAACCATCCAGCTGAGCTGGCCTGTTTTCATTCTGCTTTGTTAGTGATTCACCATCTCCAGCCCTGTTATCACCCAACGCAAGAGAAGATGGCATCACACACCCAACTGAGCTCCTTGAGGTCTTACTTAAGCCACCCAAATAGAAACAGCAGACACCAGCTAATTTCCCTTCTCCCCAGGCTCCTCCCCCACTAGAGTATAAATCCAAAAATACACTGTCTTGCACTGCACAGGGATCTGTACAATGTAAGCTCATTAACAGAGTTCACCCTACCTTTGATGTGAGAAGGATATGCAACAAGCCTGTGTGAACCAACCTGAGATTTTCGCTAACACATGACTCAAAGGCACACTGGTTCAGATAAAGCAAAAAACAAGTTTAAGTACAGAAAGATGGATTTTCAGTGATTATAAGTGCTAGCAAATACATCAAAGCAAATTACCTAGCAAATAAACAAAACCACAAACTAAGCCTAAAATGCTAAATAGATTGGATCATATCATCATAGAAGATTAGGGTTGGAAGAGACTTCAAGAGGTCATCTAGTCCAACTCCCTGCTCAGTGCAGGACCAACCCCAACTAAATCATCCCAGCCAGGGCTTTGTCAAGCCAGGCCTTAAAAACCTCTCAGGATGGAGATTCAACCACCTCTCTAGGTAACTCATTCCAGTGCTTCACCACGCTCCTAGTGAAATAGTGTTTCCTAATATCCAATCTAGACCTCCCCAACTGCAACTTGAGACCATTGCTCCTTGTTCTGTCATCTGCCACCACTGAGAACAGCCGAGCTCCATCCTCTTTGGAACTCCCCTTCAGGTAGTTGAAGGCTGCTATCACATTCCCAACCAGCAACTCTTCTTTTCTGCAGATTAAATAAGCCCACTTCCCTCAGCCTCTTTTCATAAGTCATGTGCATCAGCCTCCTAATCATTTTTGTTTCCCTCTGCTGGACTCTCTATAATTTGTCCACATCCTTTCTGTAGTGGGGGCCCCAAAACTGGACACAATACTCCAGATGTGGCCTCACCAGTGCTGAATAGAATAATCACTTCCCTCAATCTTCTGGCAATGCCACTACTAATGCCGGCCAAATGCCGTTAGCCTTCTTGGCAACAAGGGCACCTTGCTGACTCATATCCAGCCTCTCATCCACTGTAATCCCCAGGTCCTTTTCTGCAGAACTGGTGCTTAGCCAGTTGGTCCGCAGCCTGTAGCAGTGCATTGGATTCTTCCATCCTAAGTGCAGGACTCTGCACTTGTCCTTGTTGAATCTCATTAGCTTTCTTTTGGCCCAATCCTCCAATATGTCTAGTTCACTCTGGACCCTATCCCTTCAGCATATCTAACTCTAGGCACACCTTAGTGTCATCCACAAACTTGCTGAGGGTGCAATTCACCCCATCATCCAGATCATTAATGATTTACCAGGATACAAAAATAGTTCTTGATGTGTAAAGCACTCTTAACATGAAGGTTACTGAGGCTTCTTACTGTGTGGCTTTGTGCATTGCCAAAGCTGGTAAGCCACACAACATAGGTGAGAAACTAGTACTTCTAGCTGCAAAGGATGGATGACCGGGCAACAAAATGGCAGATGAAATTCAATGTTGAGTAATACAAAGTAATGCACATTGTTAAACGAAATGTCAACTACACATATAGAATGATGGTGTCTAAATTAGTTGTTACCACTGCAGAAAGAGATCTTGGAGTCATTGTGGAAGTTCTCTGAAAACTTCCACTCAATAAGAACATAAGAATGGCCGTACTGGGTCAGACCAAAGGTCCATCTAGCCCAGTATCCTGTCTACCGACAGTGGCCAGTGCCAGGTGCCCCAGAGGGAGTGAACCTAACAGGTAATGATCAAGTGATCTCTCTCCTACCATCCCATCACCACCCTCTGACAAACAGAGGCTAGGGACACAATTCCTTACCTATCCTCTCTATTGTGGAGCGACAGTCAAAAATGCTAAAAGAATGTTTGGAATCATTAGTAAAGGGATAGATAATAAGACAGAAAATATCATATTGCCTCAATGTAAATCCATGGTACACACACATCTGGAATATTGCATGCAGATCTGGTCGCCCTATCTCAGAGAAGATATATTGGAATTAGAAAAGGTTCAGAAAAGAGCAACACCATTTTTTAGGGGTATGGAACAGCTTCCGTATGAGAAGAGATCAATAAGACTGGATCTTTTCAGACTGGAAAAGAGGCGACTAAGGCAGGTATGAGAGAGGTCTATAAAATCATGACTGGTGTGAAAAAAGTAAATAAGGGAGTGTTAATTACTCTTTCTGGTAACACAAGAATTAGGGGTTGCCAAACCAAACTTACAGACAGAAGGTTTAAAATGAACAAAAGGAAGTAGTTCTTCAGATAATGCACTATGAACATTTGGAACTCTTTGCCAGAGGATGTTTTAAAGTCTATGACTATAACAGGATTCAAAAAAGAAGTAAATGACTTCATGGACGATAGGTCCATCAGTTGCTAATAGCCAGGATGGGCAGGGATGCAAAACCATGCTCTGAAGTGTCCCTAGTCTCTCTTTGCCAGAAGGCTGGGAAGGGGCAACAAGAGATGGATCACTTGGTGATTACTTCTTCTGTTCATTCCCTCTGAAGCACCTGGCATTGATTACTGTCGGAGCACAGGATACTGGGAATGTATTTCCCAAGCCTGATCTTGTTGTGAGTATTTAGTTAATGCATATATCTGCATTGTTTCTAGGATATAACACATAAGTGCGTATCTGCTTGTATTTTGGATATAATCAGCACAAAGTTCCCTTTGGACTAATAAAGGAATTGTTGTGTGGAAACTTAGTTGTGCTAAACCTTAATAAACTTCATAGGGAAATTATTGCCAAACTCTGTCCTTTCTGGTGATATACGGGAGGGACTAGAAGCACTTTAGTGAAGTTGTGAATGACTTCACTAGCTGACTGAGAAGATGGAGGCTGATACCCCGGTGATAGTATTTGTAGAACCAGCAGATTTGGTAGGAATAGGGCAGGAAAAGATGATGCTGTGGAGGACTCTTCCAGCCAGGTCAGTGGGCCTGCAACTACCACATTGCTTGACAGCATCCAGAATATGTTCATTTGAGGAGTGGCTATCCTGGCCCGCAACATAACTCAGGGACGAGGAGCAGACCAGATGATCAGTCATGCCTAAGTTTAAGTTTTTGTTATGGTTATTTTTAGTAAAAGTCACGGACAGCTCATTCAGTAATAACCAAAAATTCACGGAAGCCCCTGACCTGTCTGTGACTTTTTATAAAAAATAATGGGGTTGGGGGAGCTGACAAGGGGAATATTAAAGCCCCATTGGGAGGATGAGAGCCTGAACCACACTTTGGAATGGGGGAGAGTCCAGCATCTGCTGCAACCAAGGCTAACAGCTCTATGCCCCCCCACTGCAACCCCAGCAGGTAAGAGCTCCGGAGCCCCTGCCACAGCCACACCATCACAGAGTTCCGAGGTCCCCACTGCCCATGGCAGCTCGGAGCTCTGAGTGCCTCTGCCACCCGCAGCAACTTAGAGATCTAGGTTCACCCGCCACCCGAGGTGGCTAAGAGTTGCTGGGTCCTTGACCATCAATGTCAGCTGATAGCTCGTCCCCCTCCCCCAGCTGACAGCTCTGACTCTGCTGCCTCGGGGTGAAGTGAAAAATGTCATGGAGGTCTCTGAAAATCAGAGAATCCATGACTTCTGTGACATAATCTTATCCTTAACCATGCCTGTAAACAACTTGCTGTGTGAATGGGGAAGTAGTGGAACCGCAGAGATTGCGGCAGTAGCCATACCTTGGGCAGGAGGAACAACAGTCACCGACTGGATCCAGACAGTATAGTTGCTCACCCCTGGGTTCAGAGTGTCAGCTAGGTGTTGTTAAGTACTGAAGGTTGGAAAGTTGTTGCTCGGTAATGCTTTTCAGGCAGCTCAGTGCTTCTGTCCTTGGAGCTCTAGTGTTATCAGTATTAGTAAATAAGGTAACCTGCTAATTCAGCAGACCTACAATCTTACTCATAAAGAACGACCACAGGCACGGTTTGGAGACAAAGGCACCCAGTCAGGTTTACTGACCTCTAGGCATAGTTCTAGCACTCTGACTATGAGCCAAATGAGCAAATGAGCTTATGAATTTCCTCTCCCAGGTGGTAATATCACAAGAAATCCTTACTGATCAAAGACCTAACTTCACATTTCAACTAATGAAAGAACAGTGTGATTTCCTCAGAGTATTTCCATTAAGAACGTAGATCTACCATCCCCAAACTGATGGGATGGTAGAGCGATATCACAGAACTTTGAGGGTGACATTAAAGAACTTTGTAGCATTGGATTCCAAATACTGGGACTAACACTTCCCCCACCTCCTTTTTGCTATCAGGAAGGTGCCACAACCTCCAAGTTTTCTCTCTTTGAACTGCTTTCTGGGAAGCAGCCTCGAGGCTTTGCTGACAGATAGGAGAAACATGGAAGAGCAAAGACCCCAGGCAATAAATATAGTCTGATACATTCTTCAGTTAAGTAATTGCTTGAAGACTTTGTGGGCGTTTGCTAGAAAAATATTGCTAAATGCACAGTAGGTACAAGAGAAGGCCTATAAAAAAGGGTCCAGCTGTGAGTGTTCAGACTGGGTGATTGAGTGTTATTGCTGTTACCAAGTTTGCTGTTCAAATTACTGGTTCAATGGCAGGGACCATTTGAGGTAGTGAGGCATGTAGGCCCTGTCGTCTATGAGATCCAGCAACCAGAGAAGAAGAAGGACACTCAGATAACAATGTAACAATGGCCATACGGGGTCAGACTAATGGTCCAGCTAGTCCAGTACCCTGTCTTCTGACAGGGGCCAATGCCATGTACTTCAGAGGGAAAGAACAGAACAGGGCTATTATCAAGGGATTCATCTCCTGTCATCCACTCCCATCATCTGGCAGTCAGAGGCTTGGGAAATATGAACATGGGGTTGCATCCGTGAATAATTTGGCTAACAGTCATTGATGGACCTATCTTCCATGAACTTATCTAGTAATTTTTGAACTCCCTCTTAATTGTCTCTTTTCCAACCTGAAAAGGCCATCTTTTTAATCTCTCCTCAGATGGAAGCTGTTCCACATGTCTGATAATTTTGGTGCCCTTCTTTGTACATTTTCCATTTCTAATATATCTTTTTTGAGATGAAACAACCACAACTACACGGCATTTTCATGGTGTGCTATTTATATAGTGGTATTATTATGTCTTCCGTTTCCTAATGGTTCCTAACATTCTGTTAGCTTTTTTGACTGCTACTGCACACTGGACAGACGTTTTCAGATAACTATCTGTTATGACACAAGGGTTCTTTCTTGAGTGGTAACAGCTAATTTAGACCCCATCATTTGGCATCTATAGTTCGGATTGTATTTTCTAATGTGCTATCATTTGAATCTTTTCAAGGCCTAGGAGGGGATCCTCCTCATAACCTCATTGTGATTCTGCACTCCACATTCTTCATAGTTCTATGAATATGTATGATTATGATACATTTTGTACAAGATATGTCTTGTTAGGTGTCATTGGAAAAGTTATGATTTGCAGAAAATGATTATCCTATTTTTGTGCTTATGCCCCACCTGAAAATGTTCAACACAGCCTATACGTAATGGGTGCTATGACTCAGCAGGGCATTAAAGGGCATGTGACCAGATCACATGACACTGAACTCCATTCTGGTTATCTGTATTTCTCCACAAGCTGGACTGAGAACAGATTTTGGAATAAATGATTCCCACCATAGGCTAAAGCTACATAAGATAGGTGTGATATCACCTAGAGGCCTCACTTCCCACACAAGAGAACTCCTGGAAACAAGCGAGGAACAAAGACAGAACTGGGGGAAGTGCTGGTCCCAGGCTAAAAGGATTTCTAGCCTGTGCATGGAAAAATGGTAGACTGCTTGTTTCAGAAGCTAGGGTGTGAAATTACTAATTCATATCAAAAGCTTTTTATACGGTCTCTCACAGTATTCTTGTGTGAAGGAAATATGTGGTAGGCCTTAAACTTTAGTCAAGACCCTGAGTTTGGTCAAGCTTGCTTACAGGCCTTGAACTAAGATCCTGCTTGTTTCTATGTACAAGGGGCAGAAGGAGTCAGAGTGGGGAAAAAATCCCCAAACAGAACAATTTGTAATAGCCCAAGCTTAGGAAATATATAACCGCAGTAGCACTGTTAGAAAAGTCAAACCGCAAACGAACCAGACTGTGAATAACAATAACAAGAAAAGCCAAATAAGAAGGGTGATTGTTCTTTTTGCTTTTGACCTGTATTAATTTTGCAATGTATTCCAAATATGGTAATTAATACGGCAGTATCTGTAATTTGTCGGTGGTTTTAAGCTTTAAAAAGCTTGTGTGTCCCTGGACTGGGGGGGCAGCTTCAGTAGCTATCACCCCCTGCGCGCTTGCAATCAATAAAGGGCCTCGGGCTGATTTGATTGAAAACACAATGCGTGTATCGACGTTGTTCCACGACACTTGCCAGCAAGTTAAGAAAGTACGGTTTGAACGAATGGACTATAAGGTGGATAGAAAGCTGGCTCGATTTTCAGGCTCAACAGGTAGTGATCAATGGCTTGATGTCTAGTTGACAGCCGGTATCAAGCAGAGTACCCTAGGGGTCGGTCCTGCGGCCAGTTTTGTTCAACATCTTTATTAATGATCTGGATGATGGGATGGATTGCACCCTCAGCAAGTTCGCAGATGACACTAAGCTGGGGGGAAAGGTAGATAGGCTGGAGGGTAGGGATAGGGTCCAGAGTGACCTAGACAAATTGGAGGATTGGGCCAAAAGAAATCTGACGGGGTTCAACAAGGACAAGTGCAGAGTCCTGGACTTAGGAAGGAAGAGTCCCATGCATTGCTACAGGCTAGGGACTGACAGGCTAAGCAGCCGTTCTGCAGAAAAGGACCTGGGTATTACAGTGGATGAGAAGCTGGATATGAGTCAGTAGTGTGCGCTTGTTGCCAAGAAGGCTAACAGGATAATGTGCTGCATTAGTAGGAGTATTGCCAGCAGATTGAGGGAAGTGATTATTTCCCTCTATTCGGCACTGGTGAGGAGACATCTGGAGTATTGTGTCCAGTTTTGGTCCCCCCGCTACAGAAAGGATGTGGACAAATTGAAGGGAGTCCAGCGGAGGACAACAAAAATGATTAGGGGGCTGGAGCACATGATTTATGAGGAGAAGCTGAGGGAACTGGGATTATTTAGTCTGCAGAAGAAAAGAATGGGGGGGGGGATTTGATAGCTGCTTTCAACTACCTGAAAGAGGGTTCCAAAGAGGATGGATCTAGACTGTTCTCTGTGGTACCAGATGACAGAAGAAGGAGTAATGGACTCAAGTTGCAGTGCGGGAGGTTTAGGTTGGATATTAGGAAAAACTTTTTCACTAGGAGGGCGGTGAAGCACTAGAATGAGTTACCTAGGAGGTGGTGGAATCTCCTTCCTTAGAGGTTTTTAAGATCAGGGTTGACAAAGCCCTGGCTGGGATGATTAAGTTGGGGATTGGTCCTGCTTTGAGTAGGGGTTCAACTCAATGACCTCCTGAGGTCTCTTCCAACCCTGATATTCTATGATTCTATGACTCTAAGTTGCAGTGGGGGAGGTCTAGGTTGGATATTAGGAAACACTCTGTCACTAGGAGGTGGTGAAGCACTGGAATGGGTTACCTAGGGAGGTGGTGGAATCTCCATTCTGAGAGGTTTTTAAGGCCCGTCTTGACAACCACAGAGGAGGTTTAGCCTCTCCTGGCCGATTATACCCACCGCCTATGTAAGGTGGCCATCCCTGGACCACTTCCTACCACCTCCCTGCCGTTGTCCACAAGGTCTCAGTTTGGGGTAGGCAGCGTGAAGAGTGTCTGCTCACCCCGAGGCACCCTCTGGTGGCTGCATGTAGTGCTGTCATTCTCCTTTCCTCTCAGGGAGCAACTGCTTCCTCCTGTGGTTTGGCCCAGCCTCCAAGGGCCAGCTCAGACCAACGGCTCTCCCCTGCTGGGGTAGTCCAAACAGCATATAAAGGGGATCAATCAAGTCCAGCAGTCATATGAGAGATGAATGCTTCCCTCTCAGGCTGTCCCTTCAGTAGGCCTTCCCTTCTCTTAGAAAGAGATCTTTGGGCAGTTTTTCAGGGGGAAATTCTGCCTTCCCTCAGCTCATCTCCCCTAGAGATGTCGGTGACAGGTCTGCTCTCCTCCCTAGTCTGCGAGAAAATGAGCTGCTCCCCTGAATTTTGCATTTCTCAAGCACTTCTTTTCAGACTTGATTTGTCTGCCCCATTTTCTTGTTAATTTACTTGCTCAATGTTTGGCTTCTCTTAACTCATTTTGAAATGTAGCTACAAGTTCACTGGCTTTGGGAAGTAATTCTGCTGCTTTCCATAGGTCTGTTTTTTATGGATTGTAGGAGATTTGAAACAGCATTTACCGTTCCCAGAATCTTTCTTTGGAGCAAAATGAAAATAAATAAATAAATAAATTTTTCCATTAATTTTTTTAATGCTGAAGGCTAGTAAATTTCATTGTCCTTTTTTGCTCAGGAGAATTATTCCTGTGTGTATCTTCATTTTGTCTAAATACCAAATATAAGAGGAAGGAGTGATTCATACTGGTTGTTGATCAATTGTGCAGTCAATTCCTTGACCAAGCTTTCATTTGTTATGAAATATGTTCAAGAGGCCAAATAAACAATGTCTGGTTTACTGCTCTAACCTCATAATAAAATAGAACAGAAAAAGGTTTTATACTATACTAGTCTCTAGGAAACTGTCTAGTGCAGTGATGTTACATTTACCTTACACAGAAGGTGTGGTCCCCAAAGTTACACATTTCAACTTTTATCGTTTATTTAAAGATATCATAAATTACACATCTATTTATGCATCACTAAAATCCAACTCATCATTTTCTCACAATTCCCTAATATAAGTGGGGAACTATTGTTGGGAACTTTCCTGGCTTTTGTATTATCCCAGGGGAATTGGCTAGTGAAAGAGTCTAAGTTCCCACTCTCACTCCCTTTACCTCAAGGCCTGCCAGACCTCAAGGACTCCCCTTCCACTCTCCTGTGTGGAAGAGTCCTCATAATGGTGACATGGCTGAGTCCAGGATTCCTGAGAGACTAAAACCCCAGTCTTATCATGCAAAAAGAAGAACAGGAGTACTTGTGGCACCTTAGAGACTAACAAATTTATTAGAGAATGGCTGAGCCATTACAGACATTGACTCTATCTCCCCTTGTAAGTACTCTCACACCTATTATCAAACTGTCTGTACTGGCCTAGCTTGATTATCACTTCAAAAGTTTTTTTGTTTTTTTTTTCTCTTAATTAATTGGCCTCTCAGAGTTGGTAAGACAACTCCCACCTGTTTATGCTCTCTGTATGTGTGTATATATATCTCCTCAATATATGTTCCATTCTATATGCATCCGAAGAAGTGGGCTGTAGTCCACGAAAGCTTATGCTCTAATAAATTTGTTAGTCTCTAAGGTGCCACAAGTCCTCCTGTTCTTCTTTTTGCGGATACAGACTAACACGGCTGTAACTCTGAAACCAGTCTTATCATGGTCACTTAGGACAGTGGCTAGGGTGTCCCCACTCCGGGGTAGATACAGACTAACACGGCTACCCCCTGATACTCTCTTCACACTGGACTCCTCCCTGACCCACTGATCACTACATTAAGTTCAAACCAAATACAATTTATTAAACAGCGACTGAAAGAAAATTAAGGATAAATGGGAAAGTTCAAGGAAACAAGGAACCCCGTACTGACAAACAGCAGTATCTAGGATGTAAGAAATGTTCACTATGTGTTCATCACACATCCCAGGCCACCTGCCACGCTCTGGTTGTGCTGCGCTGATACTGCCAAGTCAGACACTAGCTTTGGCAGTGGCCACATGCCCTCAGGCTCTATGTGGCAGGACCCTTCTCACCAGCATCTGGCCCACATCAGATTGACATCCTCTCTTCTGAGTCCAGTCTTCAAGACCCTCTTGTCAGGTGATGTTTCCTTGTACTGGGCCCGCTACACATGGCTCAACCTTCCTCTCCCCACCTGCTCATTGTGATCAGCTGCCGTGTTACTTGTGGCCGGCATCCAGTATCCTGGCCCTGCAGCTCCCCACTGTTGCTCAGCCCTGGCTCCCAGTTGGTGCAGCTGGTTTGTGCAGATCCAGCTCCCTGCTCTGGTCTGCTCCAACTACAGCTAGCCAGCTCTGTCTCAGCACCGCTGCTCTGCCTCCAACTCTTCTGGCTCAGTGCTGCTTCTGTGGCCTCAGCCCAGCTCTGCCTTCAGGGCTGCTTCTCTGGACCTTTTTCTTTTTTCTGGTTGCTGCTGCTCTGCCTCCAGCGCAGTTTGAAGTACTGCATCAGGTTTGCCAGATTTCTACCACTTTAATAGCTCCAAGTCACTTAAAAGCTAACCTAAAAGTAGCCCCATCTATTTCGTGAAACAAAGGATTTTAATAAAAACACTGATCTATACATCAAGTAACAAATGAAATCTTTTGTTAGCTGCCTAGCACAGATCTGATTTAAAAAGGAAAGAAAACAAAAGGAAGCTACAAGGCCCAGCAGCCCAACATTACCAACAAATCTCTGAGATGACAATCAAATGCAAAATCAAAACCTCAGTACTGATATTTGAATCCCAATTGACGGCTGGCAAGTGTTTCAAACAAAAAACGGCAAAATATGGTGTTAAAAATAGCCCAATGGTAGCCCAAAACGTATGTAGTATAAAACCAACAATAACATTTTTGTATTATTTATTTCTAATTGCATTCAATGATGGTAATCAATGTCCATATTTTGAGTTGGATTATTTTGTTACTGTTAGTCTCTAAAAGGCTCTGTTTCCTCTTAAAAAAAAGAACAGGAGTACTTGTGGCACCTTAGAGACTAACAAATTTATTAGAGCATAAGCTTTCGTGGACTACAGCCCACTTCTTCGGATGCATACAGAGTGGAATAAATATTGAGGAGATATATATACACACATACAGAGAGCATGAACAGGTGGGAGTTGTCTTACCAACTCTGAGGGGCCAATTAAGTAAGAGAAAAAAACTTTTGAAGTGATAATCAAGCTAGCCCAGTACAGACAGTTTGATAAGAAGTGTGAGAATACTTACAAGGGGAGATAGATTCAATGTTTGTAATGGCTCAGCCATTCCCAGTCCTTATTCAATCCTGAGTTGATTGTATCTAGTTTGCATATCAATTCTAGCTCAGCAGTCTCTCGTTGGAGTCTGTTTCCTCTTCAGTGTCTTTGTTGGAAGTAAAATGCTTCTGCTGCTGGTCATACATATCAGCAGTGACCAGAGCAATCATTTGTTTAATTGGTGCAAGCTCTTCACAACTGATTTTGTATTGTTGTATATATGCCCTAACATGAAGAATGTTTTCTAAAAGTTCCTCTCGTGTCTTGTTGCACAGTTTCTTTTTTTATCACGTTCATCTGAGAAACTACAGCATTGCTAAATGGTAGCAACAACTATAAAAGATCGAAGAATTCAAGTTCACTAAAGTCTTTGTCCACAGTGACAGACCTTTAGCTCAAGACTGGTCCACTTGGTTGTCTTGAGTACGAGGCCAGTGAACCATAGGCAAAACTCTCCACTGCTGCTCCATCCTTCCAAGGTCTCCACAAAACAATGGCAAAAATGAGACCTCAGCCAATCTAGGTCATGAAAGACTTAGTAATGCTAGCAATTTAATCACCTGGACATATAGTGGGAATCTCTGTTTCATCTGTTTCACAAATTCCCCTCAAATTCAGAGTAATGCGGTCCAGTTCTCAGAAACACATAGTTTCAGAACTCTCACCAATAAGCTCTAGTAGAATGTCCTCAATTCCTGCAGCAGCTTTCCTGTATTAGCACTTTCCAGCGGAAACATTTGGTTTATCCTCCAGGCTTCCTAAAGGATTGGATGTAGGGAAATCAGGTAAATTATAGCATTATACTTGCTTAATTTGTCTTTGGCTATCAGAAAGCATGGCTTCAGTTTGTCAAACTGAACAAGATACTGGTTCACACAGGGTATAATGGAAAGCCACCTTGATTCAGAAAACTGTCATATCTTCTGTTGGTCTGGAAGTAACGGAAAGGCCGAGTGACAGGGTGTGTAGAGGTGGGGGCTGATAGGTGACACTGAAAGAGATCAGGTGATGGTGAGAGAGAGGGAACTCATCAACAGAGAGATCAGTACTTGGTGATACAGTGATAAGAAGTTAGGTGTGAGGAGCTTCTCAGACTCTGAACTTCCACAATGTTCAGCTCAGCCAAAGTAGGACAGAGCACCTTTGATTAACTAGGAAATAACCCTTCACCCTCCTGTCATGAAGGCTTAAAGTCAGTGACCCAGGCAATCACATTCTGCAAGTGTATTTAAGCAATTTCTCACGAAGCTCTACAGTTTTGGCCCCATAAATGATAGGGTTGAGCATGGGGAGGAGAAGGTAATACATGTTGACCAAGATGATGTGAACATGGGGAGGAATTCCCTGACCAAATCGATATGTCAGAGTGGACAAGAGGGAGGAAGGATAAGACATCATCATCACACTGATGTGGGCTGTGCAGGTGCTGAAAGCTTTCTGGTGCGCTTTCTTGGAGGATACTCTGAGGACAGCCCTTATGATCAGACCATAGGACAGGGCAATAAGCGTCAGGTCTAACATGATGACTACAAATACTATTACCAAACCGTACATCCTGTTGACTGTGATGTCCCCACACGACAACTTTGCCACAGCCATGTGGTCGCAGTACGTATGGGCAATAATGTGGTTGGCACAGAATGGCTGCCTGCTCAGAAGCAGGGGCAAGGGCAGAATTAAGAGAAAAGCTCTTAGCAAACCCACTAGCCCTAGCTTAGCTATTCGTGTGTTGGTGACGATCGTGGCATATCTCAGAGGGTAACATATGGCAACATAGCGATCAAAGGCCATTGTTACAAGGACGGCTGAATGCATAACAGTACCCGCATGAAGGAAGAACATTTGGGTGAGACAGCCACCCACAGTAATATCTTTCAAATTGAACCAAAATATGCACAGCACCTTTGGCACGACGGAAGTAGACGTGCCAATTTCTGTGAGCGCCAGCATGGAGAGCAGCAGGTACATCGGCTTGTGCAGGGTCTGCTCCTTGCCTATAACAAACAGAAGCGTGAAATTTCCCAACAGGCCCATAATATAGAAAGTAGTGAAAGGGATGGAAATCCAGATGTGAGCAGCTTCCAAGCCAGGGATGCCCATTAAGATGAATTCTGAAGCTTCTGGGTGGGTGAGGTTGAAAACTGCCATGAGGTGGTCGATGCGTCGATCAGGCTCAGAAATGCTCAAGGTGCCTGTGAAGGGAGAGAAGCAAAGCGAGGGGGGTTACACACTTTATAACAAACTGTATTGCAAATATTAACAATCTAGAATGGGTGTTGAGCAGTGTGGTCGCAACATATACAGATGGCACGAGATTATTTTGGTCATATTCAAGTCCAGAGAAGGCTTCAGAGAGAGCTAACCAAGCCAGGTGAATAGGCAATCTCAATGGGAAAAGATTCACTCTTACTGTTTAACTTTCAGCTCTGAGCTGTGATACTCATGGCTTTGAGTCCTGATACAGAGAGTGCTATTCTGTTCGGGTGATGAAAGAGTCTGAATGAAACCCATGGTTTATGTGGCGTTCTGAGACCAGGCATGGAAGACATGGATTTCAAAAGCCGGGTGGATTTCAATCTGGAGTGACCTACTGAAAGCAGAATGTGAGAGAAAAATCTGGCCAGTGTACAACCCATTCTTGTTGTGAAATCTCTGGTTACACAGATATCCAGTGCAGAGGCTGTGGATGCACCTCCTAACAGGGCAGTGTAGTTGCTGAATTGGAAACTTGAGTGAATCAGAGGAAGAACCACACAGCCCAAAAAAGGAAGTTATTGGGACAATTAGACAGATAGAAGGGCACAGTAAGAAACAATAAACTGATCTTAAAAAAAAATATTTGTCTAAACTATTTCCAATATATTGATAGTTCCAATTTTACCAGGTAAATCTGTTGGTGTTTCTGACAATACTAAAAAGTTCAAGTTGCTGTGCTGGTGAATTCCTGCCCGGATTGTTCCTGACTTGAACCCTGGAACCCTTTGTGAGCCCTTAGCACTAACTTTAATGGAGAAAGAGGTAACTCACCGAAATCCCGCTCAGCAGAGAGAGGAAATCTCCTTATTGCCACAGGAAGACAGAGCCCTGAGAATGAGTGTATGAATCTCACATGTCTGACACTCGGCGTGCTGGGCAGCGACTTTTATGTTACCCCGTACAGTCCCTCCAGACTCTCAGGTTGGCCAGGACTCCCAGACAATTCCCTTGGCTCCGTGAGCAGTGGGAAGAGCAGATAATAAAGCCTGGAGAGCTTCAGCCTGAGAGCCTCCCCTGGGAGTCAAGACATGATTTGCTGATCCCAGGAGTTCAGATTGTCAGTGCAAACTGAGTCTTGCAGACTGTGCAGCCTAAGAATTGATGATGGCTTTTTTTTTTCTCTGTGTAATGTACCACCATCTGCATCGTGCTTGGGAATGCTGCCAAATGATAAGGGACCAAAAACCATTTTTTACGGATCATAGCAGTGTACCACCCAAGAATATTCTGTCTATCATCCTCTGAAAGGTCGCTGCTACAATGTGGAGGCCAAATGAAAAGATCCTGAATTCATGCAACGAAAAGGTTGTGGAAAAGGCTTTCTTCTCCCAGCTTTCTGGTATCAAAGGTATTTGCAAGTATCCATTTGTCAGGGGCGGCTCTAGGCACCAGCAAAGCAAGCATGTGCTTGGGGCAGCCCATTTGCAGGGGCGGCAGGGATCCAGCATGGGAGCTAAGAACCAACAGGGGTCCCTGGGAGCTGTAGTTCCTTGGTTAGCTCCCTGCCTAGAGAGCCAGCCCTGGAGCAGGGAAAGAACTACATTTCCCAGCATTCCCTTGGCCACTACCAACAGGAAAGAGGGGGAGGGAGTGAGGATGCTGAGACCTCATGCTGCAGCCTGCTGTGAATGGAGAGCTGCACTGGGAGTAGGGATTCCATATTTTAACATTCAAATAATAGGACACTCCACGGGGAGGGAGGGTAGCCCCCACCCTGCCCCCATCCTCCCCCTCCAACTGCCCCCCACAGAAACCCCAACCCATCCAACCCCCCTGCTCCCTGTCCCCTGATCATCCCCTCCCGGGACCCCTGCCCCAACTGCTTCCCAGGACCCCATCCCCTAAGCCCCACTGGTCTTTGTCCCCAACTGCCCCCTCCTGAGAGCCCCCCAACTTCCCCCCTAGGATCCCACCCCCTACCTGTCCCTTGACAAACCCCCTGGGACTCCCATGCCTATCCAACCGCTGCCTGTCCCCCCTGACTGCCCCCCGAACCCCTGACCCATCTAACCCCCCCCTGCTCCCTGCTCCTGAGTTCCCCCCCTGAACCTCTGCCCCATCCAACCCCCCCACTCCCTGTCCCTTGACTGCCCCCCCCCCGGAACCCCCTACCCCTTCTCCAACCCCCAAGCCCCCTTACCGTGCCACTCAGACCAGCGTGTCTGGCTTCGCGCAGCGCCAAACACGCTGCTGCATACATGCTACCATGCTCCCCTGCGGAGCCACAGGCCCCCCGCCCCCCAGCACCTGCCTTCCAGATTTGAACACCTCAAAATTCAGGAGTGCTCAAGCTCAGTTTGGGCAGCTGTTACTTCATTTCTCCCAAATCCAATATACTGATCCACTGTAACTTGCTGTAGAAAAAGTAGGATAAAATTGAGCAAGAACTGCTTCCCAGTGGTTATTAGGACTGGAATTGCTATTTTCAACAGCCATTGCCTTTTGGTTGTTTGTTTGTTTGTTTAAAAAGAAGACAGTGATATTACATTGGCAGATTCCCCATAGAAAGAAAGAGTGGAACGAAAGAATAATAAAGGCACCTCAACTTTTCCTCATTTACGTAGGACAGTCTTATAATATGCGTCCAGATATCCTCCAATCACACAAGCTAAAAATTGTTCCACTTTACTGCAGTTCTGTAACCATATGGGAACCAATCCTGTCTGTGTTCTATGCACATCTAAAATTCCTGCTGAATGACCCGCCCTGGGAGTGAGTTACCAGTGACCCGGGGCTGCGGCGGCAGGGGGGTGCAGGTGGTGGGGGAGAGCCCAGGGCTGGGGCGGCAGGAGGGTACGGGTGGTGGGGGAGAGCCCAGGGCTGGGGCGGCAGGGGGGTGCGGGTGGTGGGGGAGAGCCCAGGGTTGGGGCGGCAGGGGGGTGCGGCGAGGAGCCCATGGCTGGGACGGGGGCAGCCAAAAGTTTTTTTTGCTTGGGGCGGCAAAAAACCTAGAGCCGGCCCTGAGGACTGCTGCTCTGCCTACAAACCAGTTCTGGCTCTGGCACATCTCTGCCTCCTGGGCTCCTTCTCTGGCCCTTGTGTTTCCGGCTGCTGCTGCGCTGACTCCAGCTCCGCTTGAGGTGCTGCTCAGGTTTGTCAGAATTCAACTGCATTAAGAGCCCCAAGTCACTTAAAAAGTAATCGAAATGTGGCCCAAGTCAACTTAAATGTATTTCTTGAAACAAATGTTGTTGTTGTTTTTTATTACCACATTGGTCCATATTTCAAGTAACAAAGGAAAGCTTTTGTTAGGTACCTAGTACAGATTTGATTTATTTTTAAAAAAAACCCACAAGCCCCAGCAGGAGTTTGTCTACATTAGCAACAAAGCTAAGAGATGACAATCAAATTCAAAATTAAAACCCCAATACTGGTACTTGTAACCCGATTGAGGGTTGGCAGGTGTTTTTAAAAAAATGGCCAGTAACAGTGTAAAATAGCCAAAAGGAGCCCAAAACATATGTAGTGTAAAAACTACAAGACCATTACATTATTCTTTTTTTCTAAATGCATTCAACGATAGTAGTCAATGTCCATATTTTGAGTTGAATTAGTTGGAGATTCCACCACCTCCCTAGGTAACCCATTCCAGTGCTTCACCACCCTCCTAGTAAAATAGTGTTTCCTAAACACCTGGACATTTGATGGCAGTCTCTGTTTCATCTCTTTCACAAAGTCCAAGATGAAATCTCGACACCTAAATTTGATGCCTTGGACAACGGGAATAGTTAGTGTGTATTTTGAAAGTTTCAGCTGAAAGTAACTATAAAAATCAACTGTACAAAGTGGCAAGTTTTTGGTTTCCATGGCAATTTCATAGTTTAACACAGCTGTCCGTTACACAGGTTTTTCAACTTAACTCTTTCACCCCAAGCAGCAATTCTATCTGATCAAGGATTAAATGCAAGTAAACGTGCTCTTGTCTAACACTGCAGTTTATTCGATTTTAAGCACACACAGACATAAGCAATAGGTTTAGATCATTCCAGATATTTACCTAACTTCTGGAACAGTATTGAGTAATTAACAGCAGGTTCACAGTGGTCAGTTGCTCACCCACCAGGGAGAAAGGGATTCAGGAAAAACGTCTCTCAAGATGCCTTCAGAGGACTGCTCCAAAGTACGCTGTATTAGCTAATCTTTCATAACTTCTACAAAACACATAGGTCATAGTGATCCCATCACTTTCCCTAACGTTCAAAAAACTTCTAATATCATAGGCATCTAGACTCAAGGTTCACATCCATTTCTCTAATTTATTTTCTTGTCGTCCACTCCTCCCATTCTGATTAGCAGATACTGCCAGCTAGATTTTAACCTTGCATCTAAAAGCCTGCTTTCCAATTAACCCTTAACTATGTGGTGTTCTCTTTTATTAATTCATAGTGAATGAGTGCACACCCTATGGTTGTAATTGGCTTGATCACATTCTGGGGCACACACCCTCAAATCTAGGATAACACGGTCCAGTTCTTAAAAACACAAAGTTTCACAACTCTACTAGAATGTCCTCAATTCCTGCAGCAGAGTTCCTGTATTAGCACTTTCCAACTGAAACATTTGGTTTATCTTCCAGGCTTCCTAAAGTAAGGACGTATTAAATTCAGGTATCAGAGGAGTAGCCGTGTTAGTCTGAATCTGTAAAAAGCAACAGAGGGTCCTGTGGCACCTTTAAGACTAACAAAAGTATTGGGAGCATAAGCTTTCATGGGTAAGATGCCTTGCATCTGAAGAAGTGAGGTTCTTACCCATGAAAGCTTATAGTCCTAATACTTCTGTTAGTCTAAAGGTGCCACAGGACACTCTGTTGCTTTTTATTAAATTCAGGGAAATTTTGCTCACCAGATCACTGTACTTATGATAAAGAAGTTCAATATTATAGTTGCTTTCTTTTTTTTTGACTATCAGAAAGCATAGCTTTAGTTCATCAAACTGATCAAGAACGCTGTTCACACAGGGTCTAATGGGAAGCCTCCTTGCTTCAGAAAGCTGCAGTATCTTCTGGTGGTCTGGAAGTCAAAGAAAGGTGAAGTGACAGGGTGTGTGGAGGTGGGGGCTGATGGATGACACTGAAAGAGATCAGGTGATGGTCAGAGAGAGGGAACTTAGCAACAGAGAGAGCAGTGCTTGGTGATAGAGTGATAAGATGTTAGGTGTGAGGAGCTTTTAAGACTGTGAACTTACACAATGGTGAGCTCAACCAAACTTGGACAGAGCACCATTGATTAATGAGGAGATCTCCTTTATCCCTCTTGTCACAGAGGTTTGGAATCAGTGGCCCTAGGTGATCACATTCCGCAGATGTATTTGCGCATTTTGTCACGAAGCTCTTTGGTTTTGACACCATAAACAATAGGGTTGAGCATAGGAAGGAGGAGGTAATACAGATTGGCCAAGATGATGTGTACATAGGGAGCAATGCCCTGACCGAATCGGTATGTCAGAGTGGAGAAAAGGAAGATAGGATAAGCCATCAGCATCACACAGATGTGCGCTGTGCAGGTGTTGAGGGCTTTCTGGTGGGCTTCCTTGGAGGGTATTCTGAGGATGGCCCTGATGATCAGACCATAGGACAGGGCAATAAATGTCAGGTCAAACCCAAGGACTATAAATACTATCACTAAGCCATACATCCTGTTCACTGTGATATCCCCACATGACATCTTTGCCACAGCCATGTGGTCGCAGTACGTGTGGGGGATAATGCGGTTGGCACAGAATGGGTGCCTGCTCAGGAGCAGGGGCAGGGGCAGAACAAAGAGAACAGCTCTCATCAAACACAGTAGCCCTAGCTTAGCTACTCGTGCGTTGGTGAGGATGGTGGCGTATCTCAGAGGGTTACATATGGCAACATAGCGATCGAAGGCCATTGTCACGAGGACGGCTGAATGTGTCACAGAACCCGCATGAAGGAGGAACATCTGGGTGAGGCAGCCACCTAAAGTAATTCCTTTCAAATTGAACCAAAATATACACAGTGCCTTTGGCACAATGGAAGTAGATGCAAAAATTTCTGTGAGCGCCAGCATGCAAAGCAGCAGGTACATTGGTTCATGTAGGGTCTGCTCTTTGCCTACAACAAACAGAACCATGAAATTTCCAAACAGGCCAATAATGTAGAACGTAGAAAAAGGGATGGAAATCCAGAGGTGAGCAGCTTCCAGGCCAGGGATTCCCGCTAGGATGAATGATGAATGGTCCAAGTCACTGAGGTTGAAATCTGCCATGAGGTGGTCTATGTGTTGATTGGGCTCAGAAATGCTCAAGGTGCCTGTGAAGTGAGAGAAGCACAGTGAGTGGGATTACATGCTTTATAACAAATAGTACAATAAATATTTTATAGTTATTAACACTCTAGAAACGGTGGTGAACAGTGAGGTGACAACATTTCCAGATGGCACCAGATTATTTAGGTCATAGTGAAGTCCAGAGAAGACCTCAGAGGGAGCTAACCAAGCAAGGTGAATGGGCAACATGATGGCAGATGAACTTCGATGTCAATAACTGCAACGTGCACAACCATTGGAGGAAAAAGCTTGAATTCCTCAAACAGCCTACAAGGTTCTAATTTAACTGTATGAACTCAGGACAGTGACCTGGGTGTCATGGTACAGAGCTCTGTGAAACCCTGCTCACAGTGGAAGTATGGACAGAAACTAAGCAAAACATTGGGATCCAGGAGGACTGGGATGGGAAATCATAAAGGAAATACAATGCCATGAGACCGATTAGTCAATATTTCATGCTCCTCTGGCCTCCTCTTTGAAGAATGGGGCAACCTTCTCACACAGGTTATTACAGAAATAGAGGGGTTCAGGCAAGGTCAACAAGAATGATCAAGGGCCTGGGGAAACTCTTCTAATGATATAGGTTGGAAAGATTGGGATTGTTACCTTAACAAGGAGGTATATTAGAGGGCCATGAGAAAAGTCTATGAAATACTGACTGGTAGAGAGTAGATCGAGAATGTGTTCTCCCTGTCTCATAACACAATATCAAGAGGACATTAAATTAAACTGAAATGTGGAAAATTCAAAACCAATGAGAAAAAAATGATTTCTTCACTCAATGCCTAATTAGACTGAGGAACTCGTTGCCACAAGAGGTATTTGAGGCCCTGAGGTAAATGAGAAACAGGAAGGGTTGGGAGACTTAGATGGATAGTAAGACTATCCAGTTACAATAGTTCCAGTTAAATACATATGTTGGAATGTCTATACACCAACGTATTTCAGGGCACAAGCCAAGAGGTAGCTGCTGGTGACACCCTCAGGGACGGTTAGGTCATCCCTGAATCCACCTACTGCTTGGTTTCTTACAACTTCTTCTGCAACATCTGGGCTGTCCCTGTCAGAGAGAGGACACTGGACTAGATGGACCTATATTGAAAAGAGCCAAGTTTCCCCCAGGGAAACAGTCATTTTAATGCTGGGCTATGACTTTGTGCTCAACAGAATGGGCATGAGGGGCACAAGGGTCTTGGTATTTAGGCCTACAGGCCTGCACCTCTATTGCTTCCCATGTTTCTTTTGGTGAGACACTTTCATGCAGGCAACCAGCTTTGTCTGAGACATAAGTTACAGATATTACCTGACAAGTATAAGCAGAGACATGTGGCAACAACTCAGCTCCTAACCATTCTCATGCCTGGATATCGATGACGTTTGCAGATGACACAAAATTGTGGGATTGTAAATAATGAAGAGGACACATCACTGATTCAAAGCAATCTGAACTGGTTGGTAAATTGGGTTGAAGCAAATAATATGTGTGTTCTAATAGAGTTATGTAGATATCTATATCTAGGAACAAAGAATTCAGGCAATGCTTACATGATGGGAGGATATTATGGGAAGCACAATGGCTGTGAAGAAGATTTGTGGGCATAAAGGGATAATTAGCTGAACATGAGCTCCCAGTGTGACCTTGTGGTGAAAAAAGCCAGTGTGATCCTGGGATGATAAGCAGGAAAATCTGAAGGAGAGGTAGAGAAGTAATTTTACCTCTCAGGTTTCAGAGTAGCAGCCGTGTTAGTCTGTATCCGCAAAAAGAAGAACAGGAGTACTTGTGGCACCTTAGAGACTAACAAATTTATTAGAGCATAAGCTTTCGTGGACTACAGCCCACTTCTTCGGATGCATATAGAATGGAACATATATTGAGGAGATATATATATACACACATACAGAGAGCATAAACAGGTGGGAGTTGTCTTACCAACTCTGAGAGGCCAATTAATTAAGAGAAAAAAAACTTTTGAAGTGATAATCAAGATAGCCCAGTACAGACAGTTTGATAAGAAGTGTGAGCATACTTACAAGGGGAGATAGAATCAATGTTTGTAATGGCTCAGCCATTCCCAGTCCTTATTCAAACCGGAGTTGATTGTGTCTAGTTTGCATATCAATTCTAGCTCAGCAGTCTCTCGTTGGAGTCTGTTTTTGAAGTTTCTCTGTTGTAATATAGCCACCCGCAGGTCTGTCACTGAATGACCAGACAGGTTAAAGTGTTCTCCCACTGGTTTTTGAGTATTTTGATTCCTGATGTCAGATTTGTGTCTATTAATTCTTTTGCGTAGAGACTGTCCGGTTTGGCCAATGTACATGGCAGAGGGGCATTGCTGGCACATGATGGCATATATCACATTGGTAGATGTGCAGGTGAACGAGCTCCTGATGGTATGGCTGATGTGATTAGGTCCTATGATGATGTCACTTGAATAGATATGTGGACAGAGTTGGCATCGGGGTTACAAGGATAGGTTCCTGGGTTAGTGGTTTTGTTCAGTGATGTGTGGTTGCTGGTGAGTATTTGCTTTAGGTTCGGGGGTTGTCTGTAAGCGAGGACAGATCTGTCTCCCAAGATCTGTGAGAGTAAAGGATCATCTTTCAGGATAGGTTGTAGATCTCTGATGATGCGCTGGAGAGGTTTTAGTTGGGGGATGAAGGTGACAGCTAGTGGTGTTCTGTTAATTTCTTTGTTAGGCCTGTCTTGTAGGAGGTGACTTCTGGGTACTCGTCTGGCTCTGTCAATCTGTTTTTTCACTTCAGCAGGTGGGTATTGTAGTTTTAAGAATGCTTGATGGAGATCTTGTAGGTGCTTGTCTCTATTTTACCTCTGTATTCAGCACTGCTGTGACTGCTGTTGAAAACCTGTATCTAGTTCTTGTGTCCACAATTAAGGATGGATGTTGATATACTGAAGAGGTTTCAGAGAAGAATCAGAATTAGTAAAAGATTAGAAATATTGCCTTATAGGGATGGACTCAAAGAACTCAAGCTATTTAATTACCAATGATGGTAAAGGGGTGACTGGATAACAGTCTGTAACTAGGTACATGGTGAACCAATATTTTATAATAGGCTTTTCAACCTAGCATACAGAGGTATAACATGATTCAATGGCTGGAAGTTAAAGGTAAAGAAACCCTGACTGGAAATAAGGTGTACATTTTTAATGGTGAGAGTAATTAACCACTGGAACAATTTACCAATGGTCTTCATGTATTCTTCATCACTGAGAATGATTAAATCAAGGTTGGGCATTTCTCTAAAAGTTCTGCTCTAGGAATAATTTTGGGGAAATTCTCAGGCCTGTGTTATAGATGATCACAATGGTCCCTTCTGGCCTTGGAATCTACGAACATGTCCCCAGGAGTCAACTGGAGACATTTTGCCTGCAAGCTCGTGCCTGAGCTTACTGAAGGCAATTTTTTTTCTATTCATGATCATGTTGAATTTAACCGTACAGGGAGAAATTCTCATGTGACTTCGGTGCCTTGGAAATGTTACACTAGGTGCGTATGCCATGAGGCACTGCATGGATGAACGTTTAGGTGAGAAAAATAATGGTTTGACCCCATAAATCTCCACACTGAGGAATGAATGTATTAATTCATTAATGGGAAACAGAGCTGGCTAGCAAATGGTCCCAAATCATCCTGGGTTTAACATCTGTGTCCCAGTGGCCCACTGTTTCAGTCAGCTTCTAGTGGCTCATGCACGTGGCAGCTGTATTTATCTAGGTTCACATGCCCCAGAGTTGCCCGCTCTCATTATATAATGTGCAAACTTCTCTGCTTGTGAGTTGTTCCTATGTTGCAGCCTTGAAGCACCACGTGGTATGTATGGGTTAACAAGAAAAGCCATACAGATGCCTGCCTTGGCATTTGCCAAGTGTTTGTGGGATTTCTCACTGGTGAGACATAGCCAGTGATTACCCCTCAGCCAAGGGAGCAGGTGTGATAGGAGACACCTCACCCCCTGCAGAGGAAGAGCGGTGGGGACTGTGGGGCGTCTTAGAGTTTGTGGGAGCCAGGGATGACTGGGGAACATGCAGATGACACTGGCGAGCAGTGTGCTGTTGGAATCAGGGCAGTCTCACCTGGTGAAGGAGAGGACACACAAGGGGTCAGGGTATGATGAGATTGGAGCAGCTGAGGAGCAAAGTGTGATGTTTCCCCCAGGGTGCAACCTGGTCTGGGGGAACCACAGATTCCTCTGACTCACCAGCCTGGGCTCCCTCTCTCAGTGCGCTGCTCTGACAGGCTATAGACCTTCTCCTGGTCCTACACTCAACCAGCATTCACACAGGCAGGGACACACCCAGCTGCAGTTACATGCAGGCTATCTGACCAGCCACTGCATGAACCAACAATAGAGAGGCTACAGCCAAAATAATCACCAGCTCTCTAGCCTAGGACCCCAGAGCTGTACCGTCCTGCTCTGGTCCAAACTCTGACTAGTATGAATTTTTTACCCAGTTCTCCCCTCTCTCATTGTGAGTTGGACAATGCACACTGGTTACCAAGCTGAGATTTTACCCCTATACACTTCACTTAAAGGCATCCTGGGTTTAAATTAAAACATAAAACCAAGTTTATTAACTACAAAAGATAGATTTTAAGTGATTATAAGGGCTATCAAACAAATCAAAGTTGATTACCTAGGAAATAAAGAAAACAAACTAAGCTTAACAGAGTAGTTAGACTAATTATTAACCGGCAGTTTCTCACCTGATTGATGATATAAGCAGTCTGGCAGAATCTCAAGGCACAAGCTGCATTTGCTTTGCTTTGGGGAGTGAAGAACCAATGACGATGTCACTCCCTGCCCTATATAGCTTTAGCACATGATGGGAAAACTTTGTTTCAAAACTTGGTTCCCAGACTGGTTTGTGGGAAAACTACAAACTCACCAATATGGAGTCCAGAGTTATGTGGCCTGGTCATATGGCCTTCTAGAGTCACAGCATCCGTGACTTATAGGTAAAGCTGTGAGTCTGTCACGGAGGTCCATGACTTCTGCAGCCGCCAGGTGCAACTGACCCAGGATCACCAGAGCAGCTCAGGAGGCCCCAGGGTCAGCCTCACCACTGCCTCCTGCAACAATGGCAGTCCCAGGCCACCCCCCACTAGCAGCAGTGCAGAGGTTCTGGGTGATGGGGCTGGCAGCTTCCCAGCAGCAGCTGCTGCCATCCAAGGCCAGCAGGGGCGGCAGTGGTCCTGGGTCACCCCCAATGCCAAATCACCAGTGGGCACCTCAGAGCCCCCCAGTAGCAGCAGTCACCCTGGACTCTCCCAGCATAAGGGGGTGCCCCAGAGCCTCCCTCCAGGGCAGTAGCTGCGCCCTACAGACTCCTCCAGAACACCAAAAATTTAGTCAGTGATTTCTCGTACAAGTCATGGACAGATCATGGGTCCGTGAATTTTTGTTTATTTCTCTTGACCTGCTCATGTCTTTTACTAAAAATCCCCTTTACTAAATCTTAGCCTTACTTATAGGCTGTCTGGAATGTTCTCGGGAAAGCTCACCAGGTGAGAGGTAAGTTTGTCCAACAGACTATTGTTTTCTTAATGGCTCATGGCCCTGAATAGTCCCTCCCCAACCATCTATATAGACTGAAAGCAACATGCCTAGTGGATGTTACCCAGCTGTAACTATATATGAAATAGAGATACACAGTCAGTATTTATAACTTCAGATGCAAAAATGATCAATGCACACAAATAGGATAACCCTATTCAGAAAATCATAACTTTTCCAATGGCATCTTACATGACTCATCTTGCATAAAATGTATCATAATTATGCTATAATCATATCATAATAATATCTCTATGTAGAATATGGGGTGCAGAATCACACAAAGCTCAGTGGTTCTTTTCACCAGTCAAATGCCTGAACTTACATAACGAGAGACAGAAGTACAGGACTGAGTTGGAAACAGAACTGAGTCAAGGTTGTGACACCCGGGCTACAGTTCTGTGGCCTGCCAGGGTAAAGAGACCCTGAGACTGGCCCAAGCCAACAATCACAAAGAAAAATTTAATTTCAACAGCGCTGCCCACCTGTCCCTGTGTATGTTGCTCCACGCCCCCACAACCCCGCAGTACTGCTTGCCTCTAAATCCCCTACCTGTCCCCACCATCTTACAGCGCTGCCCTCCTGTCTGTGAACAGCCCGCTCCCTACCACACAACCCACAGTGCTGACCACTTTTCCATGTAGGCCCCTCACCCCCACAAATTCTAGCCCTGCCACACAGCAATACCCCTCACCCAGGACCAAAACCAGGTGCCAGACCCCAAAGCGACAGCTCACGGAAATATCTCCTAAGACGAGGTTAAACTCAGTGTCTGCCTGCACCAGGGAAAAGGGGGAGATCAGCCTGAACTGCTTTTCTGGCAAAGGGAACCCCAGCGGCGGCTCAGCCTGTGCAGGGAAGGAGAGAGGGACAGACCTGGTGGGAGGGAGAGAGGACATGGAGACTAAAAGTAGCCAGCGTGAGTAACTCCTCCTCAAAACAAAACAAAGCTTTAACATTGCAGCCTGTTAGGAACCTGGACAATCCTTCCTGAGGCAGTGTTTCTGTGTTGGCAATTGCTGATGTTACCATGAGGCTGTAATGGGATTGCTAACAGGTGGTCAGATGGTCCATATGGTGGATGGTGAGAGAGACAATCTGCTACTGTGTGGTCTATGTTATGTCACTGTCTGAGACACCCCTCTTCCCCAGTAGGCCTCAATATTCCTCTTTGGTTTGTGCATTAGGCAGGATGTTCATTTCCTATATCACCCAGTTTTAGGGCTCCATGCCACTGTGATTTGGATACTGTATATCCCTTTGTCCCCCCGTCCTCCCAAACACACACAAACACTGTGTGTTCCTGGACCTCCCCTGGTGAGATTTGCAGCAGCACCTGCTTTCCTCTAAGCCAGAAACATACTTTATTTTTACTGCTTTTTGGTGCTTCTCATCCGCTGCAGAACCAGAGATGCAGGGGCACAGAGTGAGCAAACCCCTCTCCCTCCCTGAAGAAAATTGTTATCCTAATTTTTCTAAACCTTTAAACCTGAGTTTGAAATTTCAGTAACTCTCCTCTCCTGTCAGCTCTTCTTTGGTCCAAACGAGCTCCCTTGTCCTCAGAGGCCATGCGACCACTCCAGCTGAAGTCACTGGAGGCTCATCACCAGTGTAAATGAGGCCAATTATTTAAGTTCTTATATGTGGATTTAGGGTGAAGTCCTGGCCGTGTTGGGAGTTTTGCCGTTGATCTCAAAGGGATCAAGATTTTACTCTTAGTGTTTAACTTTTGGCTCCCAGCTCACAAATCACAGCTTTGGGTCCTACTACTACAGAGAGTGGTATTCTGACAAAGTGCTGAGAGAGTCTGAAGGAAACACCCAGTTTATGCAGTGTTGTGAGACTGGGCATGAAAGTTAGTGATTCCAAAACACGTAGGCCCTGATTTTGCTCTCAGGGATGCCAGTGGCAATCTGGAGTGACCCACTAATGGAAGAAAGTGAGAGCAGAATCTGGCCATTGTGTAACCCATTCTTGTTGTGAACCCTTTGGTAACACAGATACCAACTGCAGGGGCTTTGGCTGTACTTCCTAAAAGGGCAATGAAGGTGCTGAATTGGAAAAATTGAGTGAACCATAGAAAAAACCTCACAGCCCAATAAAGGAAGCTACTGAGACAGATAGAAGGACACAATAAGAGACAAGGAACTGATCTTAAAAACAATTATTTGTCTAATCAATTTTCAATACATTTGTAGTTCCAGTTTTACCAGGTAAATCCCTTGGTGTTTCTGACAATACTAAACAGTTCAAGTCACCGTGCTGGTGAATTCCTGCCCAGATGGTTCTTGATTTGAACCTTGGAACTCTTCCTGAGCCCTCAGCACTAACTTTAATACAGAAACAGGCAACTCACCGAAATCCCACGCAGCAGAGAGACAAAATGTCCTAACTGAGACAGGAATGTAGAGATCTAAGGATCAGTGTATGATTCCCACATGTCTGACACTCGGCATGCTGGGCAGCGACTTTTATGATTTCCCTGTACAGTTCCTGAAAACTCTCTGGTTGGCTGGACTCCCAGACAATTCCCTCAGCTCCATGAGCAGTGGGAAGAGCAGAAAATAGACCCTGGAGAACTCCAGCTTGAGAGCCTCCCCCGGGAGTGAAGAAATAATTAGCCAATAACAGGGGCTCAGATTGTCAGGGCAAACTGAGCCTTGCAGACTGTTCAGCCTAGCAATTCCTAATGGCTATTTTTTCTGTGTGTAATGTACTGTCATCTGCACCATGTCTGGGAATGCTGCCACAAGATACGGGACCAAAAACCATTTTCAATTGATCATAGCTGCATACCACTACATACTGCCCATGAATTTGTAATATCCAGCCCAGTAGCCTCTGAAAATCACTGCCACACTTTTGAGGCCAAATGACTTGATAGTGAATTGATGCAAGGAGCCATTAGGAAAGGGATTGATAAGAATAGAGAAAATACAATAATGCCACTATATAAATACCACACCATGGATATTGCATGCAATTCTGGCCACCTCATTTTTAAAAAAGGGTATATTAGAAATGGAAAATTACGGAGCAGGGCAACAAAAAGGATTAGGGGTATGGAACAGCTTCCATCTGAGGAGAGATTAAAAAGCCTGGGACTTTTCAGCTTGCAAAAGAGACGACTAAGAGGGGATAAGATAGAGAGCTATAAAATTGTGAATGGTGTGGAGAAAGTGAATACGGAAATCTTGTTTACTCCTTCACATAACACAAGAACCAAGGGTCACACAAGGAAATAGTATACATAACACACAGTCAACCTGTGGAACTCATTCACAGGGGATGTTGTGAAGGCTAAAGGTATAATTGGGTTAAAAAATCAACTAGATACATTCATGGCGGCTAGGTCCATCAATGGCTGTTAGGCAAAATGTTCAGATATGCAACCCCTATGTTCTGGGCGTCCCCAGCTTCTGACGACCAGATGATGGGACTGGATGAAAGGAGATGGATCCCTCGATAATAGTCCTGTTCTGTTCTTTCCCTCTGAACACCTGGCATTGGCCACTGTCAGAAGACAGGATACTGGACTAGATGGCCCATTGGTCTGACGCAGTATGGCCATTCTTATGTTCTTATCTGAGTACCCTTTTTCTAATCTGGGTGCTGGACCTGATAGTCGATGGGGCCCACACGCCTCACTACCTCAAATGGTCCCTGTCATTGAACCAGTAATTTGAACAGCAAACTTGTCAATAACAATAACACTGAATCACCCATTTTGAACACTCGTGGCTGGACCCCTTTGTTATAGGCCTTCTCTTGTACCCATTATGCATTTAGCAAAATTCTTCTAGCAAATGCTCACGAAGTCTTGAGGTGCTTGCCTAATTTGAGAATGTATTGGACTATGTTCATCATCTGGGGTCTTTGCTTTCCCATGTTTCTCCAAGCAGGTCTGGAAAGCCTAAAGGCTGCCTCCCAGACAGCAGTTGAAAGGAAAAAAACTTGGAGGCTTGAGGCACTTTCCTGATAGCAAAAAGGAAGTGGGGGAAGAGCTGGTCTCAGAATTTGGAATTTGAGGATACAAACTTTTTTAATCTTGCCATCAAAGTTCTGCGAAATTGCTCTACAAACCCAAAAGTTCTTAATGTCTTTATCTTCAGTAGATCACAAAGTTCTTTCATTAATTGTAAAGTGAAGTTAGGTCCTTGATCAATAAGGATTTCTTGGGGTATTACCACCTGGGAGAGGAATTCCATAAGCTCATTTGGCTCATAACTAGGGTGCTAGGTCTATGCCTAGATGGCAATAAACCTGACAGGGTCCCTTTGTCACTGAACCATGCCTGTGGTCTTTCTTTATGAGTAACATCATGGTCTGCTGAACTAGCAGGTTACCTTATCTGTGAATACTGATAACACTCGATCTCCAAGGACAGAAGCACTGAGCAGCCTCA
This sequence comes from Trachemys scripta elegans, assembly GCF_013100865.1. Lineage (NCBI taxonomy): Eukaryota > Metazoa > Chordata > Testudines > Emydidae > Trachemys > Trachemys scripta. Next base: position 340,664,711 of record NC_048298.1, read on the forward strand.
ACAGCGCTACCGAGGCAACAACATGCCAGCCGTTAGCGCCTAATGACACCAGCTGACACTCTGAGCCCAGTGGTGAGCAACTCTACTGTCTGGAGCAAGTGTGGCCACTGCCTCAGTCACTGGGGTTCCACCACTTCCCCATTCACCACAGCAAGTTGTTCACAGGCAGGGCTAAGGATATGATTATGTCATGGAAGTCACAGATGTTGTGACTGTCAGAGATCTCTGTGACATTTTCCACTTCAGCCCCGGGGTGATGGAGACCGAGCTGTCAGCCAGAGGGGACCCCCGAGTTCTTAGCTGCCATGGGTTGCCAAGGCCACAGCAGATCTCAGCAACCGCTGGTGGCTGGGGGACCCGGAGCTCCAAGTTACCGTGCGGGGGGGGACCCAAAGCTCCAAGCTGCTAGTTATTGAACAGAACCGGACCTTGAACCGATCCCTGCGGGACTCCACTCATTATGCCCTTCCAGCTTGACTGTGAACCACTGATAACTACTTTCTGGGAATGATTTTCCAACCAGTTATGTGCCCACCATATAAAAGCTCCATCTAGGAAGTATTTCCCTAGATTGAAGGTCATGTGAGACAGTATCAAAAGCCTTACTAAAGTCAAGGTATACCACATCTACCGCTTCCCCCATCCACAAGGCTTGTTACCCTGTCAAAGAAAGCTATCAGGTTGGTTTGACACGATTTGTTCTTGACAAATCCATGCTGACTGTTACTTATCACCTCATTATCTTCCAGGTGTTTGTAAACTGATTTCTTAATTATTTGCTCCATTATCTTTCCTGGTACAGAAGTTAAGCTGACTCGTCTGTAATTACCCGGGTTGTCCTTATTTCCCTTTTTATAGATGGGCACAATATTTGCCCTTTTCCAGTCATCTAGAATCTCTCATTTTCACTGGCATTCACTATATTAGACGTCCAATTTCCACCAACCTTCTTGATGAAAACCAAAACAAAGAAGTCATTAAGTACCACTGCGATTTCCACATTTTCTGTTATTGTCTTTCACCTCTCATTGAGTAATGGGCCTACTCCTTGGTCTTCCTCTTGCTTCTAACATATTGGTAGAATATTTTCTTGTTACCCTTTATGTCCCTAGCTAGTTTGATCTCGTTTAGTGCCTTGGCCTTTCTAATTTTGTCCCTATAATCTTGTGTTATTTATTTATATTCATCCTTTGTAATTTGACTGAGTTTCGACTTTTTGTCGGACTCTTTTTTGAGTTTTAGATCATTGAAGATTTCCTGGTTAAGCCAGGGTGTCTCTTGCCATACTTCCTATCTTCCCTATGCTGTGGGATAGTTTGCTCTTGTGCCCTTTACAGTGTCTCTTTGAAAAACTGGCAACTGTCTTCAATTGTTTTTTTTCCCCTTAGACTTGCTTCCCATGAGATCTTACCTACCAACTCCCTAAGGTTGCTAAAGTCTGCCTTCTTGAAATCCATTGTCTGTATTGTGCTGTTCTCCCTCCTACCATTCCTTAGAATCATGAACTTTACCATTTCATGATCACTTTAACCCAAGCAGTTTTCCACTTTCAAATTCTCAACCAGTTCCACCATATTTGTCAAAATCAAATCTAAAACAGCCTCTCCCATAGTAGCTTTCTCCACCTTCTGAAATAAAAAAAAAATATCTCCAATACATTCCAATAATTTGTTGGACAATCTGGGCCCTGCTGTGTTGTTTTCCCAACAGATGTCTGGGTAGTTGAAGTCCCCACCACCACCAAGTCCTGTGCTTTGGATGATTTTGTTAGTTATTTAAAAAAACCCTCATCCACCTTTTCTTCCTGGTTTGCTGGTCTGTAGTAGACCCCTACCATGACATCACCCTTGTTTTTACCCCTTTAATCCTTACCCTGAGACTTTCAACAAATCTGTCTCCTATTTCTATCTCAACCTCAGTCCAAGTGTATATATTTTTAATAAATAAGGCAATACCTCCTCCCTTTTTTCCCTGCCTGTCCTTCCTGAGCAAGCTGTACCCTTCTATACCAACAAACCAGTCGTGCGTATTATCCCACCAAGTCTCCATGATGCCAACTATGTCATAGTTGTGTTTATTTACTAGCATTTTAAGTTTTTCCTGCTTATTCCCCATACTTCTCACATCTAAGATACTGATTTATTCCTCCCCCCCCCCCATTTCTGTCTTGTCTCTCCCTTATTTCTACTATAACAGCCCATGATCCCCCCAGATTCAGACCCTTCTCCCAGGTCTCCATATTTTTGACTTATCTGTGGCCTTTGATCACCTGCCCCTGCCAAACCTAGTTTAAAGCCGTTCTCTCTAAGTTAGCCAGTCTGTAGCCAAATATGCTCTTCCCCTTCCTCAATACATGGATCTCATCTCTGTTTACCAGTCCTTCTTCCTGGAACAGCATACTGTGGTCAAGGAATCTGAATCCCTCCTGGTGACACCATCCTTGCAGCCAGGCATTCACCTCCAGGATGCATGTGTCTCTACCAAGGCACCTACCCTTGACTGGAAGACCTGAAGACAACACCACCTGTGCTCCCAACTCCCTCATCCTTACTCCCAGAGCCCTGTAGTCACTTCTGATCTGCTGAGGGTCATACCTTGCAATATCATTAGTGCCCACATGGATGATTAGCAGGTACCTCTCACACTGGATGGTACCCTCAGCCTGGCTTTTTGTTTGTGGGAAATGTAGGCCACAGTCTCTGCAAATCCACACCAGGATATGGGCAGAGGCATCCATGGTTATGTTGTCTGTCTGGATACAGGCATGGGTGGAGGAGACAGGAGCAGTGTTGGCACTGATGATGCACACCTTCCTAACCATAGTGATTTTATTACATCTCCCTCCCACAAACTCCCTCTCTCAAACTCCCCTGTTTGCAATCCCCTGTTTGCTAACTCCCCTTGGTCACTTAGCCTCTGGCTTTTAAACCCTTCCTTCCTAGGTCAACCCTACCCCCTCGTTAATCACACAGGGGAGGGTGATCACAAGGCTGATTGAGGCTGATCAAGGATGATCAAGGGAACAAAGGCTCAAACAATCCCCAAACACAGAATCCCAGTTGATCCAATTGTCCCTATAAATAAAATAACTTGAAAGAAAAAGAAAAACACAAACAGCCAAACAAACTCACTCACCCCAGGGTTAGTACTCACACCTTGTTCATTCAGCAGGGTGATTTCCTTCACCCTCTCTCAAACTCCCCTGTTTGCGGTCCCCTGTCCATGCTGGGGTATGACTCTGTGCTCAACAGAATGGGCACTAGGGGCACAAGGGTCTTGGTGTTTAGGGCTACAGGCCCTCTGTTACTTCCCTGGTTTCTTTTGGTGAGACACTTTCTTGTTGGCACCTATTTTTGTCTGAGATTTGAGTTACAGGTGTTAACTGACAAGTATAAGCAGAAACTCAGCTGCTAACCTTTCTCATGCCTGAATATCACTGAAGTTGGAAGATGACACAAAAATGGGGGGATTGTAAATAATGAAGAGGACAGATCACTGATTCAAAGCAATCTGGATTGGTATGTAAACTGGGGTGAAACAAACAATGTGTGTTCTAATATAGCTATGTAGACATCTACATCTAGGAACAAAGAATGTAGGTGATGCTTACACAATGGGGGAATCTCGTGGGAAGCACAATGACTCTGAAGAAGATTTGGAGGCATGAAGAGATAATTAGTTAAACATGAGCTACCAGTGTGACCCTGTGGCGAAAAGAGCCAATGTGATCCTGGGATGATAAATGGGGGAGCCTTCAGGAGAGGTAGATAAGTTATTTTACCTTTGTAGCTGGCACTAGTGTGACTGCTGATGGAAAACTGTTCACTTCTGGTATCTTTGGTTAAAGACAGATGTTTATACATTGAAGACTGTTCAGAGAAGAGTCAAACAAATTCTTAAAAGATTAGAAAACCTGCCTTATAGTGATAGTGTCAAAGATCTCAATCTAAAAGTGCCAAGTTCTTTAAGTGCTTATATATTAATGATAGAAGTTTAAGATGGGTGAACTATAGTGCCTCGTATTAAATGAGGATATTCATATTACAGGCATCACAGAAGCTTGGTGCAATAAGGATAATCAATGGGACACAGTAATACCAGGATACAAAATCTTTTGGAAAGACAGAACAGGTCGTCCTCATGGGGGAGTGCCAATATATGTGAAAGAAAGCATAGAATCAAATGAAGTAAAAATCTTAAATGAACCGAACTGTACTATAGAATCTCTATGGATAGCAATTCCATGCTCAAATAATAAGTATATATTTGGTAGGGATATATTACTGATCACCTGACCAGTATGGTGATAGTGACTGACATGCTCAGGGAGATTAGAGTGGCTATTAAAATAAAAAAATATCAATAATAATGGGGGATTTCAACTATCCCCATATTGAGTGGGTACATATCACCTCAGGACAGGATGCAGATGTAAAGTTTCTTGACATCTTAAATTACTGCTTTTTGGAGCAGCTAGCCCTGGAACACACAAGAGGAGAGGGAATTCTTGATTTGGTCCTAAGTGGAGCACAGGATCAGGTCCAAGGGGTGAATATAGCTCGACCTCTTGGTAATAGTGACCGTAATATAATTAAATGTAACATCCCTGTGGTGAGGAAAACACCACAGTGGGCCAACACTGTAGCATTTAACTTCAGACAGGGGAACTGCACAAAAATGAGGAGGCTGGTGAAACAGAAATTAAAAAGTACAGTACCAAAAGTAAAATCCCTGCAAGCTGCATGGAAACTTTTTTAAGACACCATAACAAAGGCTCAACTTAAATGTATACCTCACATTAAAAAACATAGTAATAGAACTAAAAAAGAGCCACCGTGGGTAAACAGCAAAGTAAGAGAAGCAGTGAGAAGCAAAAAGTCATCCTTTAAAAAGAGGTAGTTAATTCCTAGTGCGGAAAATAGAAAGGAGCATAAACTCTGGCAAATGAAGTGTAAAAATATATTTAGGAAGGCCAACAAAGAATTTGAAGAACAGTTAGCCAAATACTCAAAAAGAAATAGCAAAAAAAAATGTTAAGTACATCAGAAGATGCTAAAGGAGCACTCGAGGATGATAAGGCCATTGTGGAGAAACTCAATGAATTATTTGTATCGATCTTCATGATTGAGGATGTGAGGGAGATTCCCAAACCTGAGCCATTCTTTTAAGGTCACAGATCTGGGGAACTGTTCCAGATTGAGGTGTCATTAGAGGAGGTTTGGGGACAAATTGATAAACTAAACAGTGATAAGTCACCAGGACCAGACGATATTCACTAAAGAGTTCTAAAGGAACTCAAATGTGAAATTGCAGAACTACTAACTGTAGTCTGTAACCTATCATTTAAGTCAGCTTCTGTACCAAGTGACAGGAGGATAGCTAATGTGACGCTAATTTTTAAAAAGGGCTCCAGAGGTGACCCCAGCAATTACAGGCAGGTAAGACTGACTTCAGTACTGGGCAAACTGGTTGAAACTATAAGAACAAAATTGTCAGACACGTAGATGCACATAATTTGTTGGGGAAGAGTCAACATGTTTTTTGTAAAGGGAAATCATGTTTCACAAATCTACTAGAAGCAGCAAAGAGTCCTGTGGCACCTTATAGACTAACAGACGTATTGCAGCATGAGCTTTTGTGGGTGAATACCCACTTCTTCGGATGCATGTACATCCTATATGTCTGTTAGTCTATAAGGTGCCACGGGACTCTTTGCTGCTTTTACAGATCCAGACTAACACGGCTACCCTTTTGATAAAATCTACTAGAATTCTTCGAGGGGGTCAACAAGCATGTGGACAAGGGGGTCCCAGTGGATATAGTGTACTTAGATCTTCAGAATGCCTCTCATCAAAGGCCCTTTCACGTCTCTCATCAAAGGCCCTTAAGCAAAGTAAGTTGCCATGGGATAAGAGAGAAGGTGCTCTCATTGATTGGTAACAAGAGAAGCCGCACAGGTGCCTTCCTTGGCATTTGCCACTCGTGTGTGAGATTTCTCACTGGTTAGCTGGGGTGAAAGTAACATAAAAGACTTTCCAGTGCAGGGGAGAAGCTCTGGGCACCCAGAAAGGGCGGGGCCTTGGGCCAAAGGGGTGTGGCCACAGCAGCCCTTTAACATTGGCTGTGTATGGGTCAGTACCGGTGGCCACTTCTTACCAGTACACTGTACTGGCCCGTAACGGCCCATTCTCACCTATGCTGGTGATACAGAGTCAGGGATTACCCCCCAGCCAAGGGAGCAAGTGTGATGGGAGGCACCTCACCCCCTGCAGAAGAAGAGCTGGGGGGAGCTTGGGGGGCCTCGGAGTTTGTGGGAACCAGGGATGATTGGGGAGCACGGGGCAGACACTGGAGACCAGTGTGCTGTAAAAATCAGAACAGCCTGGGATGGGAAAGGAGAGTACGTACAGGGGTCAGAGAATGATGGGAGAGATATCCAACTGAATAGCCAAGATCAGTGGTTCTTTTCACTGGTGAAATACCAACAATCACAAAGAAAAGTTGAATTTCAGCAGCTCTGCCCACCTTTCAATTTACAGCCATTTCCCTCCCTCCAGAACCCCCAGTGCTGCCTGCCTTTCTCTGTACACCCCCTGCCTGTCCCCCCAACCTCCAGCACTGCCTGCTTCTCTGTGATTTTGGTCCTGGGTGAGGGTTACTGTTTGGCAGGGGTGGGGTTTGTGCAAGCAGGGGACACACATGGGCATGTGAACAGTGCTGGAGGTTTTGGGGGAAGGCAGGTGAGAGTATAAACAGAAGCAGGCAGTGCTGGGGATTGTTGGAGGAGGCAGGGTGTGTACATGGACAAGCGGGCAGTGCTGGGGGTTCAGGGAGCAGGCAAGGGAGTGTATACAGAGAATCAGGCAGTTCTGGGGGTTGTGGGGGCAGGTGTGTGTGTTCTCCCTGCGTGCTGTACCAGCTCTGCGCAGACAGATGGCACAGCAGACCTCGAGCAAGCCACCAAATGACCACAAGATCCATTAAGGGACGAAGGCACCGGCCAGGTTTATTGTCAACGAAGCACACTAATAGCACCTGGCAGACTCTACGAGGATACTCAGGGTATGTCTACACTACGAAATTAGGTCGAATTTAAAGAAGCCGGTTTTATAGAAATCAGTTTTATACAGTCGATTGTGTGTGTCCCCACATAAAATGCTCTAAGTGCATTAAGTCGGTGGACCGCGTCCACAGTACCGAGGCTAGTGTCGACTTCCAGAGCGTTGCACTGTGGGTAGCTATCCCACAGTTCAAACAGTCTCCGCCACCCATTAGAATTCTGGGTTGAGATCACAATGCCTGATGATGCAAAAACACTGTCGCAGGGGTTCTGGGTGCATGTCGTCAGGCCCCTCCCCCTCCATCAGAACAACGGCAGACAATCGATTTGCGCCTTTTTATCTGGGTTACCTGTGCAGACAACATAGTACGGCAAGCATGGAACCCACTCAGCTCAGCTCAGCTCACCATCAATATGTCATCTGGGTGCCGGCAGACGTGGTACTGCATTGCTACACAGCAGCAGCTCCTTGCCTTTTGGCAGTAGATGGTGTGTTACGACTGGTATCCATCATTGTTGTATTCCTCACTGAGTTCAGTCAGAGGCACCTGGGCAGACATGTTTTGTCTCCTGGAGACTCAGTCCTGCCAGCAGTCCTATTGAACCGTCTTGACGATGATGGCTAGCAGTCATAGTACAGCGTCTTTTGCCAAGCATCCAGAAGATGCCGATGGCTATCAGTCATGCTGCACCATCTGCTGCCAGCTTCAGATGTAAAAAATAGATGGACCAGATTTGTTCTGTATTCATTTGCTTCCCCATCCCTCCGTGAAATCAATGGCTTGCTAAACCCAGGGTTTTGAGTTCAATCTTTGGGGGGGCCATTCTGTGTGACAGTTGTTTGTGTTTCTCCCTGATGCACAGCCACCTTTGTTGATTTTAATTCCCTGTACCTGTAAGCCATATCATCACTCGCCCCTCCCTCCCTCCCTGCTGCTGCAAGCCCTGGTGGATCACAAGGGACATTTCACTAACATCAACGTGGGATGGCCGGGAAAGGTACATGATGCTCGTGTCTTCAGGAACTCTGGTCTGTTTCAAAAGCTGGAGGAAGGGACTTTCTTCTCAGACCAGAAAATAACCGTTGGGGATGTTGAAATGCCTATCATGATCCTTGGGGACCCAGCCTACCCCTTAATGCCATGGCTCATGAAGCCGTACACAGGCAGCCTGGACAGTAGTCAGGACCTGTTCAACTATAGGCTGAGCAAGTGCCGAATGGTGGTGGAATGTGCATTTGGACGTTTAAAAGTGCACTGGTGCAGTTTACTGACTCGGATAGACCTCAGCGAAGCCAATATTCCAATTGTTATTGCTGCTTGCTGTGCGCTCCACAATATCTGTGAGAGTAAGGGGAAGACATTTATGGCGGGGTGGGAGGTTGAGGCAAATCTCCTGGCCGCTGATTACATGCAGCCAGACACCAGGGCAGTTAGAAGAGTACAGCAGGGTGCGGTGCGCATCAGAGAAGCTTTGAAAACGAGTTTTGTGACTGGCCAGGCTACGGTGTGAAACTTCTCTTTGTTTCTCCTTGATGAACCCTTCCCTCCCCCCCCCGGTTCACTCTACTTCCCTGTAAACTAACCACCCTCCCCTCCCCGCTTCGAGCACTGTTTGCAGAGGCAATAAAATCATTGTTACTTCAAATTCATGCATTCTTTATTAATTCATCACATAACTAGGGGGATAACTGCCAAGGTAGCCCGGTAGGGGTGGGGGAGGAGGGAAGGAAAAGGACACACTGCAGTTTAAAACTTTAAAACTTTAACACTTATTGAAGGCCAGCCTTCTGATGCTCGGGCAATCATCTGGGGTGGAATGACTGGGTGGCCAGAGGCCCCCCCACCGTGTTTTTGGGTGTCTGGGTGAGGAGGCTATGGAACTTGGGGAGGAGGGCTGTTGGTTACACAGGGGCTGTAGTGGCGATCTCTGCTCCTGCTGCCCTTCCTGCAGCTCCACCATAGGCTGGAGCATATCAGTTTGATGCTCCAGCAGCCGGAGCATCGACTCTTGCCTTCTGTCAGCAAGCTGACGCCACCTATCCTCTTCAGCCCGCCACTTACTCTCTTCAGCCCACGATTCATCCCGCCACCTCTCCTCTCGTTCATATTGTGCTTTTTTGCACTCTGACATTGACTGCCTCCACGCATTCTGCTGTGCTCTGTCAGCGTGGGAGGACATCTGGAGCTCCGAGAACATATCATCCAGAGTCCACCGTTTTCTCCTTCTAATCTTCACTAGCCTCTGTGAAGGAGAAACGTCGAATTCCGTCCACACTACCCCAAATCCGACCCGCAAAGGCTGATTTTAGCGCTAATCCCCTTGTCGGAGGTGGAGTAAAGAAACTGGTTTAAAGGGCCCTTTAAGTCGAAAAAAAAGGCTTCGTCGTGTGGACGTGTCCAGGCTTAATTCGATTTAACGCTGCTAAATTCGACCTAAACTCGTAGTGTAGACCAGGCCTAAGACATGTATGCTTGTGACAATGGATTCAGCTCAGTCAGGGTGGGACTTTCCACTGCCCCCTAGGCTAACCAAAGATATTCCCTGTGAGATACATCTTTATACTCTGATATAAACAAGTTACGTACTGTCATCCTGACCTTATCTTTCAGGAGGGGTCAGTGTGTTTATGTTATCTTTGGGGAATATTTTTGTGAAATCCTTGATATTGGGATGTCTGTTAACACTTAACATTGGGATGTGTTTGTCTGAGTACTCCGTACTTAGCACTTCCTAGGAATGTGTATTTCTGCAATATGAGCCCTGTGCTTGCCAAATGCTGTGAGGAGGTCCTGCCTCATACCAAGCCTCTGATACAAGGGCTTATGTCTCAAGCTCTCTTCCTGCTACATCAGTATAGCATCTGGTCCTGGTGACTTATCACTGTTTAATTTATCCATTTGTTCCAACACCTCTTCTAACGACACCTCAATCTGGGGCAGTTCCTCAGATATGTGCCCTAAAAAGAATGGCTCAGGTTTGGGAATCTCCTGCACATCCTCAGCCATGAAGACTGATGCAAAGAATTCAGTTATATTCTCTGCAATGACCTTATCATCATTGAGTGTTCCTTTAGCATCTCAATCATCCATTGGTCTCAATAGTTGTTTAGCAGGCTTGTTAAAAAGAGAAATTCCTCTTTTAATTCTATCGCTGAAGTTAAATGAATATATGCCAGCAGCTTCACAGCATTTGATATACAGGAGAAACTCAGAGTTATGAACACCTTGGGAATGGACTTTCGAAACTCTGAAATGTTCCTACCTCCGAACAAAATTTTGTGGTTATTCTTTCAAAAGTTTATAACTGAACATGTTTGTAACTTTACTATGCAGAAGAAAAATGTTGCTTTCCCTGTATTTTTTAGACGTTTAACACAGGACTGTACTTTATTTGCCTTTTTTCCTTTTTTTTTTTTTTTGTCTCTGCTGCATCCTGGCTCTGCACTTCTGGTTCCAAATGAGATCTGTGGTTGTTTGTAACTCTGAAGTTCTACTGTATGAGGTTCCAAATGAGATCTGTGGTGTTTGTAACTCTGAAGTTCTACTGTATTGGTAGACTCATGTACCTGAATTGAATAATACAGGCTCTGATTAACACTTTCTAAGAACTGCTCTTTTACATCAGTGGCCATCTCCACAATATGACATTTAACAACGTCATTAGAAACGGGCGTTACATCTAGCTGTGATGCCGCTTTCTCTCCTATCATCACCAGCACATGTATCCTTTGCAGTTGGAAACACAAGCTTCTCACATATGTTGTGCGGCTTACCAGTTTTGGCAATGCATAAAGCCACACAATAAGAAGCCTAAGTAGCCTTCATGTTAACAGTGCTATACACATCAAAAACTATTTTTGTCCTGTTAACTCATTGAACTTCCTCTGAAAAAACTCAACGGGTTTAGATACCTGGTCTACACTGGGGGACCGGGGGGGAATCTAAGATGAGAATAGCGTAGCTGAAGTTGACGTATCTTAGATCTACTTAGAATCACTTACTTCGCATCCTCACAGCACGGGATCGACAGCCGCTGTTCCCCCATTGACTCCGCTTCCGCCTCTCGCCATGGTGGACTTCTGGAGTCAATGGCAGAGTGATCGGGGATCAATTTACCATGTCTACACTAGACGCGATCAATCAATCCCCGATAGATCGATCACTAACCGCCGATCTGGTGGGTAGTGTAGATGTACCCTGAGGTAGAGAGTCTTATTTCAAGCTGCTGATTTAGCTTGCAGGGCCTCATACTGTCATTTATGAGTACTTCACTACACACAACACATTGAGACCTCGATGCATCGCTGGACTGGCTCCATAGAAAGCCCAATTTGAAATAAACTTAGTCATATTTTCTGCTTTTGTGTTTGGCTGGAACCTACACCGGTGCCCTCACTGCAGGTTGTGTTGTTCACTTTTCTCCCTTTATCACAAAATGATCCATTTCTTATGTAACATGTTTCTCACTGTAAGCACACTTCTGGTAATTTTTTAAAAGTTTCTTTTAAGTACTTGGGGAGAAAACCACACAAAGGATGTCCGACCTGTCACAGTTGCTGAGAGAGCCCTTCACAGGACTAGTGTAGAGCCTGTACTGCCCTGTGTGTCAGCCCAGGCTCCCATTTTCACCCTCTGGTGGCTAGGGCTCCGGCTGTCCCCTTTATCTCCTCCCCTGGTTGTGAACAGCCCTTCTTCACAAGCTCCACCCGCAGATGACAGCTGGGACTCTTAAAAAACCCCACACAGCTTGCTCCTCCCTTGACACATTCCCACACCTCCCATGGCTTGAGAACCACTGCTCTGAAAACATCCGAATGAAAGCAACTCTCCAGGAAAAGCACGAGCAATGTCTGTTGGAATGATTGGCCTGCCATGACAGCAGCCCCATCAGAACACTGGCGTACTAGCAGCCACTTTGCAATCCCCGATGTTTTGTTAGAATTGCTCAATGTCATGATAGATGGTACCAGCTTCCCCTTGCTCAGAGCAATCAATGAAACCTAGAAATCATTCCTTTCTTTCCAGATTTCCTGTGTCTCTCACACAGACTGTCAGTTCTTCCTGTTTAAAAGTGCCTGCTTCATCAACAAGAACAGTACAAAACCCATTCTCCTGAACTTTCTGAATGATTGTGCTTTTCACAATTTCAGCAGCAATTTGTAAAAACTCGTTTTGAGCTGAGTGCCTTGTGAGATTAAAAAAACACTAGTTTGTTTTTTTTTTGCGAGTGCTTCATTATACTGTGAAAAAAATTACATTATTCCAGAAAGTTTCCCCAGTTTGATGATTCTTCTCTCTCATCTTGCCCTGCAGTGCAATTCCTTGGTTAGTCAGGTAAAAAGTACATCAATGACCCTTGCAGCATAGTCTCTGTTTTCATGTAACGTCGTCTTGTGAGAATTTGACAACTGTGCCACTACAGAGCCTATTTCTTTTGACTGTTTGAAAAAATGCCATCTTTCAGAACACTGCTTGTGTATGGCAGATTGTATATGTTTCTGAAGCCTTTTTTGTGTATTTTTCCAGTCCCTTTCTCTGACCTATTATTTTTGCCCCCTATGTAACGTGGCCCTTCCTGGGCCACTACCTACCACCTCCCTGCAAATGTCCCAAGGTCTCCATCTGGGGTAAGGCAGCATGAAGGGTGTCTGCTCTCCCCAACACAGCTTCTGATGGCTGCAAGTAGTGAGGTTGTTCTCCTTTCCTCTCAGGCAGCAACTGCCTCCTCCTTTAGTATGGCCCAACCTCCTGAGGCCAGCTCTGCTGGGGTAGTCCAAATAGCAAATAAAGGGGGATCAATCAACTCCAACATTCATATGAGAGATGAATGCTTCCCTCTCAGGCTGTCTCTGCAGCAGGCCCTCCCTTTGGGCAATTGTTCAGGGGGAGATTCTGCCTTTCCTGAGCTCATCTCCTCTGGAGCTACAGTTAGCCCCTCCCTGGTCTGCCCCAAAATGAGCTGCTTCCCTGACTTTTTGACTTTCTCAAGTGATTCTCTTCAGTCTTGATTTGTCTGCCCCATTTTCCTGATAATTTACTTGCTGAATATTTGGCTTATTGAACTCAATTTTAATGTAGCTACAAGTTCAGTGGCTTTGGGAAGTAATACTGCTGCTCTGTACAGGTCTCTCTTTGGATTGTAGCAGTTGTGAAACAGCATTTCCCATGTCCAGAATCTTTCTTTGGAGCCCAATGAGAAAAACAAAATTAAAAATTTCCATTAATTTCTTTAATGGTGAAGGCTCATAAAATTCAACCTCATTTTTGTTCAGGAGAATTATTTCTGTGGGTGCCTTCCTTGTGTCTAAATACTGAATCTGTGACGAAGGAGTGATTGATACTGGTTGTTGATCAATTGTGTAGTCAATTCCTTGACCAAGCTTTCATTTGTTATGAAATATGTTCACGAGGCCAAATGATCAATGTCAGGTTTACTGCTCTAACCCCATAATAAAATAGTAGAGGAAAAAGATTTTATGTGATACCAGTCTCTGGGAAGCCAACTCGTCCAGAGATCTTACGTTCCTCTTATGCAGAAAGCATGCTCTCAAAAGTTACACATTTCAGCTTTTATCGCTTATATGATGATTTCACAAGTTACACATCTCTTTACACGTCACTAAAATCCAACCCAATTAGTTTGTCCCATTTCCATAATGTAAACTGGGGAATGGTCCCTCTCTTGTGGGGAACTTTCCTGGCTTCAGCATTACCCCAGGATAGGGTGACCAGATCACTGAGGTCAAATATCGGGACATGGGGGGGGGCGAGGCGGAGGGGGCGGAGGAAAAAAAAAACGGCGGCAGAGCAAAAAAACACCCCCTGCCTTCCTCCTCCCTCCGCAAGCGCTGGAGGGAGGCCCCAGAGACGCAGGGGGAGTGCGGGGCCGGGGTGAGTGAGAGTCCGGCCTGGCCCCGAGCGCAGGCAGGACTCAGTCGGGTGGTACCTGGAGGGAGAGTAGGGGGGCGGCTCACGGGGCCAGGCGGTGGCTGTTCTCCCCACCTGGGCAGTGGAACTCGGAAGCAGCCGGCTCTGGCGCCCGGGCCCGAACCCCCCGAGCCCGGTCCTGTTGCGGGGACCCAGCAGCCCCAGCCCCCCCGTCCCACTCAGGTCCCGCAGGGGAACGAACGGGGCTGGGCTGCCGATGCCTCCGCCCCGGGGCCGCTGCGGGATTGCAGCAGCTGGGCAGCCAGCCCAGACACGACTGGCCAGGGGCTGGGTGCGAGCAGTGTGCACGCTGCTGGGTCCCCGCAACAGGCCCGGGTGGAGTTGGGGCCGGGGGGACGCGAGCTCTTCCGGGCTCCGGAGCCTTTGCTTGTTTGTCCAGTGTCCCGACCTAACATTGGTCGGGACGTGGGACAAACAAGCAAATATCAGGACAGTCCCGATAAAAACAGGACGTCTGGTCACCCTACCCCAGGAGAGTTTGCTAGCGAAAGGATCTGAATCCTCACTCCAACTCCAGCTCCCTTTACGTGGAGGCCTGCCTGACCTCGAGGACTCCCCTTCCATTCTCCCGTCCCGATAACCCTGACACGGCAGAGCCCAGGATTCCTGGTGGGTTGACTAGGGCCAGCCTTAGGGAAAAAGCTGTCTTGAGCAAACTTGTATTTTGGTGCCCTTTGAGTTAAATATGTAACAGTATTACCAAAACATTTCAGAGATAAAGCTGCAATCTCAAAAGGTTTTTTTTTTATAATTTACTAAAAAAAAATAAAAAAGGAGAAATGACACAAAATTCAATTAAATGAAATTCAGTTGTATTCAAATAATAAACTATGTCATAAATATAACATTATAGCTTAGTGACAAATGAACTAAACATTAAATTAAACACTAAATTAATAAATAACAACAACAAATAAAAAATGTTGTTCTGCAAGATTCTAAGACTCAGAAGGCAACTCTGCGTGATTTTGCTGCCACCAATTCTGATTAGGCTTGTGACAGATTTACATTTTGAGACACACAATGAAGGTCTTTACAGTGCTTCAGTAAAGTTTCTTCGTCATTTTGACACTAAGGATGATTTTGGATTCAAGTACAAGAGTTTGCAGAAGAAACAGTAAACCTTGTCAGTAAAGCAGCCAGCGTCGCTGCAGATCTTCGCCATTTTCAAGCTTTCTGTAGAAAAACATCATAGAAAAATGGTGATTCTGCTTATCCAGAGGAAAATCCATGTCCTTTACTTTTAATAGCCTGTTGGTCACTAGGACATCTCGAATTTTAGGCATTAGATTGGGCCATCAAGCAGGATCACAAATGTCATCACCAAGGGTCTCTTTGTTTCTCTTGAAATGATTCTTGAGTGTTGAATTGTGGATCACCTATGCATTTCTCCTCTGATGTCTCCGCTGTGACCTTCTCGCTAATACTGGGAGAGTTGCCGTTAACAGATTTGAAGTATTTTTTCATTGCATCTTCACCTTTCTTCATTGAAGTCATTTCCTCAGGTTTTCGTGTCCTGTTCTACACACCTGACATCTTCTTTTTATGTACTGGTGACATTTTGTTTCCTTCCAAGTTTCATAAAATACCAAAAAATACCAAATAACCACTAAGTTACAAGACATTTGTCACACTATATCGCATGTTTGTGTTTTAACATCTGTAAAGCTTGAACTCTTTGAATTTCAACTTCTACTGCCATGAAGAAAATTATCTGACCTCCCTCCATAATTTCCCACAACTGTGAAAAATAAAAAATTATAAAACTACAAAAAAGCTTTAAAATAAACAGTTGATATTATCCATCAGTTAAAAAAATATATAAAAACTGAATTCTGAGACGCCTGTTTATAAGCCACTAGAGTAACAGGGTTGAATCATGGGGAGAGGGGGAAAGGTGAGGGAAGAATCTATGCCCAGTAGAGTTATCTCGCTGTTTAAGGGCCTGAAATCTGTAAATCACAATCCCATATTGTCCTTACACTAGCAGCAGGAACCCAAGCCACTTCCAGAGGACAAAGAAGGCCTGTAGAATATGGGATTAAGTCAGAGATGGGAGTAAAGGAAGGAGTTTGTTTATTCTTCATGCAATATAGAAAAGTGCAGCGCTTGGCCCAACAGTGTAGCCAAAGTCTTGCCCCAGGAGTTTCAGTGTTCTGTGAAGTACAACTGGTGGAAACAGAAACAGTTACAAGCAGAAAGCCTGAGAATGGCGATAGGCAATCAGGGATTGAAAGAAAAGGAGACAAGTTTCAGGGACATCACAGCAGGCAGGCAGCACCTACTTAATAGTTAATCTCTCATTGTTGGGAACATCCCTAGGACAGAGCACAGCGCAGGGGCAGGGAGTCAGCTTTCTACTCCCCTACCCACTGTGGCCCCCATTCCCACACCTGTTCAAATCGGGGGGAGGCACATGGGGGAGCTGATCCCATATCCATTGATCTCCATTTATTTGGGGAGGCAGCCCCTGGGACCAAGCGAGTGAAACTTCCGAGCCGGGGAGCAGAGAGGACCCTTATCTGCTGACAGTGGGAGGGAACAATTTGAAGGTCCCCCAACAGCTCAAATCATTCCCCCACTCGCCAGGCAGCTTCCTCCTTACCCTCATTTCCCCTATGGGAAAGCAGTTGTTCCTCCCCTACCTCTCCCTGCAGAGCTAAA
Source organism: Trachemys scripta elegans (assembly GCF_013100865.1). Taxonomy (NCBI): domain Eukaryota; kingdom Metazoa; phylum Chordata; order Testudines; family Emydidae; genus Trachemys; species Trachemys scripta. The sequence goes on from NC_048298.1 coordinate 340,681,385, forward strand.
GCAACCGCCCCGCCCTGCGGCTCCCAGCTATTTGGTGCATGTGCTGTTTGCTTACCTCTCTACATCCCTGGCTCCAGCAAGTGCTGAGCGGGACGGAGGAGGGGAAGAAAACTGGGGGGGTTATATGACCCTGCATGACCCCCCCATGTGTCACCTCTCTGCTGGGAGGGATGGGAACAGGCTGCAGCATCCCTGGTTAGCGTGGTGCTTAACTGTGCAGAACAAAGTGTGTGCTCCCGTACCTGCTGGGAGTGCAGGGAAAGAGCAAGCCCTTCCCTGGGCAAGTGTGGGGCTGTTAGGGGATGATAGTGCAGGGCCACCTGACCCCTCGCAACCTAGACAGCAGGGAGGCTCCAAGCCCCCAGCCAGGACACAGAGCTGCTTGCACACATACCCCTCCTACTCTTCCCCCACACATACCTCAACCAGCCATCCAGAGATCAGATTGGGAGCCACTTCCAGCCCAACCCCACTCCAGGCATGGCTTCTAACACAGGGGGCCATCTGTCCTTGGAGAGTGGGGAGCCCTGAGCACCCCGCCTCCCACTGGAGGATTTTGCTGGCTTAGTGCCTGCCTGGTCAAGCTGAAGGTTGGGACCACTGTTTCCAGCACTGCAAATCTCTTGCCTATCTGGCTGGTTGCCTGCCTCCACAAGCCGAGCTGGTTCTTGGTCAGCAGTTCAGGTCACGTGGAAGATACCAAACCATGCCCCCTACAGTACCTAGCATTGGACCATCACTTGCACCGCCCACGTCAAAGGCCGGTGTTTGGCTTGACCCCCAGTCCCATTGTGATCACTTAAGACAGGTGCTAGCGTGGCCTCAGTCTGGGTGCTGTCTTCGCACCAGCCACTTCCCTAATCCACTGATCACTGCATGATGTTCAAACCACATACAATTCATCAAACAGCAAGGGTAAGAAAAATAAAGAAAAAAATGGAAAAGTTTAAGGGAAAAAGGAGACCCCGCTCTGTGGGCCTGGGGACACCACAAACAGCTGTCTCTGGGATGTAAGAAAAGTTCACAGTCTGCTCCTCATACATCCCAGGCCTCCCTCCCAGGCCCTAGCTGCACTGTGCTGATACATGGGGTCAGAAACCTGGTCTGGTGGGGGCCACACATCCTCAGGTTCTTGGTGGCAGAACACTTCTTCCCAGCATCTGTCCTCCCATTGTTTTCATGTCCTGCCCTCTCAGTCCAGCCTTCAAGGGCCTCCTGTATGGTAATGTCTCCCTGCTCTGGGCACTCTGCCCATGGCCCCACCTTGCTCTCCCCAGCTGCTCATCACGTTCGGCCGCCATATAACTTGTGCAAAACCGGCATCCACTATCCTAGATCTGGCCCCGCAGCTCCTCACTGTAGTTCAACCCTGGCTCCCCATTGGGGCAGATGGTTTGTGCTGCCCCATCTCCCGACTGATCCACTCCAGCTGCAACTCCCCAGCTCTGCCTCGTCACTGCTGCTCTGCCTTCAGCCCAGCTCTGCTTTCTGGGCTTCTTCTCTGGCCCCTCTGGTTCTGGCTGGGGTTGCCACATTTCCACTGCATTATATCCCAAAGTCACTGAAAAACTAACCTAAAAGTAGCCCAATCCATTTCTTGAAATGAAGGTTTTGTTAGATACCTATTACAGATTTGATTTAAAAAAACAGCTACAAGCCCCAGCAGAAGTTTGTCCACGTTAGCAACAAAGCTATCAAAGGCTAATAAAATTCAAATTCAAAACCCCAGTACTGGTACTTGTTTCCTGACTGAGGGTTGGCAGGAGTTTCAAACAAACTATGGCATCTGATGGTGTTAAAATAGCCCCAAAGCAGCTCAAAATATATGTAGTATAAAACCAACAAAAACATTATTATAGTATTTATTTCTAATTGCATTCAATGATGGTAGTCAATATCCACATTTTGTGTTGAATTAGTTGTTAGTGTTAGTCTTTATATGGTTTATCCTCCAGGTTTCCTGAAGGATTGGACGTAAAAATTTGCTTACTGAATAAAGAAATTCAGCATTGTAGATTCTTTCTTTTCTGTTTGGCTATCTGATAGTATATCTTCTGTTCATCAAACTGATCAGGAATCCTGTTCACACAGGGACTAAGAGAGAGTGACCTTGCATCAAAAATCTGCAGTAGCTTCTGGTAGTCTAGGATTTACAGGAAGGCCTTTGACATGGTGTGTGGGGTTGAGAGCTGGTGGGTGACAATGAAAGAGGATGGATGATGGTCAAAGACTGGTAATTTAGCAACAGAGAGTGCAGTGCTTGGTGATGGAGTGATAAGACATTAGATGAGAGGAATTTCTCAGACTGTGAACTTCCAAAGTGCTGAGCTCAGCCAAACTGCGACAGAGCACACTGGATTAATGAGGAGGCATCCTTTCACCCTCTTGTCACACAGGCTGAAAGTCAGTGACCTCCAATGATCACCTTCTGCAAGTGTATTTGCCCACTTTATCACGCAGCTCTTGGGTTTTGACCCCGTAAATGATGGGGTTGAGCATAGGAGGAATGAGGTAATAGAGGACATTCAAAATGATGCGAACAAGCGGAGTGATGCCCCCACTGAACCGGATTGTCAGGGTGGTGAAGAGGACGGGAATATAAAACATTAGCATCACACAGATGTGGGCTGTGCAGGTGTTGAGGGCTTTCTGGTGGGCTCTCTTGGAGGAGATTCTGAGGACAGCCCTTATGATGAGACCATAGGACAGAGCAATGAGCATCAGGTCTGACCCCATGAGTACATATGGTACCACAAAGCTGTACATCCTGTTGAAAGTGATATCCCCACACGATATCATTGCCAAAAGCATGTGCTCGCAGTGCGTGTGGGGAATAATGTGATTGTCACAGAATGGCAGCCTGCTAAGTGTCAGGGGTAGGGGCACCATGAAGAGTAAAGCTCTTACCAAACCCGCAAGCCCTAGCATAGCTATTCGTTCATTGGTGAGGATGGTGGTGTATCTCAGAGGATTACATATGGCAACATAGCGATCAAAGGCCATTATCATGAGAACAGCAGACTGCACGAAAGAAACTGAGTGAAGGAAGAAAATCTGGGTGAGGCAACCATGCACAGTAATGCCTTTCAAATTGAACCAAAATATACACAGTGCCTTTGGCACGACTGTGCTAGACTTGGTGATGTCTGTGAGCGCCAGCATGGAGATCAGCAGGTACATCGGCTTGTGCAGGGTCTCCTCTTTCCATACAACAAACAGAACTATGAAATTTCCCAACAGGCTGATAATGTAGGAGGTAGAGAAAGGGATGGAAATCCAGATGTGGGCATCTTCCATGCCAGGGACACCCATTAGGATGAAGATTGACGGGTCAGAGTGGGTGAGGTTCAAAGCTGCCATGAAGTTATCAATGTGTCGATCAGGCTCAGAAATGCTCAAAGTACCTGAGAAGGGAGAGGAGCACAGTGAAAGGGATTACAAAGTTTATACAATAATTAGTAGGGTAAATCTTTTATAGTTATTACCAATCTAGAAATGGGGGTGAGCAGTGAGGTGACAACATTTGTAGATGGAACCAGATTATTTAGGTCATAATCAAGTACAGAGAAGTTCTCAGAGGGAGCTAACCAAGCCATGTGAATGTGCAGCTTGTTGGCAGATGAACTTTGATGCCAATAATTGCCTCGTGTATGCCCATTGGAGGGAAAAACTTGAATTCCTCAAACACCTTACAAGGTTCTAATATAACTGTATGCCCTCAGGACAGGGATCTGGGTGTCATGGTACACAGCTCTGTGAAACCCTCCTCACTGTGCAAGCACAGACAGAAACTAAGTAAAATATTGGGATCCAGTAGGAGGGGGATGGGGAATCATACAGAAAATACAGTGTCCTGAGATCAGTCAGTCAATGTTTCACCCTCCTCTGGACTCCTCTGTGTAGTACCAAGCACCCTTCTCACATAGAATATTGCAGAAATAGGGGGTTTCAGGCAAGGGGAACAAGAATGATCAAGGGCCCGGGGAAACACTCAGAAGGAGAGAGGTTGAAAAGACTGGGATTATTACCTTACAAAGGAGATGAAGAAGAGGGGATATGAAAAAATTCTATAAAATACTGATTGGTAGAGAGTAGAATCATAAAATCATAGAATACCAGGGTTGGAAGGGATCACAGGAGGTCATCTAGTCCAACCTCCTGCTAAAAGCAGGACCAATCCCCAGACAGAGAATGTGATCTCCCATCTCATTACACAATATTAATAGGACATTGGATTAAACTGAAACATGGCAAATTCAAAACAGGTAAAAACGAATGCTATCTTCACTCAATCCCTAATTAGGCTGAGGAACTTGTTGCCACAAGAGGTAGTTGAGGCCATCAGCTAAGCAAGAATCAGGAAGGGTTTGGACTTTCAGATGGACAGTGAGACTATCCAGTTACAATAGTTATGGCTAAATAAATATTTTGGAAAGTCTATATGCCAATGTGATTCAGGGCACGAGCCAGTCTCTAGCTTTTACACATTAGGGTGAGACCCTCCTGATGGTCAAGTCACCTCCCCAATCCATCTACTGCTTGTTTTTTTATACATTCTTCTGCAACACCTGTGGCTGTCACTGTCACAGAAAGGACATTGGACTAGATAGACCATAGGTCTGATCCGCGATGCAGTTTCTATATTGGAAAGGAGCCAAGTTTTCCCCATGGAAAGAGACTTTATCATAGAATAAAAGACTATTAGGGTTGGAAGAGACCTTGGTAGTTCATCTAGTCCAATGACCTGCTCAAAGCAGGACCAACACCTACTAAATCATCCCAGCTAAGGCTTTGTCCAGCCAGGCCTTAAAAACCTCTAAGTATGGAGATTCCACCGCCTCCCTAGGTAACCCATTCCAGTGCTTCACCACCTCCTAGTGAAATAGTGTTTCCTAATATCCAACCTGGACCTCCCACACTGCAACTTGAGACCATTGCTCCTTGTTATGTCACCTGCCACCACTGAGAACAGCCGACCTCCATCCTCTTTGGAACCCCCCTTCAGGTAGTTAAAGGCTACTATCAAATCCCTCCTTACTCTTCTTTTCTGCAGACTAAATAACCCCAGTTCCCTCAGCCTCTCCTCGTAAGACATGTACCTTTGCCCCCTAATCATTTTAGCTGCCCTTCGCTGGACTCTCTCCAATTTGTCCACATTCCTTTTGTAGTGGGGGGACCAAAATTGGACACAAAATACTCCAGGTGTGACATCACCAGTGTCAAATAGATGGGAATAATCACTTCCTGCACTCTGCTGACAATGCTTCTACTAATACAGCCCAATATGCCATTGGTCGTCTTGGCAACTAAGGCACACTGCTGACTCATATCCAGCTTCTAATCCACAGTAATCCCCAGGTGCTTTCCTGGAGAACTGCTGCTTAGCGAGTCAGTACCCAGCCTGTGACGGTACTTGGAATTCTTCCTTCCTAAGTGCAGAACTCTGCACTTATCCTTCTTGAATCTCCAAGGACCTTGTTGGCCCAATCCTCCAATTTGTCTAGATCACTCTGGACCCTATCTCTACCCTCCAGTGTATCTACCTCTCCCATCAGCTTAGTGTCATCTTCAAACTTGCTGAGGGTGCAATTCATCCCAACTTCATAAAGATGTTGAACAAAACCAGCCCCAGGACTGACCTCCGGGGCACTCCTCTTGATACCGGCTGCCAACTAGCCATCGAGCCATTGATCACTACCCATTGAGCCTGACAATCTAGCCAGCTTTCTACACAACTTATAGTCCATTCATCCAACCCATACTTTTTTAACTTGCTGGCAAGTATACTGGGGAGACCGTATCAAAAGCTTTGCTAAAGTCAAGATATATCACATCCACCGCTTTCTCTATATCCACAGAGCCAGTTATCTCATCATAGAAGGCAATCAGGTTGGTGACTTGCCCTTGGTGAATCCGTGTTGACTGTTCCTGATCACCTTCCTCTCCTTCAAGTGCTTCAAAATGGATTCCTTGAGTACCTGCTCCATGATTTTCCCGGGGACTGAAGTGAATCTAGTTCCCCAGGTTCTGGGCTATGACTTTGTGCTGGGCTATGACTTTGGGCTCAACAGAATGGGCACGGAATGCACAAGGCTCTTGGTATTTAGTGCTACAGGCCTGCACCTCTGTTACTTCCCTTGTTTCTTTTAGTGAGACGATTTCTTGCAGGCACTCATATGTCTCTTGTCTGAGACATAAGTTAGTGGAGGTAACTGACAAGTGTAACAAAGACTCGTGTCAGCAACTCAGCCACTTATCCTCCAGATGTCTGAAAATCGATGAAGTTTGAAGATGACACAAAAATTCGGGGATTTTAAATAATGAAGAGGACAGGTCTCTGATTCAGAGCAATCTCTATTGGTTAGTAAACTGGTTTGAAGCAAACAATATGTGTTCTCATATAGCTATGTAGATATCTACATCTAGGAACAAAGAATGTAGGTGATGCTAATATGGTGGGGGATACTCGTGGGAAGCACAATGACTCTGAACAAGATTTGGGGGCATGAAGGGGTAATTATTTAACATGAGCTCCCAGTGTGACCCTGCAGCCAAAAGAACCAATGTGATCTTTGGATGATAACCAGGGAAATCTTAAGGAGAAGTAATTTTACCTCTGTATTTTGCATTGGTGTGACTGCTGCTGGAATCCTGTGTCCAGTTTTGATGTCCACTATCAAAGATGGATGTAGATTCATTGAAGAGTGTTCAGAGAAGAGGCACAAGTATTATTAAATGACTAGAAAACCTGCCTTATGATAGACTCAAAGATTTAAATCTATTTATTTTATCAAAGATGTCTATGAATTAACTTCTTAAAAGTCTGTAAGTACCTAAACAGGGAACCAATATGTAACAATACTCTCTTCAGCATAACATGATCCAATGGTTGGAAGTTGAACTTAAAGAAATTCTGACTGGCGATAAGGTGTACATTTTTTAACTGGTGAGAGTAATTAACCTTTGGAACAGTTTACCAGGGGTCTTCAGGCATTCCTCATGACTGAAAATGCTTAAATACAGGTTGGATGTTTCTCTAAAAGATCAGCTCTAGGAATAATTTTGGGGAAATTCTCAGGCCTGTGTTATAAAAACTAGATGATCACAATAATCCAGTCAGCTAGTAGAATTTTGGATCCAAGATCATACCTGAAGTTACTGAAGGCATTTTTTCTATTCATGACCCTGCTGAATTTAGCCCGGTGGGGAGAAATTCTCTTGTGACTGTGGTGGCTTGGAAATGCTACACTGGGTGTCTATTTCACGAGGCCGAGGGATCCCATGATGCACTGCATGTATGAATGTTTAAGGTGAGAAAAAGAATGACTTGTACCCATATAGTCTCTGCACTGAGGGATGAATGTATAACAACGCGTGGCATGAATGACTAAGAGCTGGCTAGCAAATGGTCCCAGAGCACCCTGAGTTTAATGTCACTGTTACAGTCAGCAGCCAGTGGCTCCTTCACGTGGCTCCTCTATTTATTGAGGCCCTAACCTGTCCCACAGTTGCCCCCTCTCATTATATAATTTGCAAACTTCTCAGCTTGTGAGTTGTTCTTGTGTAGCAAACCTTGAAGTACCATGGTGTGCATGGGTATAACATGAGAAGCCCACTGGTGCCTGCCTCGGCATTTGCCACTAATGAGATTTCTAACCAGTGAGATACATTCAATGATTGACCCCCAGCCAAGGGAGCAGGTGTGATGGGAGGCACCTCACTCCCCAGAAAGGAAAAGCTGTAGGTAGCGTGGGGCAGCTCGGAGGTTGTGGGAGCAAGGGATGACCATGGAGCATGGAGAAGACACTGGTGATAAGTGTGCTGTTGGAATTTGGGCAGCCTGGGATGCAGAAGTAGAGTATGGACAGGGTTCAGAGTATGATGGGAGATTGAAGCAACTGAGGAGCAAAGGTCAATGGTTCTTTCCACTGGTGAAATGGCTTAAGTTATGTAAATAATATACAACAACAACAACAACTGTTGGAAAGAAAACTGTGTAAAGTTTGTGACACCCAATCTGCAGTTCTGTGGCTTGACAGGGCAAAGAGACCCTGAAACCCCCCACAAACACACTCGGGGCCAGGAAATGTCCCAGTGCTGGCTTTGGACTAACAGTCACAAAGAAAAATTTAATTTCAACAGAGCTGCCCACCTGTCTGTGTACATGCCACTCCATGCCCCCACAACACCCAGAGCTGTTTGCGTGTCCCTGTTCACCCCTTGCCTCTCCCACAAACCTCAGCGCTGCCCACCTGTCCCTTTACATTCCATTCCCAGCTCCTAGAAACCACCAGCGCTGCCCGCCTGTCTGTGTACACCCCAATCCCACCCCCAAAACTCCAGCACTGCCCCCCTTCCTTGTAATCCCCCCCGCCTGCCGCACAACCCCCAGCATTGCCCACCTGTCCAGGTACACTCCACTCGCTGCTCCCACAACCCGCAGCACTTCCCGCCTGACTTGTGCACCCCCTGCCTGCCCCACAACCTCCAGAGCTTCCTGCCTGTCCCTGAACATCCCCTGCCTGCCCCACAATCCCCAGCACTGCCTGCCTATCCTTGTACACCCCTCTCCCAACCTCGATAATTCTCAGTGTACATCACACTCCCTGCCCCAGAACACCCAGTGCCCTGAATAGGCCCTTAAAACTATCTCTCTAGCCTGGCGGCATTTTGCCTAGAGGTGTTACCCAGCGGTAACTACTTTGAAATACAGATATGTAGTCAATATTCATAACTTCAGATACAAAAATGATACATGCCTACGAATAGGATACTTGACCTGTCTTGTATAAAATGTATCATAATTATGCCATAATCATATCATAATAACATCACTATGAAGACTATGGGGTGCAGTGTCACACAAAGATCAATGGTTCTTTCCACCAGTGAAATGCCTGAAGTTACGTAAATAATATTCAACAACAACAATTGGAAACACCCAGGCTGCAGTTCTGTGGCCTTCCAGGTAAAGAGACCCTGAGACCCTCAAAAATACTCTCGGGGCCAGGAAACATCCCAGCGCTGCCTGCCTGTCCGTGTACATGCTTTTCCATGCCCCCACAGCCCCCAGCCCTGCTCGCCTGTCCATGTACAACCCCTGCCTGCACCCACAACCACCAGCACTGCGCACCTGTCCATGTATACCCCCTTCCTCCCCACAACCCCCAGCACTGCTGGACTGTCCCTGTACACCAACTGCCTGTCCCCACAACCCTCAGCACCACCCGTCTGTCCGTATACACCCTGCTCCCCGCCCCAATAACCCGAAGTGCTGCCCTCCTACCCATGTACATCCCACTCCCTGCCCCACAACCCCACGTGCTGGCCACTTGTCCATGTAGGCCCCCCACCCACACAATTTCCAGCCCTGCCACACAGAGATACCCCTCACCCAGGACCAAAACCTGGTACCAGACCCCACAGCAACAGCTCATAGAAATACCTCCTCAGACTAGGTTAAACTCAGTGTCTGCCTTCACTGGGGAAAAGGGGAGGATCAGTCTGACCTGCCTTTCTGGGGGCAAAGGGAACCCCTACAGCAGTGCAGGCTGTGCAGAGAAGGAGAGAGGGACAGACCCGGCGGGAGGGAGAGAGGACGTGGAGACTAAAAGGAACCAGGGTGAGTAACTCTTCCTAAAAAATGTTGCACCCAAATACACTCATTTTGCTTTACTGGAAATCCCTCGGTGAGATTTCCAACACCATTTGGTTCCCTCAAATGCTAGAAACATGCTTTTATTTTTACTGCCTTTGTTGGTTCCTCTCCAGACCCAGAGATTCAGGGACACAGAGAGAGCAGACCCATCTCCCTCTCTGACTTTTTTTTTATCCCAATTGTTCTGAACCTCTAAGCCTGTGAGTATGAGATTTCAGCAACTCTTCTGTCAGTTCTTCCTTGGTCCAAATGACATCACCCACCCTGAGAGGCCACAGTATGACTCCAGTTGATGTCAGTGGAGGCTCATGGCTGGTGTAAATCAGGCCATTTATTTAAGTCCCTACATGTGGATTTAGAGTGAATTCCTGGTCGTGTTGGGAGTTTTGTCATTGAACTCAGGGGACCAGATTAAATCACAGCTTTGGGTCCTGCTACGGAGAGCGCTATTCCATTAGGGTGCTGAAAGAGTCTGAAGGAAACAGCCAGTGCGTGTGGTTTTCTGAGACCTGGCATAATAGATGGGAATTTCTAAACACTGGGGCCCTGATTTTCCTCTCAAGGAAGCCACTGTCAATTTTCAGTGACCCTCTCAAGGCAAAAGATGGGAGAAGAATCTGGCCAGTGTGCTACCCATTCTTGTTGTGAACCCTCTGGTAACACAGATACCCACTGCAGAGGCTTTGGCTGTACAACCTAACAGGGCAATGAAGTTCCTGAATTGGAAAAGTTGAATGAACCAGAGGATAAACCACACAGCCCCCCAAAAAGGGAAGCTACTGAGACAGATAGAAGGACAACTCACCAAAATCCTGGTCAACAGAGAGAGGAAATCTCCTTCCTGCGACAGAAAGGCAGAGCCCTGAGAATCATTAAATGAATCTCACATGTCTGACACAAGGCGTGCTGGACAGTTACCTTTATTATTCCCCTGTACAGTCCCTGCGGACGCTCAGATTGGCCAGGAATACCACACAATTCTCTTGGCTCCGTGAACAGCTGGAAGAGCAGAAAATAGACCCTGGAGAACTTCGACTTGAGAGTCTCCCCTGGGAGTGAAGAAATGATTTGCTGATAACAGCAGCTCATATTGTCAGGGCAAACTGAGTCTTGCAGACTGTTCAGTCTAGCAATTAATGATGGCTTTCTTTTTTGTGTTTAATGTGCTGCCATCTGCACTCTGTGTGGGAATGCTACCATAAGAGACAGGACCAATGTACCACTGCATGCCACCAATGCATTTGTAATATCCAGTCCATTAACCTCCGAAAAGTCACTGCCACTGTGTGCAGGCCAAATAATGTGATCCTGAATTAATTCAGGCCAAAGGGCCTGGGAAAGGCTTTCTTCTCCCGCGATACTGTCATCAAAGGTTTTTATCAGTATCCTGCTACTGGGGTGGCTTTCTCTGATCTTTTACTTCCTCCTTTGTGGTCAACATCTCCGGTTCCTCTGCCTGTGAAGAAATATTTCTTTTCCGGTACAACTTTAATTCTGTTAACATGACAGAATTTATCTACTTTTCCTGTTGTTTCTGATTCTGTATACAAAGGAACCAAGTCTATTCATAATATAATGTGGCCCAGTTTATTGGTTACATCAATTGTCTTCTGATACAGAATATAATCACCTGATTTTCAATTTCTCAAGCATTCTCTCTTTGGCTTTTATCAAAATAAACTTCTGCTTTCTGTTTGGATTTTCCCAGTTTTATAGCTTCCTGCAAGAGACCCTTATTCAAATGTTTTTGAAATGTAATGGTTTTCAGTTTGATTTCCTTTAGCTGTGTGCTACTGGTATGCCATAAAAGATGCTCTGGCATTCACATGATTCACCCAATCATCACCTCAAAGAGTGTACAATGTGTGGAGACAATGGGAGTTGTCCCAAGTGTCATTAAAATGAGAGGAATTAGAGTATTCCACTTGCATCCATTGGCATCTGCCAGTTTCTGCAGCATTAGGTTGCAATTTGTTTTCTCTAGTATTCCTGATGATTGAGGACTATATGAAATCATAGAATCATAGAATATCAGGGCTGGAAGGGACCTTAGGAGGTCATCTAGTCCAAGCCCCTGCTCAGAGCAGGACCAATCCCCAACTAAATCAATCTGGTTGCACTTCCAACAACTGTAAACATTTTTGGAACACGTGCCCAGTAAAATGTGTTCCTCTAGCTGAATCTACCCTAGCGAGGAGTTTCCAATGAGAGAAGACTTGTTTCACCAAGTGTTTTGTTGGGGCTAAAGCAGCATTTGCCTTAAGGAGAAATGTTTCCACCCATTTCGAGAATGGATCAAGAATAAGACAATATTAGTTTCTTCTGATCATAGTGGTTGGATTCATTTATGAAAGAGCAATATGCTTCTCAGATTTTTATTTTGGGAGATATTAATATGAAAAATTGGGTTAAGGGTTTTCCTTAATCAACATCTGGGCACCCATGGGGGTTTCCAGAATACAATAGGGCACCCAGCAACGGAGATAGGGTCCATACTGGGGTCATATACAGGGGCCTCCTGGGGGCCACAAGCAGGTTTTGTGGGGTCCATCAAACACAGCCAGTGTTAGGGTCACTGGGGACCAGGGCAGAAATATGAAGTCCATCACATGGGGTTGGAGCCCTGGGGCACTGAGCCCTTCCACCAGGGACAGAAGCCGAAGCCTGAGCAACTTAGCTTCCTGGGGGTCCCTGTGGCATGGTTGCTTGCTATCCCCTAATGCTGGTCCTGGCTTTTATGTGTAGAAAATTAGTTGTCGTGGCACTGGTGGGCAGTGGATTTTTTATAGCATATTGCGGGGGGTTCAGGGGTTGCCAGCTCTGAAAGAAAAAGGTTGAGAACCTCTGCTCTAAGTGATTTGGTTTGCTGGGATCTAGAGCAATCAGCACAGATGTTTGCATTCCTGCTTGCTTCAATTTTTACAAGTGCATTCACATGCTGGTCCATCCTGGCCCAAGAAATCCCTTTCTTTAAAAGTTTATACAGTGGACCTGCAATGGAAGCAAAGACAGGATTGACGTTTTGATGGTGTTCTGACAGTCCTACAAAAGGTTATAAATCAGTGATTTCAGTGGGCACAGACATTTCTTAAATTGCATTTGCCCTCTGTTGGGCTGGTGTTTGACCTTCTTAATACAAGGTAATACTTAAAAAGATAAACTTCTGGGGAGGAAAATTTTAGTCTATAATTACAATAGTTACTGCCATCTTTTTTCACTTATGCTTGTGTTTAGCAATAGCATTTATATATTTAGTTACTAAAGGGTATACATTTGCCCTTTTTTGCAATGTTTTCCTTTGGGGAAAAAAACTGCACAGGGCCTGGTGGCTTTATGTTATTTGTTATTATGTTTTCCTGCATTAAAACTGCTCCTACACCATGCTCGGTTGCATCTGTGGTTACGACGAACGGTTTGGTCGAAGTCAGGGGCTCTTAGTACAGGGTCAGACGTAAGGGCCGCCTTAAGCTAGTTAAAGGCTTCCTAACACTTCTCAGTCCACTGAACTGTATTTGGCTGCTTTTCCTGGTTAGGTCGGTCAATGGGGTGGCAATTTGGCTGTAGTGTGGTACAAATCATTGGTATTACCCGGCCAAGCCCAAGAAGGATTGGACCTGCTTCTTTGATTTAGGGACAGGCTAATTTTGGATAGCATTTACTTAAGCCTGTAGGGGATCAAAGGTCCGTTATCCTGTTTAGGCCTTTTTAACATTTTTGGCTTTAACAGTTAATCTTGACTCTCTTATGCACTGGAGGACAGCTTGGAGGCGTTCCAGGTGTTCTGCCCATGAATCTGAGAATATGGCCACATCATCAAGGTAGGCGACTGCAAATTCCCCAGGCAGAAGGCTAGCTACAGTCTCTGGAAAGTAATGGGTGCATTTTGCAGTCCAAAAGGGAGAACATTCAATTCATACAGTGCTACATGGGTGATGAAGGCTGATCTTTCCTTGTCTGGGTCATCTAGCAGCACTCACCAGTACCCCTTAGTTAAGTCTAAGGTCCTCCCATTGGGATCACATCCTGCCCTCTGAGTCCATCCTTCAAGGGCCTCCCGTATGGTAATGTCTCCCTGCACTGGGAACTCTGCCCATGGCCCCACCTTGCTCTCCCCAGCTGCTCATCACGTTCGCCTGCTATATAAGTTGTGGCACAGCCGGCATCCACTATCCTAGCTCTGCCCCCGCAGCTCCTCACTGTAGCTCAGCTCTGGCTCCTCACTGGGGCAGATGGTTTGTGCTGCCCCATCTCCCGACTGATCCGCTCCAGCTGCAACTCCCCAGCTCTGCCTCGTCACTGCTGCTCTGCCTTCAGCCCAGCTCTGCTTTCTGGGCTTCTTCTCTGGCCCCTCTGGTTCTGGGTGAGATTGCCAGAGTTCCACTGCATTATAGCCCAAAGTCACTGAAAAACTCACCTAAAAGTAGCCCAATCCGTTTCTTGAAACAATATTTTTTATTCACAGTTTGGTCTATACATCAAATAACAAAAGGAAGGTTTGTTTGATATGTAGTACAGATTTGATTAAAAAAAAAAAAAAACAGCTATAAGCCCCAACAGAAATTTGTCCACATTAGCAACAAAGGGCAGGTCTTCACTACAGGGGGGGGGTCAATTTAAGATACGCAAGTTCAGCTACGCGAATAGCGTAGCTGAATTCGACGTATCAGAGCCGACTTACCCCGCTGTGAGGACGGCGGCAAAATCGACCTCCGCGGCTCCCCGTCGACAGCGCTTACTCCCACCACCGCTGGTGGAGTAAGAGCGTCGATTCGGGGATCGATTGTCATGTCCTGACGAGACGCAATAATTTGATCCCCGAGAGATCGATTTCTACCCGCCAATGCAGGCGGGTAGTGTAGACCTAGCCAAAGCTATCAAAGGATAATAAAATTCAAATTCAAAACCCCAGTACTGGTACTTGTTTCCTAATTGAGGGTTGGCAGGAATTTCAAACAAACTACGGCAACTGACGGTGTTAAAATAGCCCCAAAATAGCCCCAAACATATGTAGTATAAAACCAACAAAAACATTATTATAGTATTTATTTTTAATTGCGTTCAATGATGGTAGTCAATGTCCACATTTTGTGTTGAATTAGTTTGTTACTATTAGTATTTACATGGTTTATCTCCCGGGTTTCCTGAAGGATTGGACGTGACAAAAAATTTACTCACTGTACATATGATAAAGAAATTCAGCATTGTAGTTTCTTTCTTTTCTGTTTGGCTATCTGAAAGTATAGCTTCTGTTCATCAAACTGATCAGGAATCCTGTTCACACAGGGTCTAAGAGAAAGTCACCTTGCATTAGAAATCTGCAGTATCTTCTGGTAGTCTAGGAGCTACAGAAAGGCCGAGTGACATGCTGTGTGGGGTTGAGGGCTGATGGGTGACAATGAAAGAGGATAGGTGATGGTCAAAGAGAGGGAACTTAGCAACAGAGAGTGCAGTGCTTGGTGATGGCATGATAAGACATTAGATGAGAGAAATTTCTCAGACTGTGAACTTCCAAAGTGCTGAGCTCAGCCAAACTGTGACAGAGCACCCTTGATTAATGAGGAGGCATCCTTTCACCCTCTTGTCACACAGATTGTAAGTCAGTGGCCTCCGGCCTTCACCTTCTGCAAGTGTATTTGCCGACTTTATCACGAAGCTCTTGGGTTTTGACCCCATAAATGATGGGGTTGAGCACAGGAGGAACAAGGTGATAGAGGATGGACAAGATGATGCGACCATGGGGAGTGATGTCTCCATTCAACCGGATTGTCAGGATGCTGAAGAGGACGGGAGTATAAAACATCAGCATCACAAAGATGTGGGCTGTGCAGGTGTTGAGGGCTTTCTGGTGGGCTCTCTTGGAGGAGATTCTGAGGATGGCCCTAATGATGAGACCATAGGACAGGGCAATGAGCATCAGATCTGACCCCATGAGTAAAAATGGCATCACAAAGCTGTATGTCCTGTTGAATGTGATATCCCCACACGATATCATTGCCAAAAGCATGTGCTCGCATTGTGTTTGGGGAATAACGTGGTTGTCACAGTATGGCAGCCTGCTCAGTGTCAGGGGTAGGGGCACCATGAAGAGAACAGCTCTTACCAAAACTGCAAGCCCTAGCATAGCTATTCGTGCATTGGTGAGGATGGTGGCGTATCTCAAAGGATTACATATGGCAACGTAGCGATCAAAGGCCATTATCATGAGAACAGCAGACTGCACAAAACCAACTGTGTGAAGGAAGAAAATCTGGGTGAGGCAGCCAACCATAGTAATGCCTTTCAAATTGAACCAAAATATACACAGTGCCTTTGGCATGATTGTGCTAGACTTGGTGATGTCTGTGAGTGCAAGCATGCAGATCAGCAGGTACATCGGCTTGTGCAGGGTCTCCTCTTTGCCTACAACAAACAGAACCATGAAATTTCCCAATAGGCTGCTAATGTAGGAGGTAGCGAAAGGGATGGAAATCCAGACGTGGGCATCTTCCATGCCAGGGATTCCCATTAGAATAAATGTTGACGGGTCCGAGTGGGTGAGGTTCAAAGCTGACATGAAGTCATCAATACGTCAATCGGGCATAGAAATGCTCAATATACCTGTGAAGGGAGAGGAGCACAGTTAGAGGGGTTACACGGGTTATACAGCAATTAGTAGGGTAAATATTTTATAGTTATTAGCAATCTAGAAAAGGGGGGGTTGATCAGTGAGGTGACAACATTTGAAGATGGCACCAGATTATTTAGGTCATAGTCAAGTACAGAGACGTTCCCAGAGGGAGCTAACCAAGCCACGTGAAAGTGCAGCATGTTGGCAGATGAACTTTGATGACAATAATTGCCCCATGTATTCCCATTGGAGGGAAAATCTTGAATTATTCAAACACCTTACAAGGTTCTAATTTAAATGTTTGCACTCAGGACAGGGATCTGGGTGTCATGGTACACAGCTCTGTGAAACCATGCTCACAGTGCAAGCACGGACAGAAACTAAACAAAATATTGGGATCCAGGAGGAGTGGAATGGGGAATCATACAGAAAATACAGTGTCATGAGATCAGTCAGTCAATGTTTCACCCTCCTCTGGACTCCTCTGTGTAGTACTGGGCACCCTTCTCACATAGAATATTGCAGAAATAGAGAGTTTCAGGCAAGGGGAACAAGAATGATCAAGGGCCCGGGAAGGAGAGAGGTTGAAAAGACTGGGATTATTACCTTACAAAGGAGATGAAGAAGAGGGGATATGAGAAAAGTCTATAAAATACTGATTGGTAGAGAGTAGATCGAGAATGTGATCTCCCGTCTCATTACACATGTTTAAGAGGACATTGGATTAAACTGAAACGTGGCAAATTCAAAACAGATAAAAACGAATGCTTTCTTCACTCAATGCCTAATTAGGCTGAGGAACTTGTTGCCACAAGAGGTAGTTGATGCCATGAGCTAAGCAAGAATCAGGAAGGGTTTGGACTTTCAGATGGACAGAGAGATATCCAGTTACAATAGTTACGGCTAAATAAATATTTTGGAAAGATTATATGCCAATGTGATTCAGGGCACAAACCAGTCTTTAGCTTTTAGACATTTGGGTGACACCCTCCTGATGGTCAAGTCACCTCCCCCATCCATCTACTGCTTGGTTTTTTACACATTCTTCTGCAAAACCTGTGACTGTCACTGTCACAGAGAGGACACTGGACTAGATAGACCATCGGTTTGATCCACAATGCAGTTCCTATATTGGAAAGGAGACAAGTTTTCCCCATGGAAACAGATATTATCATAGAATCATAGACTATTAGGGTTGGAAGAAACCTCAGGAGGTCATCTAGTCCAATCCCCTGCTCAAAGCAGGACCAACACCGACTAAATCATCCCAGCCAAAGCTTTATCAAGCCGGACCTTAAAAACCTCTAAGGATGGAGATTCCACCACCTCCCTACAGAACCCATCCCAGTGCTTCACCACTCTCCTAGTGACATAGCGTTTCCTAATATCCAACCTAGATCATCCAATCCATACTGTTTTAACTTGCTGGCAAGTATACTGTGGGAGACCATATCAAAAGCTTTGCTTAAGTCAAGATATATCACATCCACCACTTTCCCTATATCCACAGAACCAACTATCTCATCATAGAAGGCAATCAGGTTGTCAGGCATGACTTGCCCTTGGTGAATCCATGTTGATTGTTCCCAATCATCTTCCTCTCCTTCAAGTGCTTCAAAATGGATTCCTTGAGTACCTGCTCCATTATTTTGCTAGGGACTGAAGTGAAGCTGACGGGTCTGTAGTTCCCCAGGTTCTGAGCTTTGACTTTGTGCTGGGCTATGGCTTTATGCTCAACCGAATGGGCACAAAATGCACAAGGTTCTTGGTATTTATGGCTACAGGCCTGCACCTCTGTTTCTTCCCTTGTTTCTTTTAGTGAGACGATTTCTTGCAGGCACCCAGCTTTGTCTGAGACATAAGTTAACGGAGGTAACTGACAAGTGCAACAAAGACTTGTGTCAGCAACTCAGCCACTTATCCTCCTCATGCCTGAAAATCGATGAAGTTTGCAGATGACACAACAATTCAGGTATTTTAAATAATGAAGAGGAAAGGTCACTGATTCAGAGCAATCTCTATTGGTTGGTAAACTGGTCAGAAACAAACAATATGTGTTCCAATATAGCTATGTAGCTATCTACATCTAGGAACAAAGAATGTAGGTGATGCTAACATGATGGGGGACTCTCGTGGGAAGCACAATTGCTCTGAACAAGATTAGGGGGCTTGAAGGGATAATTAGTTAACATGAGCTCCCAGTGTGACCCTGTAGCCAAAAGAACCAATGTGATCCTTGGATGATAACCAGGGAAATCTTAAGGAGAAGTAGAGAAGTTATTTTACCTCTGTATTTGACATTGGTGTGACTGCTGCTGGAATCCTGTAATCAGTTCTGATGTCCACCATCAAAGACGAGTGTAGGTTCACTGAAGAGTGTTAAGAGAAGAGTCAGAAGTATTATTAAAAAGAAGAACAGGAGTACTTGTGGCACCTTAGAGACTAACAAATTTATTAGAGCATAAGCTTTCCTGGACTACAGCCCACTTCTTCGGATGCACTTTGTGGGCTGTAGTCCACGAAAGCTTATGCTCTAATAAATTTGTTAGTCTCTAAGGTGCCACAAGTACTTCTGTTCTTCTTTTTGCGGATACAGACTAACACGGCTGCTACTCTGAAACCTGTCAAGTATTATTAAATGATCAGAAATCCTGCCTTATGATTTAAATCTATTTATTTTATCAACAATGTCTAGGCGTTAACTTCTTCACAGTGTGTAAGTACCTACACAGGGAACCAATATGTAATAATAGGCTTTTCAGCATAACATGATCCACTGGCTGGAAGTTGAACTTAAAGAAATTCTGACTGGAGATAAGGCGTACATTTTTTAAATGGTGAGAGTAATTAACCATTGGAACAATTTACCAAGGATCTTCATGCATTCTTCATCACTGAGAATGTTTAAATAAATGTTGGATGTTTCTCTAAAAGACTTGCTCTAGAAATAATGTTGGGGAAATTCTCAGGCCTGTGTTATAAAGATTAGATGATCACAATGGTCTCTTCCAGCCTTTGAATCTGTGAGCATGTCCCCAGGAGTCAGCTAGAGGCATTTTGGCTCCAAGATCGTACCTGATCATACTAATGGCATTTTTGCTATTCATGACTCTGCTCAATTTAGCCCGGTGGGGAGAAATTCTCATGTGACTGTGGTGCCTTGGAAATGCTACACTACATGTTAATTCACGAGGCTGAGGGATCCCATGACACACTGCATGGAGGAATGTTTAAGGTGAGAAAAATAATGACTTGAGCCCATATAGTCTTCGCACTGAGGGATGAATGTATAATAACACTTGCCATGAATGACTGAGAGCTGGCTAGCAAATGGTCCCAGAGCACCCTGGGTTTAATGTCTGTGTAGCAGTGGCTTACTATTTCAGACAGTGGCCAGTGGATCCTCCACGTGGCATCTGTATTTATTGAGGCCCTAACCTGTCCCACAGTTGCCCCCTCTCATTACATAGTGTGCAAACTTCTCAGCTTGTGAGTTGTTCCTGTGTAGCAATCCTTGAAGCACCATGGTGTGTATGGGTGTAACAGGAGAAGCCATACTGGTGCCTGCCTTGGCATTTGCCACCAATGAGATTTCTCACCAATGAGACACAGTCACTGATTAACCCCCAGCCAAGGGAGCAGGTGTGATGGGAGGCACCTCACCCCCCCACAGAGGAACAGCTGTAGGTAGCTTGGGGCAGCTCGGAGGCTGTGGGAGTGAGAGGTGACTAGGGAGCATGGAGAAGACACCGGTGACCAGTGTGCTGCTGGAATTTGCGCAGCCTGGGATGTGGAAATAGAGTACGGACAGGGTTCAGAGTATGATGGGAGATTAAAGCAACTGAGGAGCAAAGGTCAATGGTTCTTTCCACTAGTGAAATGCCTGAAGTTATGTAAATAACATTCAACAACAACAAAAACAATTGTTGGAAACAAAACTCAGTAAAGTTTGTGACACCCAAACTGGAGTTCTATGGCTTGACAGGGCAAAGAGAACCTGAAACCCCCCAAAACACACTTGGGGCCAGGAAATGTCCCAGTCCTGGCTTTGAACCAACAGTCACAAAGAAAAATTTAATTTCAACAGAGCTGCCCACCTGTCTGTGTACATGCCACTCCATGCCCCCACAACACCCAGCGCTGCTCGCCTGTCCCTGTATACCACCTGCCTGTCCCACAACCCTGAACGCTGCCCGCTTCTCCCTTTATGCTCCATCCACAGCCCCCACAACCCCCCAGCACTTCCCCCTCTCCTTGTAAGCCCCCCTGCCTGCCCCACAACCCCCAGCATTGCCCACTTACTCTCTATTCGCTGCTCCCACAACCCGCAGTACTTCCCACCTGACTTGTGCACCCCCTGCCCGCACCACAACCTCCAGTGCTTCCTGCCTATCCCTGTACATCCCCTGCCTGCCCCACCATCCCCAGCACTACCTGCCTGCCTGTGTACACCCTTCCGCCACCCCACAACTCCCAATGCTGCCCTTCTGTCCCTGTATACCCGCTGCCTAGCCCCACAACCCCCATCACTGACCACCTCTCCAAGTACACCCCTCTCCCCACCTCAATAACCCTCAGTGTACATCACACTCCCTGCCCCAGAACACCCAGTGCCCTGAATAGGCCCTTAAAACCATCTGTCTAGCCTGAAAGCATTTTGCCTAGAGGTGTTACCTGGGTGTAACAACATTGAAATACAGATATGTAGTCAATATTCATAACTTCAGATACAAAAATGATACATGCCTATTAATAGGATACACGACCTGTCTTGCACAAAATGTATCATAATTATGCCATAATCATATCATAATAACATCACTATGGTTCTTTCCACCAGTGAAATGCCTGAAGTTATGTAAATAACATTCAAAAACAACAATTGGAAACACCAAGGCTGCAGTTCTGTGGGCTTCCAGGTAAAGAGACCCTGAGACCCTCAAAAACGCTCTCGGGTCCAGAAAAGGTTTCAGCGCTGCCCGCCTGTCCGTGTACATGCTGTTCCACGACCTCCCAGCACTGCCCGCCTGTCCATGTACACCCCCTGCCTGCACCCACAACCCCCAGCGCTGCCCACCTCTCCATGTATACCACCTGCCTGTCCCCACAACCCTCAGCACCACCCGTCTGTCCGTATACACCCTGCTCCCCGCCCCAATAACCTGCAGTGCTGCCCTCCTACCCATGTAAATCCCACTCCCTCCCCCACAACCCCACGTGCTGGTTACTTGTCCATGTAGGCCCCCCACCCACACAATTTCCAGCCCTGCCACACAGAGATACCCCTCACCCAGGACCAAAACCAGATGCCAGACCCCACAGCGACAGCTCATAGAAATATCTCCTCAGACTAGGATAAACTCAGTGTCTCCCTGCACTGGGGAAAAGGGGAGGATCAGTCTGATCTGCCTTTCAGGGAGCAAAGAGAACCCCAGCAGCAGCTCAGCCTGTGCAGGGAAGGAGAGAGGGACAGACCCGATGGGAGGGAGGGACGACGTGGAGACTAAAAGGAGCCAGGGTGAATAACTCTTCCTAAAAAAATGACACAAAGCTTTAATGTATTGCAGGCAGTTAGAAACCTGGACACACCTTCCTGAGGCTGCTTTTCTGTGTCGGCAATTGCTGGGATTACCACAAGGCTGTAGTGGGGTTGCTCTCAGGAGGAGGGATGGTTCGAATGGGGGAAGGTGTTAGAGACAATCTGCTACAGTGTGTCCACATTCCGTTACAGTCTGAGACACCCACCTACCACAAGAGGCCTCATTATGCCTCTTTGGTCTATGGAATAGGCAGGATGTCCATTCTTATTTCACCCAGTTTCAGGACTTGGAGCCACTGTGATTTGGATACCGCATGTGGCCCCCAAACACACTCATTTTGCTATCCTGGACATCCCTCGGTGAGAGTTCCAACACTGTCTGGTTTCCTCCAAGCCAGAAACTTACTTTTATTTTACTGCCTTTTGTTGGTTCCTGTCCTCTCCACACCCAGCGATGCAGGTGCATAGAGAGAGCAGACCCATCTCCCTCTCTGATTTTTTTTTATCCCAATTGTTCTGAACCTCTAAGCCTGTGAGTTTGAGATTTCAGCAACTCTCCTGTCAGTTCTTCCTTGGTCCAAATGACATCACCCACCCTGAGAGGCCATAGGACGACTCCAATTGATGTCATTGGAGGCTTATGGCTGGTGTAAATCAGGCCATTTATGTTAGTCCCTACACGTGGATTTAGAGTGAACTCCTGGCCTTGTTGGGAGTTTTGTCGTTGAACTCAAGGGGACCAGATTCACCCTCAGTGTTTAACTTTTGGCTTCAAGCTGCATAAATCACAGCTTCAAGTCCTGCTACAGAGAGCGCTATTCTCTTAGGGTGCTGAAAGAGTCTAAGGAAACCGCCAGTGCATGTGGAGTTCTGAGATCTGGCATAAAAGCTGGGAATTTCCAAACACAGGTGCCCCAATTTTGCTCTCAGGGAAGCCTGTCTCAATCTTCAGTGACCCACTGAAGTCAAAAGGAGGGAGAAAAATCTAGCCAGTGTGCTACCCATTCTTGTTGTGAACCCTCTGGTAACACAGATACCCACTGCAGAGGCTTTGGCTGTACTACCTAATGGGGCAATGGAAGTTCCTGAATTGGAAAACTTGAATGAATCAGAGGAAAAACCACCACCCCCCGCCACCGCCCGCAGTAAAGGAACCTACTGAGACAGATAGAAGGACAACTCACCAAAATCCTGCTCAGCAGAGAGAGGAAATCTCCTTACTGCAACAGAAAGGCAGAGCCCTGAGAATCACTATATGAATCTCACATGTCTGTCACTCGGCGTGCTGGACAGTGATCTATATTATTCCCCTGTACAGTCCCTACGGACTCTCTGATTGGCCAGGACTCCCAGACAATTCCCTTGGCTCCGTGAGCAGAGGGAAGAGCAGAAAATAGACCCTGGAGAACTTCGACTTGAGAGCCTCCCCTGGGAGTGAAGAAATGATTTACTGACCTCCCTTGGTGTTCACACCTCAACTGCTAGCAGAGGACCTGACCCTCCCTGATTGAACTAACCTCGTTATCTCCAGACTGATCCCTGTCTGCATATTTATACCTGCCTCTGGAAATTTCCATTACATGCATCTGACAAAGTGGGTATTCACCCATGAAAGCTTATGCTCCATAAGAACATAAGAACGGCCGTACTGGGTCAGACCAAAGGTCCATCTAGCCCAGTATCCTGTCTACCGACAGTGGCCAATGCCAGGTGCCCCAGAGGGAGTGAACCTAACAGGTAATGATCAAGTGATCTCTCTCCTGCCATCCATCTCCACCCTCTGACAAACAGAGTCTAGGGATACCATTCCTTACCCATCCTGGCTAATAGCCATTAATGGACTTAACCTCTATGAATTTATCCAGTTCTCTTTTAATCGCTGTTATAGTCCTAGCCTTCACAACCTCCTCAGGCAAGGAGTTCCACAAGTTGACTGTGCGCTGCGTGAAGAAGAACTTCCTTTTATTTGTTGTAAACCTGCTGCCTATTAATTTCATTTGATGACCCCTAGTTCTTGTATTATGGCAATAAGTAAATAACTTTTCCTTATCTACTTTCTCCACATCACTCATGATTTTATATAGCTCTATCATATCCCCCCTTAGTTTCCTCTTTTCCAAGCTCAAGAGTCCTAGCCTCTTTAATCTCTCCTCATATGGGACCCGTTCCAACCCCTAATCATTTTAGTTGCCCTTCTCTGAACCTTTTCTAATGCCAGTATATCTTTTTTGAGATGAGGAGACCATATCTGTACGCAGTATTCGAGATGTGGGCGTACCATCGATTTCTATAAGGGCAATAATATATTCTCAGTCTTATTCTCTATCCACTTTTTAATGATTCCTAACATCCTGTTTGCTTTTTTGACCGCCTCTGCACACTGCGTGGACATCTTCAGAGAACTATCCACGATGACTCCAAGATCTTTTCCCTGACTTGTTGTAGCTAAATTAGCTCCAATACCTCTCTTAGTCTTAAACGTGCCACAGGACTCTCTGTTACTTTTTACCGATACCAGGGACTCATATTGTCAAGGCAAACTGAGTTTTGCAGACTGTTCACTCTAGCAATTGATGATGGCGTTTTTGTGTGTGTGTGTGTGTTTAATGTACTGCCATCTTCACTCTGTCTGGGAATGCTAGCATAATAGACAGGACCAGCGTACCACTGCATACCATCCATGCAGTTGTAATATCCAGTCCATTAATTGCCAAAAAGTCACTGCCACTGTGTGGAGGCCAAATGATGTGATCCTGAATTAATGCAGGCCAAAGGGCCTGGGAAAGGCTTTCTTCTCCCACAATACTGTCATCAAAGGTTTTTACCAGTATCTCTTTGTGAGGTCGAAAGTGGATATATATCTGGCAACTCCCAAGTGTTCCAATTGTTCATCTACTCTCTGCATCAGGTAAACGTCAAATTTCAATAATGTTTTGATGTTTCAGAAATTGATGCAGAAAAAAGTTGTGTTATCTTGTGTCAGAACTGGTACAATGGGACCTCTCCACTCTGTGATTCCTCCACCACTCCCAGGACCAAAATGACCTGGAGTTCATCTCACATGGTATCCCAGATTTTATGAGGGAAGGGCCATGAAGTTTGCCTGATCTGTTGCCCTGGGGCCATTTCAGTGTGGTGATATTTTAGGTAGATGTGCCCTGCTGGGGTCAGAACACAGTGGTAAATGAATCAAACCACTGCAACATCTCTATATTTTGTTCACGTTACAGTCCCTCAACCATGCTTGCGTGACAGGTGCCTGGGGGCCTAATTTGGGGTCTGGAGGTATGATATTCATAAGTTGTCAGCCCTGGGGTGCAGTCTGGGAGTCATGGTAGATGCTGTGTCCCCTTAAACACTCAGCTGGGCTGGCCATTTTCACACTGCTTTGCTGGTGATTCAGCCTCTCCAGGCCCTGCTATCACCCAAAACGACATCAGATGCACTACAAACCCAAACGAAGCTACCTGAGGGCTTAGCTGGGCCACCCAAATACAAAGAGCAGACACCAGACAATTTCCCAGGCTCCCCAGGCTCACCCCCCCACCACTGGAGAATAAACCCAAATTGATACTGTCTTGACATACACAGGGAGCTGTACAATGTAAGCTTATTAACAGAGTTTTCCCTCCCCAGATCAAAGCAGAGTACCTAGCAAATAAACAAAACTGCAAACCAAACCTAAGATACTAGCTAGATTGGATATGAATTAGCCATTTTTTTACCCTGGCTGGTGATACAAACCATCCACCAGGTTTTCATATACTGGCTAGATATCTTTTTAACCTTGGAGCAGGACTTCCTCCAGTTCAGTCTTTGTTCCTTGGAAAAAGAACAGGAGTACTTGTGGCACCTTAGAGACGAACAAATTTATTAGAGCATAAGCTTTCGTGGACTACAGCCCACTTCATCGGATGCATATAGAGTGGAACATATATTGAGGAGATATATATAAACACATACAGAGAGCATGAACAGGTGGGAGTTGTCTTACCAACTCTGAGAGGCCAATTAAGTAAGAGAAAAAAAAACCTTTTGAAGTGATAATCAAGCTAGCCCAGTACAGACAGTTTGATAAGAAGTGTGAGAATACTTACAAGGGGAGATAGATTCAATGTTTGTAATGGCTCAGCCATTCCCAGTCCTTATTCAATCCTGAGTTGATTGTATCTAGTTTGCATATCAATTCCAGCTCAGCAGTCTCTCCTTGGAGTCTGTTTTTGAAGTTTTTCTGTTGTAAGATAGCCACCCGCAGGTCTGTCATTGAATGCTCTAATAAATTTGTTAGTCTCTAAGGTGCCACAAGTACTCCTGTTCTTTTTGCAGATACAGACTAACACGGCTGCTATTCTGAAACCTGTCTTTGTTCCTTGGGTATTCCCAGGAGTTCTCTTTGGTGGAGAGTGAGTCCAGTAGATGATGTCACACTCCACACTCCATCTTACATAGGTTTAACATATGGCAGAAATCCTTTGTTCCAAAAACAGTTCCCAGTCCAGTTTGTGGAAAAATACAGGTACCCAAAATGGAGTTTGGTGTCATGTGGTCTGGGCACATGCCCTTGCACGCCCTGCTGAGTCCTAGCAGCCATTATCCATAGGCTGTCTGAAGTGTTCTAAGCAACGTTCAACAGGTTGGGGATAAGCTTGTGCTAAAGCCCATTGTTTCCCCTAATGGCCCATTATCCTGAGTAGGCCCTTCACAACCAGCTGTCTATCCTGGAAGCATTTTGCCTAGTGGGTGTCACCCGGGTGTAACTACATTTGAAATACAGATGCATAGTCAGTATTCATATCTTCACATATGAAAATGATACATGCACACAAATAGGATAATCCATTTCAGCAAATCATAACTTTTCCTATGATACCGGACAAGACATATCTTGTACAAAATGTATCATAATTATATCATAATCATATAACTATGGAGAATATGGAATGCAGCATCACAATGAGGTTATGAGGAGATCCTTATCTAGGCTTTTAAAAGGTTCAAATGAGAGCAGCATGAACATTAGAAAACATAAACCCCAACCAGACATACAAAATGATGGGGTCTAAATTAGCTGTTTCCCACTCAAGGAAGAGATCTTGGGGTCATCGTAGATCATTCTCTGAAAACATCCGCTCAGTGTGCTGCAGCAGTCAGAAAAGCTAACAGGATGTTGGGAACCATTAGGAAAGGGATAGAAAGNTTCATAAATGAACCCAACCACTATGATCAGGAGAAAGTAATATCGTCTTGTTCTTGATCCATTCTCCAAATGGGTGGAAGCATTTCTCCTTAAGGCAAATGCTGCTTTAGCCCCAACAAAACACTTGGTGAAACAAATCTTCTCTCATTGGAAACTCCTCGCTAGGGTAGAGTCAGCTAGAGGAACACATTTTACTGGGCACGTGTTCCAAAAATGTTTACAGTTGTTGGAAGTGCAACAAAATTGATCTAGTAGGGGATTGGTCCTGCTCCGAGCAGAGGGTTGAACTAGATGACCTCCTGAGGTCCCTTGCGTCCCTGATATTCTAAGATTCATATAGACCTCAATCATCAGGAATACTAGAGAAAACAAATTGCAAATTAATGCTGCAGAAACTGGTAGATCCAAATGGATGAAAGTGGAATACTCTAATTCCACTCATTTTAATGACACTCAGGACAACTCTCACTGTCTCCACAGATCATAAACTCTTGGCGGTGATGATTGGGTGAACCATGTGAATGCCAGAGCAACTTTTGTGGCATACCAGTGGCACACAGCTAGAGGAAGTCAAACTGAACACCTATCTGCGAGCATTACATAAACGTTTGAATCAGGTACTCTTGCATGAAGCTATAAAATTGGGAAAATCCAAACAGAAAGCAAAAGTTTATTTTGATAAAAGCCAATGAAAAAATGCTTGAGAAATTGAAAATCAGGTGATGATACTCTGTATCAGAAGACAATTTATGTAACCAATAAACTGATGATATTAGAAATAGACTCGGTTCCTCTGTATACAGAATCAGAAACAAAAGGAAAGGTAGATAAATTCTATCATGTTAATAGAACTAAAGTTGTACCGGAAAAGAAATATTTCTTTACAGGTAGAGGAACCAAAGACGTTGACCACAAAAGAGGAAGTAAAAGATCAGAGAAAGCCACCGCAGTAGCAGGATACTGATAAAAACCTTGGAGGACAGTATCGCGGGAGAAGAAAGCCTTTCCCAGGCCCTTGGGCCTGCATTAATTCAGGATCACATCCTTTGGCCTCCACACGGTGGCAGTGAGTTTTCGGAGGTTAATGGACTGGATATTACAACTGCATGGTTGGTATGCACTGGTACGCTGGTCCTGGCTCTTATGGTAGCATTCCCACACAGAGTGCAGATGGCATTAAACACAAAAGAGAAAGTCATCATCAATTGCTAGATTGAACAGTCTGCAAGACTCAGTTTGCCCTGACAATATGAGTCCCTGGTATCAGCGAATCATTTCTTCACTCCCAGGGGAGGCTCTCAAGTCAAAGTTCTCCGGGGTCCATTTTCTACTCTTCCAGCTGCTCAAGGATCCAAGGGAATTGTCTGGTATTCTTGGCCAATCAGAGAGTCCGCAGGGACTGTACAGGGAAATAATAAAGGTTACTGTCCAGCACGCCGAGTGTCAGACAGGTGAGATTCATATAGTGATTCTCAGGGCTCTGCCTTTCTATTTCAGTAAGGAGATTTCCTCTCTCTGCTGACCAGGATTTTGGTGAGTTGTACTTCTATCTGTCTCAGTAGGTTCCTTTTTTGTGGGAGCTGTGTGGTTTTTCCTCTGGTTCGTTCAAGTTTTCCAATTCAAGAACTTCCATTGCCCTCTTAGGTAGTACAGCCAAAGCCTCTGCAGTGGGTATCTGTGTTACCAGAGGGTTCAAAACAAGAATGGGCCTCACATTGGCCAGATTCTTCTCCCATCCTTTGCCTTCAGTGGGTCACTGAAGATTGAGACAGGCTTCCCTGAGAGCAAAATCGGGGCCCTTGTGTTTGGAAATTCCCATATTTTATGCCAGGTCTCAGAAGGCCACATGCACTGTTTGTTTCCTTCAGACTCTTTCAGCACCCTAAGAGAATAGCGCTCTCTGTAGCAGGACTCGAAGCTGTGATTTATGCAGCTTGAAACCAAAAGTTAAACACTAAGGGTGAATCTGGTCCCCTTGAGATCAACGACAAAACTCCCAACAAGGCCAGGAGTTCACTCTAAATCCACGTGTAGGAACTTAAATAAATGGCCTGATTTACACTGGCCATGAGCCTCCAACAACATTAACTGGAGTCATCCTGTGGCCTGTCAGGGTGGGTGATGTCATTTGGACCAAGGAAGAACTGACAGGAGAGTTGCTGAAATCTCAAACTCACAGGCTTACAGGTTCAGAACAATTGGGATTAAAAAAGAGAACAAAATCAGAGAGTGAGATGTGTCTGCTCTCTCTGTGCCCCTGCATCTCTGGGTCTGGAGAGGACAGGAACCAACAAAAGGCAGTAAAAATAAAAAAAAAAATGTTTCTGGCTTGGAGGAAACCAAGTGGTGTTGGAAATCTCACACAGGGATGTCCAGGAAAGCAAAATGAGTGTGTTTGGGGGCCCCAGGCAGTATTCAGATCACAGTGGCTCCAAATCCTGAAACTGGATGAAATACGGACTGGACATCCTGCCTAATGCACAGACCAAAGAGGCATCATGATGCCTTCTGTGATGGGGGTGTCTCAGACTGTAACGGAATGAAGATAACACTGTAGCAGATTGTCTCTGACACCTTCCCTCATTCGGACCATCCCTCCTGTGAGCAACCCCACTACAGCCTTCTGGTAATGTCAGCAATTGCCGACAAAGAAAAGCAGCATCAGGAAGGTGTGTCCAGGTTTCGAACTGGCTGCAGTACACTCAACCTTTGTGTTGTTTTTTTAGGAAGTAAGCAACAAAGAGTCCTGTGGCACCTTATAGACTAACAGATTTATTGGAGCATAAGCTTTCGTGGGTGAATACTCACTTCGTCAGACGCGTCTTCACCCACGAAAGCTCATGCTCCAATACATGTTAGTCAATAAGGTGCCACAGGACTCTGTGTTAATTTTTACACATCCAGAATAACATGGCCACCCCTCTGATACTTTTTAGAAAGAGTTACTCATGCTGGCTCCTTTTAGTCTACACGTCCTCTCTCCCTCCCGCCGGGTCTGTCCCTTTCTCCTTCCCTGCACAGGCTACACTGCTTCAGGGTTTCCCTTTGCTCCCAGAAAGGCAGGTCAGACTGATCCTTCCCTTTCCCCTAGTGCAGACAGACACTGAGTTTAACCTAGTCTGAGGAGGTATTTCTGTTGGCTCTTGCTGTGGGGTCTGGCATCTAGTTTTGGTCCTGGGTGACAGTTATCACTGTGTGGCAGGGCTGGAAATTGTGGGGGTGGGGGACCTACATGGACAAGTGGCCAGCACTGGGGGTTGTGGGGCAGGGAGTGGGATGTATGTAGGCAGGCGGGCAGCACTGAGGGTTATTGGGATGGGGAGCTATTGGGTCTAAATTAGCTATTTCCGCTCAAGGAAGAGATCTTGGTGTCATCATAGATAATTCTCTGAAAACATCCGCTCAGTGTGCTGCAGCAGTCAGAAAAGCTAACAGAATGTTGGGAACCATTAGGAAAGGGATAGAAAGGAAAACCAAAAATATAATATTGCCACTATATTGTAGCCTTTTATTTTATTTAAAGTGAATTTTATAGCATGGTATTACATGCCTGTGGGTTCAGCTCTGGCGGCTACAGTTTCAAGCTTAAGAGAGTGGAAGTCACCTTTGCTACTTGCTTCAGAGTGAAAGTCTCTAGGAATACATAACGACCAAGGGCAGTGACCATCTATATATTCACCAGTACACAGTCTAGTCTATTTTATAAGTTTGATTAAAGTTATGATTAAAGTTATGATTACGCAATCATACAGACATTCTATGAAGACCTATGCACAAGTTACAAACATAGTTATATTCACATCCTTAACAACAGAGTTAGGGTCTCATGAGTCTGATCATCAGTATAGGGACGATTCCTGCTGGAATCTCCCAGAGGGAGCTCAGTTTTCCCATTCTGTGTATCCATTTTTTCTAATGTGGTTCTGTCTACACCAGGGGTGAGCAAACTTTTTGGCCTGAGCGCAACATGGGGGTTCTGAAACTGTATGGAGGGCTGGGTAGGGAAGGTTGTGCCACCCCAAACAGCATGGCACCTGCCCCCTATCTGCCCCCTCCCCACTTTCTGCCCCCCTCATAACCCCTGACCCATCCAACCCTCCCCCTGCTCTTTGTCCCCTGACTGCCCCCTCCCAGGACCCCCTACCCATAACCACCACCTGGGGACCCCAACACCTATCCAACCCCCGTGTTCCCTATCCCCTAACGGCCCCACAGGACTCCTTGCCCCTTATCCAACCCTCCAGATCCCCGCCCCCTTACCACTCACAGCAACAGGACTTGCATCCGCGCCGCGCTGCACAGCCATGCTGCCGCTCAGTCTAGAACACCAGAGCAGTCCCACGGCTCTCACAGCCACGCTGCCTGGCAGGAGCTCGCAGCCCCACCACCCAGAGCACTGGCGGCACAGCGAGCTGAGGCTGCGGGGGATGGGGGACATCAGGGGCTGGGAGCTAGCGTACCTGGCCGGGAGCTCAAGGGCCGGGCAGGACAGCCCTGCGGGCCGGATGTGACCCACGGGCGGTAGTTTGTCCATCTCTGGTTTTACACCTTCATTCTGCATGTGTCCATGAAAGTGTCCACCATCTTTTCTCTTACTGGCCTGTTTCCCCTGGAAACTTAAGGGACCTCAATTTTCTATAGACTGTGTAAGTTCCCTTTGTTCCCATTAGCATTGACACACAACCTGTGTTCCATGATTAAGAAACATGTCTGAGACAGATGCACCGTTACAGTATTTTTATGATCTAATATTAATTTTCTGGGTAATTTTGTGCAATTTTACCAGTCGGTACCTCTTTTCCCACAATCTTAGGGCATCGGGTTATTTCTCAATTTCTTGTCTCCAAGGACTAAAATAGCTAAGCTAAAGTCTTTCAGTCCTCAATTTATAGGTCTTGCATTTCAGCTGGTCTTGCTCATGTCTAATATTTGGTTCCTCTAAATACTGATGAATCTGATACTTTCAGAATCCTACAAATTAACTCTAATTAACATACAATTAGTATATGTAACATAACAAATTGAATAAAAATAACATCACACAATAAATGGATGTTAAACTAAAGTCATTGGTTACATCCCCACCTTGACAGGATGAATGTTATCTCATTATCATTGATCATAGAATCATAGAATATCAGGGTTGGAATGGACCTCAGGAGGTCATCTAGTCCAACCCCCTGCTCAAAGCAGGACCAATCCCCAACTAAATCAACCCAACCAGGGCTTTGTCATGACTGACCTTAAAAACCTCCAAGGAAGGAGATTCCACCACCTCCATAGTTAACCCATTCCAGTGCTTCACCACCCTCCTAGTGAAACAGTTTTTCCTAATAACCTCCTCCACGGCAACTTGAGACCATTACTCCTTATTCTGTCATCTGGTACCACTGAGACAAGTCTAGATCCATCCTCTTTGGAACCCCCTTTCAGGTAGTTGAAAGTAGCTATCAAATCCCCACTCATTCTTCTCTTCTGCAGACTAAACAATTCCAGTTCTCTCAGCCTCTCCTCATAAGTCATATGCTCCAGCCCCCTAATCATTTTTGTTGCCCTCTGCTGGACTCTTTCCAGTTTTTTTCACATCCTAATCACTATAATTAATCACTAATCACTGCTGGATACTGGCATGTAATATATATGTGACAGGGCTCTTATTATCTAATCATCAAAGGATGATTAGAGGATGTGTAAAAAGCTAACATACTCAATGCTTCTTTTTTGGTGCCTTTGTCTCTAGCTGTGCACCACTGGTATGCCACAAAAGCTGCTCTGGCATTCATATGGTTCACCCAATCATCACTTCAAAGAGTGTATGATCTGTAGAGACAGTGGGAGTTGTCCCGAATGTCATTAAAATGATGGAATTAGAATATTCCACTTGCATCCATTGGCATCTGCCAGTTTCCAATGCATTCATTTGCAATTTGTTTTCTGTAGTATTCTTGAGTGCAGGGACTGAAGACCGCCTGTCCCCCGAACGGGGGAGACAGCGGGTTGGGGCACAGCCAGACGACCATGTCCCAAAGAGGACGCTGTGCTCCAGGAGCGATCCGGGTCCAGATGGTGGAGACGGCTGAGGCAAGTAGAGACACTGCTAGTAAAAGGCACCCTCGTGGTCCCAGCACGATCAGAAGGAGGCACCGTGACAGTGAGTCAGCACCATTACAAGGACTCTGCACGTGTCCTTGTTGAACCTCATCAGATTTCTTTTGGCCCAGCCTCCAATTTGTCTAGGACACTCTGGAATCTATCCCTACCCTCCAGCGTATCTACCTCTCCCCACAGCTTAGTGTCATCTGTGAACTTGCTGAGGGTGCAATTAATCCCATCATCCAGATCACTAATAAAGATGTTGAATGTTTTATGCCTTGGCCTTTCTAATTTTGTCCCTACATATTGTGTTATTTGTTTATCTTCATCCTTCGTAATTTTACCTAGTTTCCACTTATTGTAGGACACTTCTTTTAATTTTTATATCATTGAAGATCTCCTGGTTAAGCCAGGGTGATATGAATATTAAGATTTAATTGAAGTTACTCTGGATTTACACTGCAGTAACAGAGATCCAGATCAAGTCCCAGGAGTTTGAATCTTGTGTAATTTAAGTGGCAAAAGAAGAGAATTTCACATGCAGCCTACTGAACCCAGTAGGGTATAACATTCTCCTCTTTTGTTAAAAGCAGGAGTATCCTGCCAATGATGGTCTCCCAAACCCATAAACAATAGCTGTATCAGTGGCAGGATGGGAAGACAGCATAGAGCAGGAGCGTGATAAATGAAGGAGTGATAGCTCCCTTTTATGGACACCCACCCAGCCAGTAGCTATAAAATAACTCTTAGTAGCTGTTCTTTAATTGCTCTACCTGTAAAGAGTTGAAACGTCTCACTGTTCTGCATAGAGAAAAGGAAGTGATTGGGTACCTGGCCAAAAGAGCCAATGGGAAGGCTAGAATTTTTTCAAATTGAAAAAAAGACTCGCCTTTTGTCTGACTGTTGTTGTTCTCCCAGGGAGAGGAGGACAGGGCTGCAGCTATGCTGTAGGAAGGTTGGGCCAAGTATGAAAAAATTATCAATATCATACCTAGAAACTACTCATTTAAAACTCAAGATATGTAAGTAGATCAGGAAATGTCTAGGAAGACGCAATTAGGTTTATCCCTTTTCTTTTGTTATGGCTTGTTGAATTCCTCTGTGCTAATCCCAGGTGCTTTTGTTTTCCTTATAACCTTTAAGATGGACCTCAAGAAAGCTATTATTGGTTCTTAATCCTTGTAGTTGCTCTTTTAAAATCTAGCAATATTCTGAGTTCCCAGATGTATTTTCTTGCTTTTTTTTAATTAATGAAATTTACCGTGTTTAAGAACAGAATTGGATTTTTGTGTCTTAAGACGTTTGTGCCCATGTTGTTTAATTAGCTGGTGGCAGCAGCTGATTTCCTTGGTTTTTTTTTTCTTTCTCAACTCTTCCCTGGAGGGGGGGGTGAAGGGCTTGTGGGCACCCCAAAGGAAGGAATTCCCAAGTGCTCCTTCCTAGGCTCTCAAAGGGGTTCTGCACTTGGGTGGTGGCAGCATCTACCCATCCAAGGTCAGAGAAAAGCTGTAAGCTTGGGAGCTTAATAGAAGCCTGGAGTGGCCAATATTAATTTATAGAATCCTTGTGGGGCCCCCCACTTCTGCACTCAAAGTGCCAGAATGGGGAATTAGCCTTGACAAGGGGACTTTCCCAAATAGCGTGTGTTTGTATGTTTACTCTGTAAAGGGCTGATTATCATAGGCAGGAAAAACTCAGCCTTTTAAACCACTCCTTGGTAACCCAGCCCCTTCCCAATGAAAAAGAATCTCAATACTGAGCATTTATACAACAGGAGCACCAGATCTTAAACTGAGCACCCAGACTCAAGCCAGTTATTGGGGTTGTGCACTAGAGAGAAATTACTGGGACATCCAAAGCGCAGGAACTGCCTCTCTCAGGCTCATGTGGCAGTATATATATAATACATATCTAGGTCCCCTAATCACCACAGGGTTTCCTGACCTCCAGAGAATTTGCAGCTGTGAATGTTCTTCTTCCTCTCTTTAGCTGCCACCTGGGTATTTATCTGTATCAGACATTTGCATGAGATATGCACTTTATTTAACTATTTCATAGGATTTGTATAAGAGATTTATATTGTATCCCCCAAGACGACTTGGTCTCTCACAGGGCTGGTGATGCTAATTTCAGCTTTTCACCTCTAAGGCATTGGTTGAAATTGGGCTCAGTGGGATAGGGATAGTAACTGATTAATACACAACATACCCCACTTCAGAGAGCACTTCCCATCTACAAAGGGTTTTACAAACATTTACTTAATAACTCTGCCCTAGTGGATCAGATCAGAATCCGTGATAGTGAACAGAACCAGATGCTTCAGAGGGATCAGATGCTGGCCTCTGAACTCTGTGTGCTCAGCTGCTCCTCTGTAGGGCTTTGGTGCCACTCACAGAAGTTTGTGGATATCTTCGTTATCCATGTTTAACAGTGGAATAGTTCACAAGGTCACTGTTTCAATGACCATCGCTGGGATTCCCTGGTAACACCTCGATAGGATGCACAGGGGCTCAGCAATTGTCTCAGGCTGTACACAAACAACTGAAAGCCAAATGCAGAAATGATATCAATAATGGTATGAGTGTTAGGCACTGGCCAGTCAATGTACAATGCTGTACCTGTTCTACCTGGCTCATGAGTGGGGAAGTCCCTTTGCAAATAGATGCTCTAAAGACTTTACAGTTATTTTTTTTTAATTAAAGCTGGGATTGTGGCACACAACATGCAACTTCCAGAGAATCGGACTAGCTCACTGAGGCACGTGAAATAGGGCCAATTGGAGTCTTGTTATTCAGAACTTGAAATCAGCGTCTGGGATGAGCATGGCTCAAAACCTCATCAAAGCATGGGAACCTCAACAAAGCATAAAATCCTTCCTCAACTGCCACGTTCATGCCTGTGTGTCTTGCTCCCAGCACTGGAAACTTAACCATGTACCCCAGCCAAACCCACAATCTCTACATAGCGGCCTCTCATGTGCCGAGCAGGTTGAGGAATTGTGCCAACAAAGGCTGCTACAGTTCAGAATTGGGGGAAGCATGGTTTCCACATTATATCTGAAATCCTTCTAACAACAAAAGTTTCACCTGTAGGATGGATGGGGCTGGAGTGGGTGTTTGAAAGAGGCAGCCAGGGCTGTAACTGTTGACACCCACTGGCAATTCACCTTGAGGCTTTGTTGACAATAAACCTGGCTGGGTGCCTTCGTACCTTAACGGATATTGTGGTCATTGCACGGTTCGCTGGAGGTCTGCTGTGCCACGTGTCTGCGCAGAACTGGGAGAACACATATATAGAACCAAACATCTGCGCACAACTGGGACCACTAGTATTCAACATATTCATAAATGGTCTGGAGAAAGGGGTAAATGAAGTCTGAAAAGAATTACTATGGGATCCCACTGTGACGAACTGGGACTGTTCTTGCTGGGGTGTGAGAATGCTGACAGGGGAGTGTGACTAGGATGGTCTGCATCGGAGGATGGGAGTCGGCCCGAGGGAACATACCTGAGCTTGTAACATGAGAACCCAGGAGGGGTTGGAGGTCAGGTGACTCCGGGGCCCGGGAAACTGAACAAAGGCTGTGGGAGGGGTCGCTGAAGGCAGAGTGCTGGAAGCAGGCTGGAGAGATGGCTGGGAGGCAGAGATGGCTCTGACCCCCCAAGGGGGGTGGGCTGGCATGCCCTGGGACCCCAAGCTGGACCTAACTGAGGGGGGCCCTGTTGTCTGTGCCTGCAAGACCTGTCTTGGACTGTATTCCTGTCATCCAAATAAACCTTCTGCTTTACTGGCTGGCTGAGAGTCATGGTGAATCGCAGGAAGCCGGGGGTGCAGGGCCCTGAGTCCCCCAATACTCCGTGACAACTGGTGGCAGCGGTGTGATCTACTGCACCCCGTGGACGGCGCTTCCTGCAGTAAGTGACTGGGGAGCAGTAAAACGAAGGGGGATTGACGGGGACCAGGCGTGCTGAAGAGTGAGAGAGAGACGGTTATTACCCCTGGGAGTGTGTGACCAGTGAGAAGGACTTTTGCAGTAACAGGGTCCCCCGGGGGGATCGCAGCGAGTGGTCCCAGGGGCGGAGGAGTCTGCAGCTCGACCCTGGCAGAGAGGCGGTGACCTCGAGAAGGGCTGGCACACTAGGGGTCCCCCTGGGAACTGTGGGGAGCTGTGAGCACACAGGCCGGTGAGTGGCCAGCAGGAAGATGTATGCCAAGCGGCTTAAGAGCGACCTGGTGGAGCTGTGCAAGCAGAGGCGGCTGCGCATTGGGAGGCTCACCAAAGAACAGCTCATTGCCCAGCTGGAGGCGGAAGATCGCGCGAATGAACTGATCCCTGTGTCTCAGGGAAGCAGCCTGGCAAATGCAGCGCAGGCACCAGTGTCTGTCTCAGCTGGGAGTGGTCAGCTGGCTGCTGAGGGCTTCCCGAGACCCCTCCTTCCTATGCCTAGGGGAAGGGTGGGGAGGAGCCCAGCAAATACCGAAGGCGCCGTGACCCCCCCGGCCAGCAGGGGATCCCCCCGGCGAAGCCCGCCGGCCAGCAGAGGATCCTCCCGGCGACGTTCGGCATCCGTGGAGCGGAATTGGCTGGAATTGGAGAAAGAGCTAAAACTGAGAGAGTTGGAGGATCGTGAACGACAGAGACAGCATGAAGAGAGACAGCATCAGCATGAAGAGAGACAGCGTCAGCATGAACGGGAGGAGAATGAGAGACAGAGACAGCATGGAGAGAGACAGAGACAGGAGAATGAGAGACAGCGTCAGCATGACCTGGAACTGGCGAGATTGAAGGGCAGCGAACCCCCGGCTGCGGTGAGTGAGGGGGGACCCAGGACTGCACGGAGCTTTGATAAGTGCATCATGGCCCCATACAAGGAGGGGGAGGACATGGATGACTTCCTGGAGGCCTTTGAGACGGCCTGCGAGCTGCACCGGGTTGATCCCGCGGACAGACTCCGGGTCCTTACCCCCTTACTGGACCCCAAAGCCGTGGCATTGTACCGCCAACTGGGAGAGGCAGAGAAAGGGGACTACGAACTATTCAAAAAGGCCCTGCTACATGAGTTTGGGCTGACTCCTGAGATGTACCGGGAAAGGTTCCGGAGTCAAGATAAAACCCCTGAGATCTCATATCTGCAACTAGCCGTCCGCATGGAAAGATACGCCAGCAAGTGGGCTGGTGGGGCCCAGACGAAGGAGGACCTGATTAAACTGCTGGTACTGGAGCAACTGTATGAGCGGTGCCCATCCGACCTGAGGCTGTGGTTGGTGGACAGAAAGCCAGAGAACCCGCGACACGCCGGGCAGCTGCCTGATGAGTTTGTAAAGAGCCGGTCAGGGGGTGGCAGGGAGGAGCCCCAAAGGAACAGGCCCGCCGCGATGCAGAGAGAGAGTCACCCTGGGACCTCCCAAAGGGGGAATATGGGGAATCCCCTCCCACGGGGAATGCCCAGCGTCAGGGACAACCGACCGGCTCGAGGGGACCCACAGGACATGAGCTGCTATTACTGCGGCCGAAGAGGCCACGTTCGGGCCCAGTGCCCCAAGCTCAAGGACAGACTGAGCAGACCGAACCCGCATAGGGTTAACTTGGTAGAGGCCCAGACGGACGAGGGGCAGGCTTCTCACGCCAGAGGGGCTGGCAGCTTATCAACTGCTCAAGAGAGAGAAGGGCCCCAGGCCAGCTCCTCTAGGGGGCTGGATGCCCCAGACTCAGGGTTTTTGGTTTATACGGTGGGCGCGGGGCTGTCCCTCCGGAGAGAGTACCTTGTTCCCCTGGAGGTGGATGGGAGGAAGGTCAATGGATACTTGGATACGGGCGCAGAGGTGACGCTGGCCCGGCCCGAGGTGGTGGCCCCAGATCAGGTGGTGCCCAACTCCTACCTGACCCTGACGGGGGTGGGCGGAACACCAGTCAAAGTGCCCGCGGCAAGGGTACACCTGAAGTGGGGGGCCAAGGAGGGCCCCAAGGATGTGGGGGTACACCCGTATTTGCCCACTGAGGTATTGATGGATCACTTGATGATTACTTATTTGGTTCATTCCCTCTGAAGCACCTGGCATTGGCCATTTTGGAGGACAGGATACTGGTCTAGATAGACCATTGGTCTGACTCAGGATGGCCGCTCTTATAAAGAGCAAATTTTGTGGGGTTTCTTTGTCAGAGGTTTTCCTTACTCATCTAGAACAAACAGTGAACAGGGGAAAGTGCTGGTCCCAGGCTAAAATGTTTTCTAGCCTGTGTATGGAAACCTGGTGGACTGCTTGTATCATCAGCCAGGGTGAGAAATTGCTAATTCATATTTAATATATGTAGTAACAAATCTATCTAGTATCCGATCTATCTAGTCTGTGGTTTTGTTTATTTGCTAAGTAATTTGCTAGGTAATCTCTTTGCTATCACTTATAATCACTTAAAATCTAACTTTCTGTTCTTAAAGTTGTTTTCCGCTTTCTCAAAACTACGCCTTTGAGTGACGTGACTGGGAAAAATCCCAGCTTGGTTAATACAGGCTTGTTGCATATCCTTCCCACATCAAGAGGAGGGAAAACTCTATTAATGAGCTTACATTGTAAAGATCACCTTGTTTATACTCCAGTGGGCCTTGTGATCCTGGGGAGCTGGGAAATTGGCAGGTGTCTCCTTTTTGTCCTTGAGTGGCTTAGGTAAACCCTTGGGTAGCTCAGTTGGATTTGTGGCACCATATGCTGTTGTGTTGGGTGGTAACAGGACCTGGAGAGGTTGAATCACCAGTAAGGCATTGTGAAAAAGAGCCAGCCCAGATGCGTGGTTAGAGGGGTTTCAGCAGTTCGCATAGCTCCCGGACTGCACCCCAGGGTGATAACCCATCACACTGATACCCTCCAGAGCCCAGATTAGGCCCCTCGACACCTGTGACACAAGCATGGGGGAAGGACTGTAGCCCAAACAAAAGATCCAGATGTAGCAGTTGTTTGATTCCTTTACCACTGTGTTCTCACTCTAGTAGGGCACATCTACTTAAAATACCACCATTCTGAATGGGCCCAAGGCCACAGATCAGGGAAACTCTGTGGCTTTTCCCTCGTGAAACGTGGGATACCATGTGAGACGCACTCCAGGTCATTTTGGCCCTGGGAGTGGTGAAGGAATCACACTGTTAGTGGAGAAGTCCCATGGTATTAGTTCTGATGCAGGATAACACAACCCATTTCTGCATAGATTTCTGAAAGATGAACACAGTATTGAAATTTGATGCCTTCCCGATGCAGAGAGTAAATGAACTATTAGAACATTTTGAGCTGCCAGATAAATATCCACTTTACACCTCACAAAGGGATACTGGCAAATACCTGTGATACCAGAATCCTGGGAGAAGAAAGCATTTTCCATGCCCTTCGGTGCCAGTGACTTTTAAGAGGCTAATGGACTGGATATTACAACTGCATGGGTGGTATGCAGCGCTATGCTGCTCCGATCAATTGAAAATGGGTTTTGGTCCTGTATCTCATAACAGCATTCCCAAACATAGAGCAGATGGCGGTACATTACACACAGAAGAGAAAGCCATCATCAACTTCTAGGCTAAACAGTCTGCAAGACTCTGATTGCCCTGAGAATCTGAGTCCCTGCTATCGGCAAATCATTTCTTCACTCCCAGGGGATGCTCTCAAGCTGACGTTCTCCTTGGTTTATTTTCTGCTCTTCCTGCTGATCACGGAGCCAAGGGAATTGTCAGGGAGTCCCATCCAACCTGAGAGTCCACAGGGACTGTTCGGTGGAATCATAAAGGATGCTGTCCAGCACGCAGAGTGTCAGGCATGTGAGATCCATACGCTGATACTCAGGGCTCTGCCTTCCGTTCGCAGAAAGGAGATGAGCAGGATTTCGGTGAGTTGCCTGTTTCTGCATTGAAGATAGTGCTAAGGGCTCAGGAAGAGTTCCAGGGTTCATGTCAAGAACCATCTGGGCAGGAATTCACCAGGACAGCGACTTAAACTGTTTAGGATTGTCTGAAACACCAAGGGAATTACCTGGTAAAATTGGAACCAGAAATGTAGTGGAAATAGCTTAGACAAATCTTTGTCTTTAAGATCAGTTCTTTGTCTCTTACTGTGTCCTTCTATCTGTCTCAGTAGCTTCCTTTTTGGGAGCTGTGTGTTTTTTCCTCTTGTTCACTCAAGTTTTCCAATTCAGGAACTTCAGTGTGCTTTTAGGTAGAATAGCCAAAGCCTATGCAGTCAGTATCTGTGTTACCAGATGGTTCAGTACAAGAATGGACTGCACGCTGGCCAGATTCTGCTCTCACATTCTGCCATCACTGGGTCACTCCAGATTGACAAAGGCTTCCCTGTTTTGAAATCCACTTCTTTAGTGCCCGGTCTCAGAATGCCACATAAACAGGGTGTTTCCTTCAGACTCTTTCAGCTCCCTTACAGAATAGCACTTTCTGTAGAAGGACCCGAAGACAAAAGTTAAACACTAAGGGTGAAACCTTGGCCCCATTGAGATCACTCTAAGTCCACATGTAGGGACTTATATAACTGACGCCATTTACACAAACCATGAGCCTCCAGTGACTTCAACTGGAGATGTCTGTGACCTCTAAGGACAGATAAGCTCGTTTGGATGAAAGAAAAACTGACAGAAGAGTTGCTCAGATCTCAAACTCACAGGCTTAAAGGTTCAGAACAATTAGGATAACTTATTTTTCATGGGGGAGAGGGGTCTGCTCTCGGTGCCTCTACATCTCTGGGTCTGGAGGGGATGTGAAGCACCAAAAGGAAGTAAAAAGAAAAGCATGTTTCTGGCTTAGAGGAAACCAGGAGGTTCAGGAACACACAGTGTGTGGGATGGGGGTCGGGGGAGGCTTGATGCGCAGTATCCAGATCACAATGGCGTGGAGTCCTGAAACTGGGTGAAATAGGAAATGGACATCCTGCCTAACGCACAGACCCAAAAGCTGTAACGAGGCCTCCTGGGGAAGAGGTGTCTGTCAGACTGTAACTTTATGTGGACCACGCTGTAACAGATTGTCTCTGACACCATCCCCCATCCACACCATCCCTCCCCCTGTGAGCAACCCCACTACAGCCTTCTGGTAACATCAGCAATTGCCAACATGGAAAAGCAGCCTCAGGAAAGTATGTCCAGGTTTCTAACGG
The DNA here is from genome assembly GCF_013100865.1 of Trachemys scripta elegans. Lineage (NCBI taxonomy): Eukaryota > Metazoa > Chordata > Testudines > Emydidae > Trachemys > Trachemys scripta. Next base: position 340,723,620 of record NC_048298.1, read on the forward strand.
GCTGCAATATGTTAAACCTGTGTGTCATTTTGAGGAAGAATTAGTCATGCTGGCTACTTGCAATCTCCATGTCCTCTTTCCCTCCCACTGGGTTTGCTCCACTCTCCTTCCCTCTGACAGAGTGAGCTGCATCTGATGCAACTGCTGGGATTCCCTTTGCCCCCAGAAAGGATCTTCAGGCTGATCCCCCACTTTTCCCCAGTGCAAGGAGACCCTGAGTTTAACCTACTCTTAGNAGAAGTTCCTCACACTTAGTGTCTTATCACTCCATCACCAAGCACTGCTTTCTCCATTGCTGAGATCCCTCTCTCTGACTGTCATCTGATCTCTCCCCCACCCCTGGAAGCCATGTCACTCAGCCTTTCCATGACTTCTAGACCACCAGAAGATACTGCACCTTTCTGACACAATGTGGATCCTGTGTGAACAAGTTTCTTGATTTGTTCAACGAACTGAAGCTACATTTTCGATAACCCAAGACAAGGAAAGAAACTATAATGCTGGACTTCTTTATCATCTATGCCGTATTCCGGTTGTGATGGGTTGGATCACAGAAACCCCCTTAGTGTTGTCAACTGATGTGCCAAGACTACTTATGCCCCTGCTTTCCCTGCCAGCTTGGGACTCCAGCACCCTGTCTTGTTGAGCAAGACACCCCAGTCTGCTCCAACACAGACCCAGTGTCTGAACCACGTGCCCCAAAGCTGCAGACTTAACTGAAAGCAACTTAAGAAGTGTTCCTGTCTTTAACACTGACATGCCCAACTCCCAATGGGATCCAAACCCCAAATAAATCTGTTTTACGCTGTATAAAGCATATACACAATAAACTCATAAATTGTTCGCCCTCTATAACACTGATAGAGAGATATGCACAGCTGTTTGTCCCCCCCCCAGGTATTAATACATACTCTGAGTTAATTAATAAGTAAAAAGTGATTTTACAGAAAGTAGGATTTAAGTGGTATCAAGTAGTAACAGACAGAACAAAGTGAATTGCTAAGTAAAATAAAATAAAACATGCAAGTCTGAGTCTAATTCCGTAAGAATGGCCCCAGGGCAACACATGAGGCAAACTCTGTGGCTGTTCCCTCATAAAACATGGGTTACAATGTGAGATGAACTCCAGATAATTTAGGCCTTGGGAGTGGTGAAGAAATCACACAGTAAGTGGAGAAGTCCCAGGGTATTAGTGCTGATGCAGGATAACACAGCCCATTTCTGCATAGATTTCTGAAAGATGAACACAGTATTGAAAAGTGATGCCTTCCCGATGCAGAAAATAAAAGAACTATTAGAAAATGTTGAGCTGACAGATAAATATCCACTTTACACCTCTCAAAGGGATACTGGCAAATACCTTTCAAATTGAAAATGGGTTTTGGTCCTGTATCTCTTAGAAGCATTCCCAAACATAGAGCAGATGGCGGTACATTACACACAGAAAAGAAAGCCATCATCAGCTGCTAAGCTGAACATTCTGCAAGAAACATTTTTCCCTGGTAATCGAAGTCCCTGCTGTCAGCGAATCATTTCTTCACTCCCAGGGGAAGCTCTCAAGCTGACATTCCACTGGGTCTATTTTCCACTCTTCCTGATGCTCGCGGAGATAAGGGAATTGTCCAGGAGTCCTGCCCAACCCGAGAGTCCGCAGGGAATGTTCAGGGGAATTATAAAGGACACTGCCCAGCACACCGAATATCAGACACGCGAGATCCATACGCTGATTCTCAGGGCTCTGCCTTCCGGTCACAGTAAGGAGATTTCCTCTCTGTGCTGAGTGGGATTTCGGTGAGTTGCCTGTTTCTGCATTGAATATAGTGCAAAGGGCTCAGGAAGAGTTCCAGGGTTCATGTCAACAACCATCTGGGCAGGAATTCACCAGGACAGCGACTCAATCTGTTTAGTATTGTCTGAAACACCAAGGGATTTACCTGGTAAAATTGGAACTAGAAATGTACTGGAAATAGCCTAGACAAATCTTTGTCTTTAAAATCAGTTCTTTGTCTCTTACTGTGTCCTTCTATCTGTCTCAGTAGCTTCCTTTTTGGGGGTTGTGTGTTTTTTCCTCTGGTTAGCTCAAGTTTTCCAAGTCAGTAACTTCAGTGTGCTTTTAGGTAGACTAGCCAGAGCCTCTGCAGTTGGTATCTGTGTTACCGGAGGGTTCACAACAAGAATGGGTCACACACTGGCCAGATTCTGCTCTTACATTCTGCCTTCACTGGGAGACTCCAGATTGACAAAGGCTTCCCTGAGAGCAAAATCAGGGCCCAAATGTTTTTAAATCCCCATCTTTCATGTCTGGTCTCAGAATGCCACATAAACTGGGGGTTTCCTTCATACTCTTTCGGCGCCCATACAGAATAGCGCTCTCTGTAGAAGGATCTGAAGCCAAAAGTTAAACACTAAGGGTGACACCTTGGCCCCATTGAGATCACCCTAAATCCACATGTAGGGACTTACATAATTGATGTCATTTACACCAACCATGAGCCTCCAGTGACTTTAACTGGAGTCATCCTGTGGCCTCTAAGGACGGGTGAGCTCATTTGGACCAAAGCCGAACTGAGAGGAGAGTTGCTCAGATCTCAAACTCACAGGCTTAAAGGTTCAAAACAACAAGGATAACAATTTTTTTTCAGGGAGGGAGAGAGGCTTTTTTTTTCAGGGAGGCTCTCGGCATGCCCCTGCATCTCTGGGTTGCAAAGTCTGTGAAGCACCAAAAGGGCCAAAAGGCAGTAAAAATAAAAGCATATTTCTGGTTTAGAGGAAACCAGGCGATGTTGGAAAACTCACCAGGAGGTCCGGGAACACACAATGTGTTTGTGGGGATGGGGGAGGCTTGACAGCATGATGCACAGTATCCAGATCACAATGGCCTGGAGCCAGCATGAGTAAACCTTCCTGAAAATGACACACAGCTTTAACATATTGCAGCCTGTTAGAAACCTGGACATACTTTCCTGAGGCTGCTTTTCCCTGCTGGCAATTGCTGATGTTATCTGAAAGCTGTAGTGGGGTTGCTCATGGAGGAGGGATTGTCTGGGGAAGCGGTGTGTGTAATCAGACTGTAATGCAATGTGGACCACTCTAGCAGATTGTCTCTGACACCGTCCCCCATCCAGACCATCCCACCTCCCGTGACAAACCCCATTAAAGCCTTCTGGTAAAATCAGCAATTGTCAATACGAAAAAGCAGCCTCAGGGAAGTATGTGTGTGTTTGTAAGGGGCTGCACTACGTGGACAGGTGGGCAGCACTGTTGGTTATGGGGTATAAGGGGGGGTGTACATGGACAGATGGGCAGTGATGGGGGTTGTGGAATGTACACAGGCAGGAAGGCAGTGCTGGGGTTTGTGGGGGGGGGGCAGGCAGGGGGTTTACACAGAGAAACAGGTAGCGCTGAGTGTTGTCCGTGCAATCCCGGGGTATAAAGAGACAGGTGAGCAGTGCTGGGTGTTGTGGATGCTGAAATTAAATTTTACCTTGTGATTGTTGGTCCAGCGCTGTGACTTTTCCTAGCCCTGCGTGCATTTGGGCTCAGGGTATCTTTTCCCTGGCAAGCAACAAAACTGCAGCCTGGGTGTTTCCAATTGTTGTTGTTAAATGTTATTTACATAACTTCCAGCTATTGAATTCTGTTACACCTCTTCATGGTAGCCTGAAAAGCATATGATTAAATATTTGTTCCCTGTGTATGTACTTACAGACCGTTATCAAGTCACCCATTAACCATCTTATAGATTGAGCTACCAAGTCTATCTCTATAATGCAGGTTTTCCAATCTTTTACTAATTCTTGTGACTCTTCTCTGAACCCTCTTCAGTGCATCAACATCCATCTTTAATCCTGGACACCAGAACTGGACACAGGATTCCAGCAGCAGTTACGCCAAATACAGAGGTAAAATAACTCCCCTACCTCTCCTTGAGATTCTCCTGGTTATCGTTCAAGGATCACAGTCGCTCTTTTGGACACAGGGTCACACACATGGGAGCTCATGTTTAGTTAGTTTCCCGTTCATGCCCCCAATTCTTCCTCATATTCACTGCAGTTCCCAGGATAGTCCCGCATCGTGTTAGCATCGCCTACATTCTTTGTTCCTAGATGTAGGTATCTACACAGCTATATTAGAACACACATGGTCTGCTTCGACTTAGTTTACCAACCAATCCAGATTGCTCGGAGTCAGTGACCTGTCCTCTGCATTATTTATGATCCCACAATTTCCATGTCATCTGCAAATTTAATCAATATTCAGGCATGAGAATTGTTAGCAGCTAAGCTGCTGACACATGTCTCTGCTTAAACTTGTTAGTTAACACCTGTAACTTATGTCTCAGACAAAGCTGGGTGCTTGCAAGAAAGTGTCTCACCAAAAGAAATGAGGGAAGTAATAGAGGTGTAGACCCATAGCCCTAAATACCAAGACCGATGTGCCCTTCATGCCCATTCTGTTTAGCAAAAGGCATAGCCCAGCAGGATAATGTTTGTTTCCATAAGTTAACTTGGCTCCTATCCAATATAGCAATTCCATCATGGATCAGAACTATGGTCCATATAGTCCAGTGTCCTCTGTCTTACAGTGGCAGCCACAGGTGCTGCAGAATAAGGTGGAAGAAACCCAGCCATAGGTGGATGGGAGGAAAACCATCATAAGGGTATTACCCTAATGCCTGACAGCTAGAGATTGGCTTTTACCCTGAAACACGTGGGCCTATAGGATTTCCAAAATATTTATTTAGCTGTAACAATTGTTACTGGATAGTCTCACTATTCATGGAAATGTCCAAACCCTTCCTAATCCTTGCTTGCCTCATGGCCTCAATTACCTCTTGTGGGAAGGAGTTCCTCAGTCTAATTAAGCAGTGAGTGAAGAAAGCATTTTGTTTTTATCTGATCTGACTTTGCCACATTTCAGCTTGAATGAATATCTTCTTGATTTTGTATTATGAGTCAGGGAGAACACATTCTAGAGCTACTCTCCACCAGTCAGTAATTTATACACTTTTCTCATATCCCCTCTTATTCATCTCCATTCTATGGTAAAAATACCAGTCCCAGTCCATATGAGACCCCGGCCTTTGATCATTCTCATTGCCCTTCCCTGGACCACTCTAATTCTGCAATATCTTGTGTGAGAAGCATGCTCAGTACTACGCAGAGGAGCCCAGCGGAGTGTGAAACATCGACTGACTGATATTATGGCATTGTATTGTCTGTATGATTTCCCATGTCACTCCTCATGGATCCAAAGGTTTTGCTTAGTTTCTGTCCAGGCTTCCACTGTGAGAAGGGCTTCACAGAACTGTGTACCATAATGCCCATATCCCCCTCCTGTGTTCAGACAGTTACATTAGACCCTTGTAAGCTGTTTGAGGAATTCAAGCTTTTCCCTCCAATGGGCGGACACGTTGCAGTTATTGACATTGAAGTATATCTGCCATCATGCGGACCATTCACCTGGCTTTTTTAGCTCCCTCTGAGGACTTCTCTGAACTTTGCTATGACCTACATAATCTGGTGCCATCTGTAAATGTTACTACCTCATTGCTCACCCCCCTTTCTATATTGCTTATAACTATAAAATATTTACTGTATTATTTTTTTAAAACTGTGTAATCACCCTTCACTGTGCTTTTCTCTCTCCACAGGCACCTTGAGCCTTTCTGAGCCCGTTTGACACATCCACCACCTCATGGCAGCTTTCAACCTCACCCCCTCTGACCCTTCAACATTCATCCTAACGGGCATTCCTGGCCTGGAAGCTGCCCACATCTGGATTTCCATCCCTTTCTCTATGTTCTATATTATTGGCCTATTGGGAAATTTCATGGTTCTGTGTGTAGTAGGGAAAGAGCAAACCCTGCACAAGCCGATGTATCTGCTGCTCTGCATGTTGGCATTCACAGACATCACCATGTCTACCTCTGTCGTGCCAAAGGCACTGTGTATATTTTGGTTCAATTTGAAAGGCATTACTGTGGGTGGCTGCCTCACCCAGTTGTTCTTCCTGCATGCGGGATCTATGACACACTCAGCCGTCCTCGTGACAATGGCCTTTGATCGCTATGTTGCCATATGTAACCCTCTGCAATACACCACCATCCTCACCAATACACGAATAGCTAAGCTAGGGCTTGTGGGTTTGACAAGAGCTGTTCTCTTAATTCTGCCAATTCCCCTTCTCCTGAACAGGCAGCCATTCTGTGCCAACCACATTATCCCCCACACGTACTGTGAGCACATGGCTGTGTCGAAAATGTCATGTGGGGACACCACACTCAACAGGACGTACGGCTTGGTGATAACATTTGTAGTCATCGGGTTAGACCTGACGCTCATTGCCCTGTCCTACGGTCAGATCACCAGGGCCGTCCTCAGAATCTCCTCCAAGGCAGCCCACCAGAAAGCCCTCAACACCTGCACAGCCCATATCTGTGTGATGCTGACATCTTGTACTCCCTTCCTCTTCACGACTCTGACACACCGGTTCGGTCAAGGCATTGCTCCTCATGTTCACATCCTTTTGGCCAACCTCTATTTCCTCCTTCCCCCCATGCTCAACCCTATCATTTATGGGGTCAAAACCAAAGAGCTTTGTGACAAAGTGGGCAAATACCCCTGCAGAATGTGATTGCCGAGGGCCACTGACTTTAAACTTGTGTGACAAGAGGGGGAAAGAATATCTCCTCCTTAATCAAGGGTGCTGTGTCCCCGTTTGGCTGAGCTCAGCATTNACTGATCTTATGGCATTGTATTGTCTGTATGATTCCCCATGTCACTCCTCACGGATCCAAAGGTTTTGCTTAGTTTCTGTCCAGGCTTCCACTGTGAGCAGGCTTCACAGAACTGTGTACCATAATGCCCATGTCCCCCTCCTGTGTTCAAACAGTTACATTAGAACCTTGTAAGCTGTTTGAGGAATTCAAGCTTTTCCCTCCAATGGGCGGACACGTTGCAGTTATTGACATTGAAGTATATCTGCCATCGTGCGGACCATTCACCTGGCTTTTATAGCTCCCTCTGAGGACTTGTCTGGACTTTGCTATGACCTACATAATCTGGTGCCATCTGTGAATGTTGCCACCTCACTGCTCAACCCCATTTCAAGATCGTTAATAACTAAAATATTTACTGGACTATTTATTATAAAGTGTGTAACCCCCTCGCTGTGCTTCTCTCCCTTCGCAGACACCAGGAGCATTTCTGAGCGGAGTGACACATCGACCACCTCATGGCATCTTTCAACCTCACCCCTTCAGACCCTCCAACATTCATCCTAATGGGCATCCCTGGCCTGGAAGCTGCCCACATCTGGATTTCCATCCCTTTCTCTACGTCCTACATTATCGGCCTCTTGGGAAATTTCATAGTTCTGTTTATTGTAGGGAAAGAAGAAACCCTGCACAAGCCGATGTACCTGCTGCTCTGCATGCTGGCGGTCACAGACATTGGCATATCTACCTCAGTCATGCCAAAGGCACTGTGTATATTTTGGTTCAATTTGAAAAGCATTACCTTTGGTGGCTGCCTCACCCAATTATTCTTCCTTCATGCGGGTTCTATGACACATTCAGCCATCCTTGTGACAATGGCCTTTGATCGCTATGTTGCCATATGTANGAGTGGGGGGACAACATAGACAGGCGGGAAGTGCTGTTGGATCTGGGGTAGGCAGGGGGTGTACATGGACAGGCGGGCACCAGTGCGGGTTGTGGAGTAGGGAGTAAGATGTAAATGGGCAGGAAGGCATTGCTGGAGTTGAAGGAGGCAGGCCGGGGGTGTACACAGAGAAACAGCCAGCGCTGAGGGTTGTCAGTGCAATCAGGGGGTATACAGGGACAGGTGAGTAGTGCTGGGGGTTGTGGATGCTGAAATTAAATGTTACCTTGAGATTGTTGGTTCAAGGCCAGCACTGGGACTTTTCCTAGCCCCGAGTGCACGGGTTGGGCTCAGGGTATGTTTTTCCTGGCAAAAAACAAAACTGCAGCCGGAGTGTTTCCAATTGTTGTTGAATGTTATTTATGTAGCTTCCAGATATTGCATTCTGTTACCTCTTTGTATGCTAATCATATGAGTAAATATTGGTTCCCCGTGTATGTACTTACAGACTGTGATCAAGTCACCCATTAACCATCTTTGTTAAACTACATAGATTGAGCTCCTTGAGTCTATCACTGTAAGGCAGGTTTTCTAATCTTTTACTAATTCTTGTGACTCTTCTCTGAACCCTCTTCAGTGCATCAACATCCATCTTTAATCCTGGACACCAGAACTCGACACAGGATTCCAGCAGCAGTTACGCCAGTGCCAAATACAGAGGTAAAATAACTCCTCTACTTCTCCTTGAGATTCTCCTGGTTATCATCCCAGGATCACATTGGCTCTTTTGGACACAGGGTCACACACATGGGAGCTCATGTTTAGCTGGTTTCCCCTTCATGTCCCCAATTCTTGTTCAGATTCACTGCACTTACACAATAGTCCTCATCTTGTTAGCACCACCTACATTCTTTGTTCCTAGATGCAGATATCTACATAGCTATATTAGAACACACATTGTTTCTAACCAATCCAGATTGCTCTGAGTCACTGACCTGTCCTCTTCATTATTTATGATCCCCCAATTTTCGCGTCATATGCAAACGTCAATATTCAGGCATGAGAAGCGTTAGCAGCTGAGTTGCTGACACATGTCTCTGCTTACCCATGTCAGTTAACCCCTGTAATTTATGTCTCAGACAAAGCTGATTGCCTGCAAAAAAGTGTCTCACCAAAAGAAATGAGGGAAGTAACAGAGGTGCAGACCCATAGCCCTAAAAACCAAGTCCCATGTGCCCTTCATGCCCATTCTGTTTAGCACAAAGTCATAGTCCAGCAGGATAATGTCTGTTTCCATAAGGTAACTTGGCTCCTTTACAATATAGCAATTGCACCGTGGAACAGACCTACGGTCCATCTAGTCAAGTGTCTTCTCTCTATGACAGTGACAGCCTCAGGTGCTGCAGAACAAGGTGGCAGAAACACAGTCGTAGTTGTATTGGAGGAAAACCGTCATGAGGGTCTCACCCTAATGCCTAACAGCTAGAGATTAGCTTTTCCCCACAAACATGTGGGCATATAGACTTTCCAAACTATTTATTTATCTGTAACAATTGTTACTGGACAGTCTCACTATCCATGGACATAGCCAAACTCCATCGTGATTCTGGCTTACCTCATGGCCTCAAATACCTCTTGTGGCAAAGACTTCCTCAGTCTAATTAGGCAGTGAGTGAAGAAAGGGTTTTGTTTTTATCCGTTTTGAATTTGCTACATTTCAGCTTAATTGAATGTCTTCTTGATCTTGTGTTATGAGTCAGGGAGAACACGTTCTCCATCAGTCAGTAATTTCTACACTTTTCTCATATTCCCTCTTATTCGTTTCAGTTCTAAGGTAAAAATACCAGTCCCAGTCCGTATGAGCCCCCGGCCTTTGATCATTCTCATTGCCCTTCCCTGGACCACTCTAATTCTGCAATATCCTGTGTAAGAAGGATGCTCAGTACTACACAGAGGAGCCCACAGGAGTGTGAAACATTGACTGACAGATCTCATGACACTGTATTTTCTGTATGATTCCCCATCCCACTCCTCCTGGATCCCAATGTTTTGCTTAGTTTCTCTCCATGCTTGCACTGTGAGCAGGGTTGTACTGAGCTGTGAACCATGATGCCCAGGTCCCACGCCAGCATTCGTAGAGTGAAATTAGAACCTTGTAAGCTGTTTGAGGAATTCAAGCTTTTCCCTCCAATGGCATACAGGTTGCCGTTATTGACATAGAAGTTCATCTGCCATCATGCTGACCATTCACCTGGTTTGGTTAGCTCCTGTTGATGACTTCTTTGGACTTCACTATGATCTACATAATCTGGTGCCATCTGTAAATGTTACTACCTCATTGCTCACCCCCCTTTCTATATTGCTTATAACTATAAAATATTTACTGTATTATTTTTTTAAAACTGTGTAACCACCCCTCACTGTGCTTCTCTCTCTCCACAGGCACCTTGAGCCTTTCTTAGCCCGTTTGACACATCCACCAACTCATGGCAGCTTTCAACCTCACCCCCTCTGACCCTTCAACATTCATCTTAACGGGCATTCCTGGCCTGGAAGCTGCCCACATCTGGATTTCCATCCCTTTCTCTATGTTCTATATTATTGGCCTATTGGGAAATTTCATGGTTCTGTGTGTTGTAGGGAAAGAGCAAACCCTGCACAAGCCGATGTATCTGCTGCTCTGCATGTTGGCATTCACAGACATCACCATGTCTACCTCTGTCGTGCCAAAGGCACTGTGTATATTTTGGTTCAATTTGAAAGGCATTACTGTGGATGGCTGCCTCACCCAATTGTTCTTCCTGCATGCGGGGTCTATGACACATTCAGCCGTCCTCGTGACAATGGCCTTTGATCGCTATGTTGCCATATGTAACCCTCTGAGATATACCACCATCCTCACCAACACACGGATAGCTAAACTAGGGCTAGTGGGTTTGATGAGAGCTGTTCTCCTCGTTCTGCCAATTCCCCTTCTCCTGAGCAGGCTGTCATTCTGTGCCAATCACATTATCCCCCACACGTATTGTGAGCACATGGCTGTGTTGAAAATGTCATGTGGGGACACCACACTCAACAGGACGTACGGCTTGGTGGTAACATTTGTAGTCATGGGGTTAGACCTGACGCTCATTGCCTTCTCCTACGGTCTGATCATCAGGGCCATCCTTAAAATCTCCCATAAGGAAGCCCACCAGAAAGCCATCAACACCTGCACAGCCCACATCTGTGTGATGCTGACAACTTATACTCCCTTCCTCTTCTCCATTCTGACACACAGGTTTGGTCAGGGCATCGCTCCCCATGTTCACATCATCTTGGCCAACCTATATGTCCTCATCTCCCCCATGCTCAACCCTATCATTTATGGAGTCAAAACCAAAGAGCTTCGTGACAAAGTGGGCAAATGCCCCTGCAGAATATGATCGCCTGGGACCACTAACTTTAAACCTGTGTGACAAGAGGGGGAAAGAATAGCTCCTCCTTAATCAAGGGTGCTGTGTCCCCGTTTGGCTGAGCTCAGCATTGCGGAAGTTCACAGTATGAGAAGTTCCTCACACTTAGCATCTTATCACTCCATCAGCAAGTACTGCTCTCTCCATTGCTGAGATCCCTCTCTCTGGCCATCATCTGATCTCTTTCTACATCAACTGTCAGCCCCCACCCCTGCATGCATGTCACGCAGCCTTTCCGTGACTTCCAGACAACCGGATAACACTGCAGCTTTCTGACACAAGGTGGACCCTGTGTGAACAAGTTTCTTGATCTGTTCAATGAACTGAAGCTATATTTTCAGATAACCAAAGACAAAGAAAGAAACTACAATGCTGAGCTTCTTTATCATATGTGCAGTGGTCCAGTGAACCAAATTTTCCTGATTTTTCTACTTCCAATCCTTCAGGGATCCTGGAGGATAAACCAAATGTTTCTGTAGGAAAGTGGTAATTTGGGAAATCTGCTGAAGGAATTGAAGAAATTCTACTAGTACTTGTTGGTGAGAGTAATGGAACTGTGTATTTTTGAGAACTGGACTGCTGTGTTAAACTATGTCATCAACTTTAAGTCAAATAATTTACCGATTTTCACAGTTGATATTCGAGTCACTTTTCAGCTGGAACTTTCAAAATACACACTAACTTTTCTCGTCATCGAAGAAGTCAAATCTTGGTGTTGAGATTTTATGTTGGAGTTTGTGAAACAGCTGAAACAGGGATTACCACCAAAGATCCAGGTGATTGAATTGCTTCCAGTGCAAAGTGATTGTACTTTGCTCAGCTCTTCAAGACATAGATTGGCAGAGATCTCATTTTTGCCATTGTTTGGTGGAGTCCTTAGATAGCTGAAGTAGCAATGGAGAGTTTTGCCTATGGTCCTCTGGCCTCATACTCAGGACAACCTAGTTGAGCAGTTTGGGTTGGGTCAAACACAAGTATGTCACTGAGGGCAAAGATTTTAGTGAACTTGGCTGATTTGCTCTTTCATTGCTGTTGCTACCTTTTGGCAACGCTGCAGCTGAAAGATAGTTTGCTCAGATGAACTTGATAAAAACAAAACTTCTAAAAAATAAATCTGTACTAGGTATCTAACAAAATATTTCATTTGTTACTTGATGAATAGGTCTCTGTGTTACTAAAAAAACAAAACTGCACAACAAGATGCAAGAGGAGCTTTTAGAAAATATTCTTCTTGCTAGGGCATATATGCAACGATACAAAATCTGTTGTGAACAGTTTACAGTAACAAAAGAAATGATTGCACTGGTCACTGCTGAGGTATGACCCTGAGCAGAAACATTCTATTTCTGATGTAGNAAAGAACAGGTTAAGGACTATTTAGAAAAGCTGGACATGCACAAGTCCATGGTGTCAGATGCAATGCATCTGAAGATGGTGAGGGAGTTGGCTGATGTGATTTCAGAGCCATTGGCAATTATCTTTGAAAATTCATGGTGATATAGGGGACGTCCCTGATGATTGTACCACACTACAGCCAAATTGCCACCCCACTGACCGACCTAACCAGGAAAAAGCAAGCATTGCAATTTCCTGGGGCCCCAGGCCATGGGGCCCCCAGGAAGCTAAGTTGCTCATGCTTCGACTTCAGTCCCAGGTGGAAATGCTCAGAGCCCCGGTGCTCCACCCCCATGTGATGGACTTCATATTTCTGCCCTGGTGCCCAGCGAGCCTAACATTGGACATGCTTGGGGGACCCCATGAAACCTGCTTGTGGCCCCCCGACCCCTGGTTGAGAACCACTGACTAAGAAGGTCTTTAAGTGCAATTGCACTTGTTACAATAACTTCTAAAGAGCGGCATGAAAAAATACAGACCAATAGCCAATGTTCTAAAAAAAATGAGCCTAGTGGAACTTAATATTACATGTGTGAAAAATATTTATTGGTCACCAGCTGAACAACCAAGCATTTTGCATTTGAATGGTTTAAACCCAATAGCTCTACATCCACACACACACACATCCCTCTCTAGTTCTTGCTTTCTAGTCCAACGAAGGATGAACAAGTGTCTAATGCTCAACTAGCACATTGGACTTTGTTAGTGCATGATAAAGATATAACAATGACCCCAGTACGGACACTATCTCAATTGCTGGATGCCCTGTTGTATTGTGGGAACACCGATGTGTGCCCAGATGTTGATTAAGAAAAACCCTTAACCCAGTTTTTCCCATTAATACCTCCCCAAATAAAAATCTGAGAAGCATATTGCTCTTTCATAAATGAACCCAACCACTATGATCAGGAGAAAGTAATATCGTCTTGNAGAAGTTCCTCACACTTAGTGTCTTATCACTCCATCACCAAGCACTGCTTTCTCCATTGCTGAGATCCCTCTCTCTGACTGTCATCTGATCTCTCCCCCACCCCTGGAAGCCATGTCACTCAGCCTTTCCATGACTTCTAGACCACCAGAAGATACTGCACCTTTCTGACACAATGTGGATCCTGTGTGAACAAGTTTCTTGATTTGTTCAACGAACTGAAGCTACATTTTCGATAACCCAAGACAAGGAAAGAAACTATAATGCTGGACTTCTTTATCATCTATGCCGTATTCCGGTTGTGATGGGTTGGATCACAGAAACCCCCTTAGTGTTGTCAACTGATGTGCCAAGACTACTTATGCCCCTGCTTTCCCTGCCAGCTTGGGACTCCAGCACCCTGTCTTGTTGAGCAAGACACCCCAGTCTGCTCCAACACAGACCCAGTGTCTGAACCACGTGCCCCAAAGCTGCAGACTTAACTGAAAGCAACTTAAGAAGTGTTCCTGTCTTTAACACTGACATGCCCAACTCCCAATGGGATCCAAACCCCAAATAAATCTGTTTTACGCTGTATAAAGCATATACACAATAAACTCATAAATTGTTCGCCCTCTATAACACTGATAGAGAGATATGCACAGCTGTTTGTCCCCCCCCCAGGTATTAATACATACTCTGAGTTAATTAATAAGTAAAAAGTGATTTTACAGAAAGTAGGATTTAAGTGGTATCAAGTAGTAACAGACAGAACAAAGTGAATTGCTAAGTAAAATAAAATAAAACATGCAAGTCTGAGTCTAATTCCGTAAGAATGGCCCCAGGGCAACACATGAGGCAAACTCTGTGGCTGTTCCCTCATAAAACATGGGTTACAATGTGAGATGAACTCCAGATAATTTAGGCCTTGGGAGTGGTGAAGAAATCACACAGTAAGTGGAGAAGTCCCAGGGTATTAGTGCTGATGCAGGATAACACAGCCCATTTCTGCATAGATTTCTGAAAGATGAACACAGTATTGAAAAGTGATGCCTTCCCGATGCAGAAAATAAAAGAACTATTAGAAAATGTTGAGCTGACAGATAAATATCCACTTTACACCTCTCAAAGGGATACTGGCAAATACCTTTCAAATTGAAAATGGGTTTTGGTCCTGTATCTCTTAGAAGCATTCCCAAACATAGAGCAGATGGCGGTACATTACACACAGAAAAGAAAGCCATCATCAGCTGCTAAGCTGAACATTCTGCAAGAAACATTTTTCCCTGGTAATCGAAGTCCCTGCTGTCAGCGAATCATTTCTTCACTCCCAGGGGAAGCTCTCAAGCTGACATTCCACTGGGTCTATTTTCCACTCTTCCTGATGCTCGCGGAGATAAGGGAATTGTCCAGGAGTCCTGCCCAACCCGAGAGTCCGCAGGGAATGTTCAGGGGAATTATAAAGGACACTGCCCAGCACACCGAATATCAGACACGCGAGATCCATACGCTGATTCTCAGGGCTCTGCCTTCCGGTCACAGTAAGGAGATTTCCTCTCTGTGCTGAGTGGGATTTCGGTGAGTTGCCTGTTTCTGCATTGAATATAGTGCAAAGGGCTCAGGAAGAGTTCCAGGGTTCATGTCAACAACCATCTGGGCAGGAATTCACCAGGACAGCGACTCAATCTGTTTAGTATTGTCTGAAACACCAAGGGATTTACCTGGTAAAATTGGAACTAGAAATGTACTGGAAATAGCCTAGACAAATCTTTGTCTTTAAAATCAGTTCTTTGTCTCTTACTGTGTCCTTCTATCTGTCTCAGTAGCTTCCTTTTTGGGGGTTGTGTGTTTTTTCCTCTGGTTAGCTCAAGTTTTCCAAGTCAGTAACTTCAGTGTGCTTTTAGGTAGACTAGCCAGAGCCTCTGCAGTTGGTATCTGTGTTACCGGAGGGTTCACAACAAGAATGGGTCACACACTGGCCAGATTCTGCTCTTACATTCTGCCTTCACTGGGAGACTCCAGATTGACAAAGGCTTCCCTGAGAGCAAAATCAGGGCCCAAATGTTTTTAAATCCCCATCTTTCATGTCTGGTCTCAGAATGCCACATAAACTGGGGGTTTCCTTCATACTCTTTCGGCGCCCATACAGAATAGCGCTCTCTGTAGAAGGATCTGAAGCCAAAAGTTAAACACTAAGGGTGACACCTTGGCCCCATTGAGATCACCCTAAATCCACATGTAGGGACTTACATAATTGATGTCATTTACACCAACCATGAGCCTCCAGTGACTTTAACTGGAGTCATCCTGTGGCCTCTAAGGACGGGTGAGCTCATTTGGACCAAAGCCGAACTGAGAGGAGAGTTGCTCAGATCTCAAACTCACAGGCTTAAAGGTTCAAAACAACAAGGATAACAATTTTTTTTCAGGGAGGGAGAGAGGCTTTTTTTTTCAGGGAGGCTCTCGGCATGCCCCTGCATCTCTGGGTTGCAAAGTCTGTGAAGCACCAAAAGGGCCAAAAGGCAGTAAAAATAAAAGCATATTTCTGGTTTAGAGGAAACCAGGCGATGTTGGAAAACTCACCAGGAGGTCCGGGAACACACAATGTGTTTGTGGGGATGGGGGAGGCTTGACAGCATGATGCACAGTATCCAGATCACAATGGCCTGGAGCCAGCATGAGTAAACCTTCCTGAAAATGACACACAGCTTTAACATATTGCAGCCTGTTAGAAACCTGGACATACTTTCCTGAGGCTGCTTTTCCCTGCTGGCAATTGCTGATGTTATCTGAAAGCTGTAGTGGGGTTGCTCATGGAGGAGGGATTGTCTGGGGAAGCGGTGTGTGTAATCAGACTGTAATGCAATGTGGACCACTCTAGCAGATTGTCTCTGACACCGTCCCCCATCCAGACCATCCCACCTCCCGTGACAAACCCCATTAAAGCCTTCTGGTAAAATCAGCAATTGTCAATACGAAAAAGCAGCCTCAGGGAAGTATGTGTGTGTTTGTAAGGGGCTGCACTACGTGGACAGGTGGGCAGCACTGTTGGTTATGGGGTATAAGGGGGGGTGTACATGGACAGATGGGCAGTGATGGGGGTTGTGGAATGTACACAGGCAGGAAGGCAGTGCTGGGGTTTGTGGGGGGGGGGCAGGCAGGGGGTTTACACAGAGAAACAGGTAGCGCTGAGTGTTGTCCGTGCAATCCCGGGGTATAAAGAGACAGGTGAGCAGTGCTGGGTGTTGTGGATGCTGAAATTAAATTTTACCTTGTGATTGTTGGTCCAGCGCTGTGACTTTTCCTAGCCCTGCGTGCATTTGGGCTCAGGGTATCTTTTCCCTGGCAAGCAACAAAACTGCAGCCTGGGTGTTTCCAATTGTTGTTGTTAAATGTTATTTACATAACTTCCAGCTATTGAATTCTGTTACACCTCTTCATGGTAGCCTGAAAAGCATATGATTAAATATTTGTTCCCTGTGTATGTACTTACAGACCGTTATCAAGTCACCCATTAACCATCTTATAGATTGAGCTACCAAGTCTATCTCTATAATGCAGGTTTTCCAATCTTTTACTAATTCTTGTGACTCTTCTCTGAACCCTCTTCAGTGCATCAACATCCATCTTTAATCCTGGACACCAGAACTGGACACAGGATTCCAGCAGCAGTTACGCCAAATACAGAGGTAAAATAACTCCCCTACCTCTCCTTGAGATTCTCCTGGTTATCGTTCAAGGATCACAGTCGCTCTTTTGGACACAGGGTCACACACATGGGAGCTCATGTTTAGTTAGTTTCCCGTTCATGCCCCCAATTCTTCCTCATATTCACTGCAGTTCCCAGGATAGTCCCGCATCGTGTTAGCATCGCCTACATTCTTTGTTCCTAGATGTAGGTATCTACACAGCTATATTAGAACACACATGGTCTGCTTCGACTTAGTTTACCAACCAATCCAGATTGCTCGGAGTCAGTGACCTGTCCTCTGCATTATTTATGATCCCACAATTTCCATGTCATCTGCAAATTTAATCAATATTCAGGCATGAGAATTGTTAGCAGCTAAGCTGCTGACACATGTCTCTGCTTAAACTTGTTAGTTAACACCTGTAACTTATGTCTCAGACAAAGCTGGGTGCTTGCAAGAAAGTGTCTCACCAAAAGAAATGAGGGAAGTAATAGAGGTGTAGACCCATAGCCCTAAATACCAAGACCGATGTGCCCTTCATGCCCATTCTGTTTAGCAAAAGGCATAGCCCAGCAGGATAATGTTTGTTTCCATAAGTTAACTTGGCTCCTATCCAATATAGCAATTCCATCATGGATCAGAACTATGGTCCATATAGTCCAGTGTCCTCTGTCTTACAGTGGCAGCCACAGGTGCTGCAGAATAAGGTGGAAGAAACCCAGCCATAGGTGGATGGGAGGAAAACCATCATAAGGGTATTACCCTAATGCCTGACAGCTAGAGATTGGCTTTTACCCTGAAACACGTGGGCCTATAGGATTTCCAAAATATTTATTTAGCTGTAACAATTGTTACTGGATAGTCTCACTATTCATGGAAATGTCCAAACCCTTCCTAATCCTTGCTTGCCTCATGGCCTCAATTACCTCTTGTGGGAAGGAGTTCCTCAGTCTAATTAAGCAGTGAGTGAAGAAAGCATTTTGTTTTTATCTGATCTGACTTTGCCACATTTCAGCTTGAATGAATATCTTCTTGATTTTGTATTATGAGTCAGGGAGAACACATTCTAGAGCTACTCTCCACCAGTCAGTAATTTATACACTTTTCTCATATCCCCTCTTATTCATCTCCATTCTATGGTAAAAATACCAGTCCCAGTCCATATGAGACCCCGGCCTTTGATCATTCTCATTGCCCTTCCCTGGACCACTCTAATTCTGCAATATCTTGTGTGAGAAGCATGCTCAGTACTACGCAGAGGAGCCCAGCGGAGTGTGAAACATCGACTGACTGATATTATGGCATTGTATTGTCTGTATGATTTCCCATGTCACTCCTCATGGATCCAAAGGTTTTGCTTAGTTTCTGTCCAGGCTTCCACTGTGAGAAGGGCTTCACAGAACTGTGTACCATAATGCCCATATCCCCCTCCTGTGTTCAGACAGTTACATTAGACCCTTGTAAGCTGTTTGAGGAATTCAAGCTTTTCCCTCCAATGGGCGGACACGTTGCAGTTATTGACATTGAAGTATATCTGCCATCATGCGGACCATTCACCTGGCTTTTTTAGCTCCCTCTGAGGACTTCTCTGAACTTTGCTATGACCTACATAATCTGGTGCCATCTGTAAATGTTACTACCTCATTGCTCACCCCCCTTTCTATATTGCTTATAACTATAAAATATTTACTGTATTATTTTTTTAAAACTGTGTAATCACCCTTCACTGTGCTTTTCTCTCTCCACAGGCACCTTGAGCCTTTCTGAGCCCGTTTGACACATCCACCACCTCATGGCAGCTTTCAACCTCACCCCCTCTGACCCTTCAACATTCATCCTAACGGGCATTCCTGGCCTGGAAGCTGCCCACATCTGGATTTCCATCCCTTTCTCTATGTTCTATATTATTGGCCTATTGGGAAATTTCATGGTTCTGTGTGTAGTAGGGAAAGAGCAAACCCTGCACAAGCCGATGTATCTGCTGCTCTGCATGTTGGCATTCACAGACATCACCATGTCTACCTCTGTCGTGCCAAAGGCACTGTGTATATTTTGGTTCAATTTGAAAGGCATTACTGTGGGTGGCTGCCTCACCCAGTTGTTCTTCCTGCATGCGGGATCTATGACACACTCAGCCGTCCTCGTGACAATGGCCTTTGATCGCTATGTTGCCATATGTAACCCTCTGCAATACACCACCATCCTCACCAATACACGAATAGCTAAGCTAGGGCTTGTGGGTTTGACAAGAGCTGTTCTCTTAATTCTGCCAATTCCCCTTCTCCTGAACAGGCAGCCATTCTGTGCCAACCACATTATCCCCCACACGTACTGTGAGCACATGGCTGTGTCGAAAATGTCATGTGGGGACACCACACTCAACAGGACGTACGGCTTGGTGATAACATTTGTAGTCATCGGGTTAGACCTGACGCTCATTGCCCTGTCCTACGGTCAGATCACCAGGGCCGTCCTCAGAATCTCCTCCAAGGCAGCCCACCAGAAAGCCCTCAACACCTGCACAGCCCATATCTGTGTGATGCTGACATCTTGTACTCCCTTCCTCTTCACGACTCTGACACACCGGTTCGGTCAAGGCATTGCTCCTCATGTTCACATCCTTTTGGCCAACCTCTATTTCCTCCTTCCCCCCATGCTCAACCCTATCATTTATGGGGTCAAAACCAAAGAGCTTTGTGACAAAGTGGGCAAATACCCCTGCAGAATGTGATTGCCGAGGGCCACTGACTTTAAACTTGTGTGACAAGAGGGGGAAAGAATATCTCCTCCTTAATCAAGGGTGCTGTGTCCCCGTTTGGCTGAGCTCAGCATTNATTGCACTGGTCACTGCTGAGGTATGACCCTGAGCAGAAACATTCTATTTCTGATGTAGACAGTGAGGGTGAAATGTTGCCTTTTAGAGACAAACAGTAACAAATTAATTCAACACAAAATATGGGCATTGACTACTATCATTAAATGCAATCAGAAATAAATAATAGAATAATGTTATTTTTGTTTTTACACTACCTATGTTTTGGGCACCTTTTTAGCTCTTTTTATTATCGTTATTCACCATTTTCTGTTTGAAACACCTGCCAACCCTCAATCGGGATACAAGGAATAGATTGGGCTACTCTTAGGTTAGTTTTTAAGTGATTTGGGGCTATTCATGCAGTAGAAATCTGGCAATTTTTGTTTTTACACTACATATGTTTTGGGCTCCTTTGGGGCTATTTCTAACAACCTCATTTGCCATTTTTTGTTTGAAACAGCTGCCACCCCTCAATCAGGATACAAGTACCAGTATTGGGGTTTTGAATGTGAATTTGATTTTCATCTCATCACTTTTTTGCTAATGTGGACGAGCTCCTGCTGGGGCTTGTAACTTTAAAAAAAAATCAAATCTGTATTAGGTATCTAAAAAAAGATTTCATTTGTTACTTGATGAATAGACCACTGTGTTAATAATAACAATAAAAAAACATTTGTTTCAATAAATAGATTGGACTATTTTGGGTTCTTTTTTAAGTGCCTTTGGGCTATTAATTCATTAGACATCTGGCAACCAGCCTGGGCCAGAGAAGCACCCCAGAAGAGTCAGAGCTGGGCTGGAGGCAGAGCTGGAGGGTTGGAGCAGACAAGAGCCAGGACCTGGGGCAGCGGAGACCCGCTGCTCCTATGAGGAGTCAGGGTTGAGTTACAGAATGGAGCTGCGGGGACAGCGCCAGGATAGTGGACGCTGGCTGTGCCACAAATAACACGGCAGCCGAGCGTGATGAGCAGCTGGGGAGATCAAAGTGGGGCCATGGGCAGAGAGCCCAGGACAGGGAGAGGCTGCTAGACAGCAGGGCTATGAAGGCTGGACTCAGAAGGGGGGACATGAACCCAATGGGAGGGCAGATGCTGGGCACAAGGGTCCTGGTACCTCGACCCTGAGGGACCGTGGCCACTGCCAGAGCAGGTGTCTTTCCTGTGGTATCACCACAATGCAGCCAGGGCTGGGAGGGAGACCTGGGACATGTGGGGAACATACTGTGAACTTTTCTCCTATCCCAGAAACAGCCATTTGTGGGGTTTCCCATGCCCACAAATGGGTTCCTTGTTTCCCTGAACTTTTCCATTTGTTCCTTGTTTTTCTTATAGCTGCTGTTTAATAAATTGTATGTGGTTTTAACATCATGCAGTGATCAGTGGGTCAAGGAAGTGGCTGGTGCAGAAAGAGCACCCAGAGTGGGGACACCGTAGCCCCTGTCCTAAGTGATCATAATGAGACTGGGGGGGTCAACCCCAGGCCAGCATTTGCCATGGGTGGTCCAGGCAATGGCCCAGAGTGACGTGCTGAAGGGGGCATGGTTTGATACCTCCTACATGACCTGACCTGCCGACCAAGAGCCACTGGGCTTATGGAGGCAGGCAGGCAGCCAGCTGAGAGAGATGCACCAGCAGATCCAAGCAGCAGCTTGACCAGGCAGGCACTCAGCCAGGTAACTCTTGCAGTGGGAGCAGGGGTGTCCAGGGCTCCCCACTCTCCAGGGACAGAGGGCCCCCTTCCCTAGAAGCCATGCCTAGAATGGGGCTGGGCTGGAAGAGGCTTCTGATCTGATGTCTGGGATGGGCGGTTGAGGTTGGTGGGGTGAGGAAACAGGAGGAGATGCACCTGTGCCAGCATCTCTGTGTCCTGGCTGGTGCCTTGGCACCTCCCTGCTATCTAGGTTGTGCTGAAGGTTGTCATGCACTATCACCCCCTAAGAGCCCCAAACTTGCCCCTGGCAATCTCGGCAGGCAGGAGAGCGCACACTTGGCTCCACACAGGTGAGAACCACACTCACCAGGGGTGCTTCAGACTGCTTCCATTCCTAACCTGCAGACAAGTAACACACGGGGGAGCAAACAAGGTCACAGAACCGCCCCCCCTCAGTTTTCTGCCAGGGTTTGGGTGCTGCCCCCCCACACACACTGTACCTGCAGGGTTTGTCTGCCGAGCCCTCCATTCCCCCTGCCCATGGCACTTACTGGAGCTGGGAACTGAGACAGACAAACAAACAGCACATGCACCAAATAGCTGGGAGATGTAGGGAGGGGCTCCTGCTTTAGATCTGCAGGGAGAGAAAGCTGAGGAACAGCTGCTTTCCCATAGGGGGACTGAGGGTAAGGAGGACACTGCCTGGGGAGGGGGGGGGCATGACTCGAGCTGTTGGGGGGAATGTTTAAATTCCCCCCCACCACTATCAGCAGGTAAGGGTCCTCTCTGCTCCCCAAGATAAGAAGCTTCACTCTATTGGCCTCTCCAAAGTCAGCAGAGGAGATCAATGGGTGTGAGATCAGCTCCCCCATGAGCCTCCCCCACCCATCGGAACAGGAGTGGGAATGGGGGTCACAGTGGGTAGGGGAGAAGCGTGCTGTCTCCCTGGGCTGTGCCCTGTCCCAGGGGTGTTCCCAACACAGTGGTTCTGGAGTTTTTATGTTTGATTAACCATTAAGGAGGCGGTGCCTGCTCCGATCACCTTGAAACCCTTCTCCCTTTCTTTCAATCCCTGATCGCATTTCCAGACCCTCAGGCTTTCTCTTTGTAACTGCTTCTGTTTCCACCAGTTGTATTTCACAGAACACCGAAACTCCTGGGGCAAGGCCTTGGCTAGGCTGTTGGGCAAAGCACTGTGCACATTTCTATACTGCATCAAGAATAAACAAACTCCTTCCTTTACTCCCATCTTTAATTTAATTCCATATCCTGCAAACCTCGTTCAGCCTCTGGAATTCACTGGAGTTCCTGCTGTTAGTGTGAGGAGAATGTGGGATTGTGATTTAGAGGTTTCAGGCCTTTCAACTAGGAGATAACTCTGGTGGGGATAGGATCTGCCCTTCTCTCCACAGAGATGTTTCAACCCTGCTGCTTATCAAGTGACTTATCAATAGGTTTGGCAGAATTCAGCTTTTAGTGACAAGAGGGTGAAAGGATGCCTCCTCATTAATCAAGGGTGCTGTCACAGTTTGACTGAGCTCAGCACTTGGGAGCGGTTTAAAAGGCTGAGTTTTTCCTGCCTGTGAATTATCTGGCCCTTTACAGAGTAAGCGTAAACACACATTCTATTTCGCAAAGTGCCCTGCTCTGTGCTCTCTACCCCTGTGTTGGTAGTGTCATCGGTAGGAAAGAAATAAAATGTGGCAAAAGACCACCTTGGCTTCACCACGAGATCTTGCATGATCTAAAAAATAAAAAGGAGTCATATAGAAAATGGAAACTAGGACAGATTACAAAGGATGAATATAGGCAAACAACACAGGAATGCAGGGGCAAGATTAGAAAGGCAAAGGCACAGAATGAGCTCAAACTAGCTACAGGAATAAAAGGAAACAAGAAGACTTTTTATCAATACATTAGAAGCAAGAGGAAGACCAAAGACAGGGTAGGCCCACTGCTCAGTGAAGAGGGAGAAACAGTAACAGGAAACTTGGAAATGGCAGAGATGCTTAATGACTTCTTTGTTTCAGTCTTCACCGAGAAGTCTGAAGGAATGCCTAACATAGTGAATGCTAATGGGAAGGGGGTAGATTTAGCAGATAAAATAGAAAGAAGAAGAAGTTAAAAATAACTTAGAAAAGTTAGATGCCTGCAAGTCACCCGGGCCTGATGAAATGCATCCTAGAATACTCAAGGAGCTAATAGAGGAGGTATCTGAGCCTCTAGCTATTATCTTTGGAAAATCATGGGAGATGGGAGAGATTCCAGAAGACTGGAAAAGGGCAAATATAGTGCCCATCTATAAAAAGGGAAATAAAAACAACCCAGGAAACTACAGAGCAGTTAGTTGAACTTCTGTGCCAGGGAAAATAATGGAGCAACTAATTAAGGAAATCATCTGCAAACACTTGGAAGGTGGTATGGTGACAGTGAATAGCCAGCATGGATTTGTAAAGAACAAATCATGTCAAACCAATCTGATAGCTTTCTTTGATAGTATAACGAGTCTTGTGGATAAGGGAGAAGCAGTCTATGTGGTATACCTAGACTTTAGTAAGGCATTTGATATGGTCTCGCATGATATTCTTATCGATAAACTAGGCAAATACAACTTAGATGGGGCTACTATAAGGTGGGTGCATAACTGGCTGGATAACCGTACTCAGAGGGTTGTTATTAATGGTTCCCAATCCTGCTGGAAAGGCATAACGAGTGGGGTTCCGCAGGGGTCTGTTTTGGGACCAGCTCTGTTCAATATCTTCATTAAAGACATAGATATTGGCATAGAAAGTACGCTTATTAAGTTTGCAGATGATACCAAACTGGGAGGGATTGCAACTGCTTTGGACGACAGGATCATAATTCAAAATGATCTGGACAAATTGGAGAAATGGTCTGAGTTAAACAGGATGAAGTTTAACAAAGACAAATGCAAAGTGCTCAACTTAGGAAGAAAAAATCAGTTTCACACATAAGAATGGGAAGAGATTGTCTAGGAAGGAGTACGGCAGAAAGGGATTAGGGGTTATAGTGGACCACGAGCTAAATATGAGTCAACTGTGTGATGCTGTTGCAAAAAAAGCAAACATGATTCTGGGATGCATTAACAGGTTTGTTCTGAGCAAGACACGAGAAGTCATTCTTCAGCTCTACTCTGCACTGGTTAGGCCTCAACTGGAGTATTGTGTGCAGTTCTGGGCACCGCATTTCAAGAAAGATGTGGAGAAATTGGAGAGGGTCCAGAGAAGAGCAACAAGAATGATTAAAGGTCTTGAGAACATGACCTATGAAGGAAGGCTGAAAGAATTGGGTTTGTTTAGTTTGGAAAAGAGACTGAGAGGGGACATGATAGCAGTTTTCAGGTATCTAAAAGGGTGTGATAAGGAGGAGGGAGAAAACTTATTCACCTCAGGCTCTAAGGATAGAACAAGAAGCAATGGGCTTAAACTGCAGCAAGGGAGGTTTAGATTGGACATTTGGAAAAAGTTCCTAACTGTCAGGGTGGTTAAACACTGGAATAAATTGCCTAGGGAGGTTGTGGAATCTCCATCTCTGGAGATATTTAAGAGTAGGTTAGAGAAAAGTCTATCAGGGATGGTCTGGACAGTATTTGGTCTTGCCATGAGGGCAGGGGACTGGACTCGATGACCTCTCGAGGTTCCTTCCAGTCCTAGAATCTATGAATCTATGAATATGTGTGGGAAAGGAGGCGAGGAGAGCTGGCTGTATTTTAAAGAAGCCTTATTGAGGGCACAGGAAAAAAGCATCCCGATGTGCAGAAATAATACCAAATATAGCAGGTGACCAGCTTGGCTTAACAGTGAAATCTTCAGGGACTTAAACATGAAAAGGAAATTTACAAGAATTGGAAACTTGGACAGATGACTAGGGAGGAGTATAAACATATTGCTTGAGCATACTGGGTGTAATTAGGAAGTCAAAAGCACAACTGGAGTGGAAGCTAGCAAGCGATGTGAAGGGCAACAAGAAGGGTTTCTACAGGTATGTTAGCAACAAGAAGAAGGTCAGAGGAAGTGTGGGACCCTTACTGAATGGGAGAGGCAACCTAGTAACAGATGATGTGGAAAAAGATGGAGAACCCAATGTCTATTTTGTCTCAGTTGTCACAGACAAGGTAGGNATTGCACTGGTCACTGCTGAGGTATGACCCTGAGCAGAAACATTCTACTTCTGATGTAGACAGTGAGGGTGAAATGTTGCCTTTTAGAGACAAACTGTAACAAATTAATTCAACACAAAATATGGGCATTGACTACTATCATTGAATGCAATCAGAAATAAATAATAGAATAATGTTATTTTTGTTTTTACACTACCTATGTTTTGGGCACCTTTTTGGCTATTTTTATTACCATTATTCACCATTTTCTGTTTGAAACACCTGCCAACCCTCAATCGGGATACAAGGAATAGATTGGGCTACTCTTAGGTTAGTTTTTAAGTGGGGTTATTCATGCAGTAGAAATCTGGCAATTTTTGTTTTTACACTACATATGTTTTGGGCTCCTTTGGGGCTATTTTTAACAACCTCATTTGCCATTTTGACACTACCAATACAGGGGTAGAGAGCACAGAGCAGGGCACTTTGCGAAATAGAATGTGTGTTTACGCTTACTCTGTAAAGGGCCAGATAATTCATGGGCAGGAAAAACTTAGCCTTTTAAACCACTCCCAAGTGCTGAGCTCAGTCAAACTGTGACAGCACCCTTGATTAATGAGGAGGCATCCTTTCACCCTCTTGTCACTAAAAGCTGAATTCTGCCAAACCTATTGATAAGCCCCTAGAGCAGCAGGGTTGAAACATCTCTGTGGAGAGAAGGGCAGAGCCTATCCCCACCAGAGTTATCTCCTAGTTGAAAGGCCTGAAACCTCTAAATATAAATCCCACACTCCCCTCACACTAACAGCAGGAACCCCAGTGACTTCCAGAGGCTGAACAAGGTTTGCAGGATATGGAATTAAATCAGAGATGGGAGTAAAGGAAGGCGTTTGTTTATTCTTGATGCAGTATAGAAATGTGCACAGTGCTTTGCCCAACAGCCTAGCCCCAAGATCTTGCAAGATCTAAAAAATAAAAAGGAGTCATTTAAAAAATGGAAACTAGGACAACAATGCAGGGGCAAGATTAGAAAGAAAAAGGCACAAAATGAGCTAAACCAGCTACAGGAATAAAGGGAAACAAGAAGACTTTTTATCAATACATTAGAAGCAAGAGGAAGACCAAAGACAGGGTAGGCCCACTGCTCAGTGAAGAGGGAGAAACAGTAACAGGAAACTTGGAAATGGCAGAGATGCTTAATGACTTCTTTGTTTCGGTCTTCACTGAGAAGTCTGAAGGAATGCATAACATAGTGAATGCTAATGGGAAGGGGGTAGGTTTAGCAGATAAAATAAAAAAAAAGAAAAAGTTAAAAATCATTTAGAAAAGTTAGATGCCTGCAAGTCACCCGGGCCTGATGAAATGCATCCTAGAATACTCAAGAAGCTAATAAAGGAGGTATCTGAGCCTCTAGCAATTATCTTTGGAAAATCATGGGAGATTGCAAAGATTCCAGAAGACTGGAAAAGGGCAAATATAGTGCCCATCTATAAAAAAGGGAAATAAAAACAACCCAGGAAACTACAGACCAGTTAGTTTAACTTCTGTGCCAGGAAAGATAATGGAGCAAGTAATTAAGGAAATCATCTGCAAACACTTGGGAGATGGTAAGGTGATAGGGAATAGCCAGCATTGATTTGTAAAGAACAAATCATGTCAAACCAATCTGATAGCTTTCTTTGATAGGATAATGAGTCTTGTGGATAAGGGAGAAGCGGTGGATGTGGTATACCTAGACTTTAGAAAGGCATTTGATATGGTCTTGCATGATATTCTTATCAATAAACTACGCAAATACAACTTAGATGGGGCTACTATAAGGTGGGTGCATAACTGGCTGGATAACCGTACTGAGAGTTGTTATTAATGGTTCCCAATCCTGCTGGAAAGGCATAACGAGTGGGGTATCGCAGGGGTCTGTTTTGGGACCGGCTCTGTTCAATATCTTCATTAACAACTTAGATATTGGCATAGAAAGTACACTTATTAAGTTTGCGGATGATACCAAACTGGGAGGGATTGCAACTGCTTTGGAGGACAGGGTCATAATTCAAAATGATCTGGACAAATTGGAGAAATGGTCTGAGGTAAACAGGGTGAAGTTTAACAAAGACAAATGCAAAGTGCACCACTTAGGAAGGAAAAATCAGTTTCACACATAAGAATGGGAAGAGACTGTCTAGGAAGGAGTATGGCAGAAAGGGATCTAGGGGTTATAGTGGACCACAAGCTAAATATGAGTCAACTGTGTGATGCTGTTGCAAAAAAAGCAAACATGATTCTGGGTTAACAGGTTGTGTTGTGAGCAAGACACGAGAAGTCATTCTTCATCTCTACTCTGCACTGGTTAGGCCTCAACTGGAGTATTGTGTGCAGTTCTGGGCACCGCATTTCAAGAAAGATATGGAGAAATTGGAGAGGGTCCAGAGAAGAGCAACAAGAATGATTAAATGTCTTGAGAACATGACATATGAAGGAAGGTTCAAAGAATTGGGTTTGTTTAGTTTGGAAAAGAGAAGACTGAGAGGGGACATGATAGCAGTTTTCAGGTATCTAAAGGGGTGTCATAAGGAGAAGGGAGGAATCTTATTCACCTTAGGCTCTAAGGATAGAACAAGAAGCAATGGGCTTAAACTGCAACAAGGGAGGTTTAGGTTGGACATGAGGATAAAATTCCTAACTGTCAGGATTGTTAAACACTGGAATAAATTGCCTAGGGAGGTTGTGGAATCTCCATCTCTGGAGATATTTAAGAGTAGGTCAGAGAAAAGTCTATCAGGGATGGTCTAGACAGTATTTGGTCCTGCCATGAGGGCAGGGAACTGGACTCGATGACCTCTCGAGGTTCCTTCTAGTCCTAGAATCTATGAATATGTGGGGGAAAGGTGGCAAGGAGAGCTGGCTGTATTTTAAAGAAGCCTTATTGAGGGCACAGGAAAAAAGCATCCCGATGTGCAGAAATAATAGCAAATATAGCAGATGACCAGCTTGGCTTAACAGTGAAATCTTTTAAACATAAAAAGGAAATTTACAAGAATTGGAAACTTGGACAGATGACTAGGGAGGAGTATAAACATATTGCTTGAGCATACAGGGGTGTAATCAGGAAGTCAAAAGCACAACTGGAGTGGCAGCTAGCAAGCGATGTGAAGGGCAAAAAGAAGGGTTTCTACAGGTATGTTAGCAACAAGAAGAAGGTCAGAGGAAGTGTGGGACCCTTACTGAATGGGGGAGGCAACCTAGTGACAGACAATGTGTTAAAAGATGGAGAACCCAATGTCTATTTTGTCTCAGTCGTCACAGACAAGGTCAGCTCAAGACTGCTGCACTGGGAAGCACAGTATGTGGGGGAGGTGAGCAGCCCTCAGTGGTGAAAGAACAGGTTAAGGACTATTTAGAAAAGCTGGACATGCACAAGTCCATGGTGTCAGATGCAATGCATCTGAGGATGGTGAGGGAGTTGGCTGATGTGATTTCAGAGCCATTGGCAATTATCT